>NC_056741.1:758052374-758129874 GCF_019279795.1 Protopterus annectens
ATTGACAGATGATGCAAGGGGATACAAATTGTAAGCTACTGACAGATGGTACAAGGGGTCACAAAATGTAAGTTATTGACAGATGATGCAAGGGGTTACAAAATGTAAGTTAGTGACAGATGGTGCAAGGGGTATGAGACCTGGGCAGTTATTTGCAGGGCAGTAGTTTGAGGATCATTGGTTGCAGGAATGGGAAATGGAAGCAGCTCGGAGTTGATTTTTTTTCCAGTTGTTGAAGCCACAGAGGTTTGCTAAGAAAGGTTACAGGACTGACATATTGCTTTCAGAACAAGTAATGGGGCTGCATCAATTAATTAATTAATTATTCACTTTCATTTGTTAATCAGGTGAGTGAACAGGTCCAGAGATCCTCTTCAGCCATGGCCTGAGCTATATGAGGCAGATAACAAAAAATATGTAATAGGTATTCAAACACATAGTAGCAATGTTGATGATGAATACATAATCTAGACACAACAAACAGTAATCACTATATAGGTTAAGACATTGATAAGAGGACAATAAATGGTTTAATGTTAACAGTAATTATGTGAAAATATATACAATGTATACAAATCAATATAATTGCCATTAGAATCAAGTGTACAATAGTAAAAACAGTTGACACGTAGTTGTGCTTCACATTAGTTGTATATTCTTACCGGTGTTGTAACAGTATGGTTAACCTGTGTCTCGGAAGTAGTCGCATTTATTTTATTTTACCAAGTAGGACATAAATTTTTTCTTCCCTTTTATCAAATCATCAATTCTCCTAATTTCTTCAGGAATGTGATTTCAGTAAACTGGAGTTAGCTTTGTAAAACATTTTCCTGTAATAGCTAGTGTAAATTGTGTTCTTGATAATGTTAACACTGAGGCGCCTTAAAGAGAATAATCTGTTTATCTTTTAATTAATTTGCTTTTTAGAGGGTAACCATTACTACTCTGCAGTAATTTGAAGGTGGAAGGAATTTGCTTGCACTTGTAGCCAATTGCATTATTTAATGTGGTACAATGATTTTATTTCTCTGTTACTGGATAGAATAATAAACCAAATGATTTTGTTTTTGGTGGTTTGAAGTACAGAGCAGTTTAGTGATGAGTACAAAGCAATTACTGGAAGACTGTACAATAGCTCGGTAATCATTTGTGGGGAACTAACACAATTTTACCTTGACTTTTTTACAGTTTAATACTAGCTTTGATTTACAGCATGTTCCACGTTAGTTTTACATTATTATGGATTATGGTTCTCGATTTCATTGCAATAGCTTTACAAGTCTCACAGCAGAGTGTTGTAATGACTCCAGTTCCATCTTATCTCTGGTTTTGAGTGGAAGAGTCATCATCTAGGATATGAGAGAGGGAGAATTAAGCATAAATTCCAGATGGCTAGATCAAGAAGTATTTCAGTGTTTTTTCAATATAGCTGTCAGCAAGGATGTGCGAGCCTATTGTAGATACTAGGAAGACATATTTTTTATCTTATTTATACTTTCCCGAGGGAGATGTTTATTCCCTGCGAAGGGCAAGAATGAACACTTCTCAGCTTAGCTGATTTCAGAGGCCACAGAAATTTCATCATGCCTTTTTTGATATTTCCCATTAGAAATTTTTGAAGGCCAGCATGCCCAGTACCAAAACATGTGGTTAAGATGTGGCCCATAAGCTTACAAGCATTTAAAGGCATTTGGGATTCCTCAGAAGATATGAGAAAGTCTTCCTATGGGATATTGTTGTTTTATGCCTTCAACCTGACAGCACTTTGTTTTCTTTTCAGATGTTGGACTGGTACAGTCCAGCAAGAATTTTCAAGGACTATGGATTCCCTCTGCATATGACATCAAACATGCTAATGCCTTGTTGTAGTATATAAAGAAATATGGTACACAGTATTGTGTTATTGCTGCCATTGTACACAAACTGGGAGGCAATTATATGGATGTTCTATCAGATTACAAAGAGACCCTCTAGGGATTGTACACTATTTACCTTTCACTGTTTGGTTTTGCTGCAGCCTATAAGGTGCATTTCCAAACTTTGCATTCCTTTGTGTGAATGCAGAATTTCATGTATGTGAGGCAGAGGAACCTCAGGAAGGAAATTATTGATCATGGTGAATGACCCAGCATGTATATTCTTGGGCTAATGTGTAAAAAAATGAGAAATAAGGAACAATGGCTAGTCCATCCTTTTGTTGTGACCTTGTATGTGAATATTAAAACTAACACAGGGGCTGTTGTTTGTGTGACACGTTCAGGCTTTCAGTTTCTTTCTGACAGAATATTGCCACCTAGTAATATACAACTGAACATTCCTGGTAGTCAGCTAAACGTTCAGAGTGAGTTCCAAGTCAATCCTGAGTATAATGGGAAGGATGCAAACAAATTACCTACCAGGTATATGGCTGGAAGAATAGGGTTTATGAGAAGGACTGAAGAGGTCAATAACATGTGTGGAGCTTGATATGCTTAAAATAGAACCAACAAGAATCCAGATGAAAATGAATGCACAGGCTTATGCAGTGTGTACAATATTCAGGATTCCCCTACTCCTAATGCAGAACTGTTTAGGATAGTAAATTGCAGCATTTCATTACAGATCATGGGATGTAGCCTACAGATTAGTGTACACTTATGGTTGCAGTCCTGAAATAAAATGAACAAGTACACATTTGTGATGGTTTAAAATTACTGAATGAGAATTTTCATCTCCTCCAGGAGAAGTAATGGCAAAGATGAGTGGACCTATTATATTTTCTTTATTGAATGCTGTGAGTAGGTTTTGATAGATGTAATTGTATTCTAAAAGCAGTAGGTTAGTTACGTTTATTGCTCCAGTTGACAGATATTGCTTTAAAAGTGTGCCATATGAAATTGCTAATACTTCTACGATTTTTCAAAGAAAAATGGTTGACATAGCATGGCTTAGAGGATGGTGTGCTTTGCAATCATGATATCCTTATATAAGGAAGTACTGTCGAGGAGCATGATTTATGTTTTTTAAATGTCTTGGAAAAGTTAAATCTGCATGATCAAAGTAAAGTGAAGTAACATGTTTCCATACAGAAGCGGTTATACTTTCTGAGATATTTAATTAACAAGTCTGGGGTGAGTCCAGGGGCAAAAAAGGTGGAATCCATTAGGCAAATTGCACCATTGCAAAGCGTGCAGGATCTAAAGAGAATTTGTAGCATGGCAACTACATGGATAAATATATCCAAAATCTATTTATAGGGAGGCAGCCACTGTATGGACTGTGAAATAATAAAAGTACAAGGACAGGGGAGTGTATCCAGCAAATGATGTTTCAACACATGAAAGAAATGTTTACAATGCTTCTGTCCTTGCTTATTATGACTATCTCAGCAGATACTAGTTGCTATAGGACTGGAGTTCTTCATCTCCACATGGAAGAGTTGCAGCTGTTGGCATATTGTTTCAAGAGACTAACAAACACAAACAGTAGATAGGAAAATGTATGTGCCTATGAGCAATTTCGAAACTATCGCCGTGGGTTGGAAAGTTTTAAGTTGGTGACAGATCACAGACCACTGATTTCTTTCATTAATAGCAAAGGCTTTGATAATGTTATACCACAGTGGCAATAACTTTTAATGTGACTTTTGAGGTAAAGGCCAGTCCCAGAATGGACATCAAGCAAGCATATCCATTGTTGTGGCTGATAATGTTTTTCCAGAATACCTTGGAAAACACTGTGCAAAAGATTTACATAAATAAGGAGTGTTGTGAAGCAGCTGTTTATGACAGTGTACTCTCTGTTCTAAGAAAGATAGACTTGATCTGAGAAGCTACAATAGTTCATAATCAGTTACAGAGCCTTGTTAAAATTACATAACTTGGATGGTCAGAACTCATTTGAAATGTGAACTGTTAGAACATTTGTTGATAGGTAAGTAGTAGGTTAGCTGTCCTTGTGGGCCATTTTTAGTCTAGCCAAGGTGAGAATCAAACCCTGAACCTAGTGACTGTGAGATAAACACCTTAACAATTATATCAGCTCTTTCTTCCACCCTCAGACTTTTTTTAGATTCTGGGCTGGGGGCAGTGTGGAACCTAAGGGCTGCAGGGGTCATGCCAGCAACTGTATTTGCTGCCGAGGAGGTATTTTTTTGTTTAATGACCTATCCTCTTGTTTCTCAGCCCCCCCCCCCCCCTGCACTCAACACAAAATCTGAGGGCTAGTCCCATCTTTGGACCATGCCTGCCGTAGACAGCATCAAGGAAGAGTGCACCCCCCATGATGAGCATACCTGTCCTTCCCTGACAGTGCCTTTGATGTCCATGTTGCTAATTGAACCTGTGCCCTCTGGGCAGTAGTTAGGACTTTATCCCAATATGCCATAGCACTCGCCACTGTTCCTGTAATAGGTAAGCCTTCCAGGTCTATCCTTTTGTGCATCTTTAGTTAGCTCATTTGGTTTAATTTGATCTACTTGGTTTAAGCAAACATCTGAAATGTCGAACATTAAAAAATGCATGGCTGAGAAGAATTTCATTCCCATAACCTGTAAAAGTCTTTTTTTAAAGGTTAGCACATATGTCTTGTCTGCTTACAACAGCTGTAACACACCGTAACTCACCCAATGCATGCTTTGCTTCCCAAGTCCAGCTCCTGTCAGTACGTTTGACTGCAGGATATCCTCTTACATAATAATAATAATAATAATAATAACAACAACAATAAAAGAGTCATAAATAGTTAATGTAAGTTACATAGACTGCTTTTAAATTGATCAGATTAAAATTCTAGAAAAAAATGCAATAGCCACCGTAAGTGTTAACTTCATTTCACCAACAACAGTGGTGCATCTTTGAAATATAATCACTGATTTACTTTTGGTGAGCTGACAGCTTCCAAACTCTTTTATTTATTGAAAGGCAAAAGATTTGTAGGTTTTGAATGGAAGTATGAGCTGAATTCAGCCAGGACTGAAATTATATAGATTGACAGTATACTGTTTTGTTACTGTATTTTCCTGATTTTTAAGAACAGTGTCTGAACTGTGTTTGTTTATTTTATTGCCTAGCTTAAGAGGGTCAGGTTTTAGTTTTTTTCACTACAGATAAAGCCAGTGCAGGGAAGAAAACCTACAAGCGCAACAAATACACTGACAGCTATAGGTGAGACGGTTACTGGGTTATACCTACATACTAAAAGGAGCAGTCTGTATTACACTTGTCAGTTTTCCTGCCTTAATTATTATATTAAGTTACATTTCTTCAGTTTTAAAGGCAGCTTCTGTCCCTTTAAATAGTCAGCCATGAAGCAGGAAGCAGTGCAGTTTGTATGTGGTTCTTGTCCTTCAGGTTGGCTGTCAGCCAACTTGATTTATTTCATTCTGTCAAAATCTGCCTTCTTACCAGAATGTCTTGTATCTGTACAGAGGTCTTCATGGAAAGAATGGTGCTTCCTGTGCTGTCATAACAGGTTATAAAATAGCTATATTTGCAACAGCTTTTAAATTCTAGGTAGGTTTTGTTTCACTTTGTTAAAAGAAAAAAAAACGACATTATGATGTAGTGCTATGGAGCAGGAATCTGCATGCTTTCTTGCTAATCCCTGAGTAGTTGGAGAATCAGTGTTTGAGATCTAACATTTGCAGGGTACACATGCCTCAGCCGACATGGATTACAAGCAGAACACAAGTTACTAAACAAATGGTAGTTAGAAAATTATCCTCTAAATGAGGGGAAGTTGTACACCACACAAGTAAATCAGAAAGCAGGTAATTATTTGCTTTTCTTTACCTGTCTGGAATAATTACACTTTCAAGGAGATATAACTTGAAATGTACTGTTAAGCTGAGTCTATTGGATTTCTTTGCTGGAGATCTTTTTAAGAAACATGCCTTTGCTGTAATACTTATCTATATGGCATAGTAACTTGATATTGTTCCTTGCAAAGGACAATAGTCTCAAAACTCTAGAATTAATTTGCTAATGTAAATGCTTGTGAAATTGTTAATTTTCTGACTGCTTCGCATATTTGTTGTTGATTTTTGAGAACAATATATTTCAATGTCCCAGTGGTTTAGTAGATCAGTTTTCTCTTTCTCTCTCGCATTCATATATACATTGGTTATATTCTGTATTGGTGGGAGTACTTTATTTCTTGATTTTTCTTTTAATTTGTTATGCTGAACCCTCGGCTGCCACAGCTCTGACAGCTCAAGCCTGAGTAACTTGTTCTGGGATACAGTGAAGTACATTCCATTCTGTCATCAGCCTGCCCATCCCCCCAGTGTTGTGCTCTCAACTTATATGAGAAGCTGATCTGTCATTTGCTTTGAAGATCCAAAGAAGATTATCATAAGGGTTCTCTGGACCCTTGTTCCAACACTGTGTGCACTCCTTAATTCATGACATGGACACGTGACTAAAGGTCACATATCCACTTTTACATAACTGATATTTTTATGCCAGCTTTATTTTATTCAGCCATGTTTGACTTAATTTTTATAAATAAAATGTGAATCTAGTTTTCCTGTGCCGATAAACCTTAATATTATATGTCTAGTCACCTCAGCAGCTACTGATCTTTATTATCATATTTCAGAAACATTTTATATCAGTTACACATTCGGTGTTATTTATCCGAACAAACTGCCAGTGTCAAACAGTATGAAAAGCAACAGCTGAAACTGTTTTAGACACAGGCATTTTGTTTATTTTAAATAAACAATATTAAGATACCAATTAAATAAGAATGACAACGTTTAATATGGACTTGTACTAAAAGGAACACTACAAGCATTCAAAAATGCTAAAATTATTTTTTACACCATTAAAAGACTTTGGCCTGTGTTAAGGGCAGAACTTGATGTTTTGGTTAGAGTATGCAGTTATTTTCTTCAGAGAAGCTTATTTCTTTCAAGAAGGATACATTTTTCTCAGTGGGTAACAGGGTATTTTTAAGAATGTAGTTTCTGCTTGACATTTGGTACAACTGATTGTTTTCAGGATTTAAGTAGGGGCTTTTATCTGGTTAAGCGAATCGTCATGCAACCTGTAAGGCGCAGTTTACTAGAATAAACCCACTATGAAGAATTTGTTTGCAGTTCATTAATTACATATTTGCCCCATAGTGAAAAGTTAACAGATCTAGTATTGACAAAGACCTGATTTTCTCTGTCTGAAGACGGGGAGTCTAACTAATCAGACACTTTTCAAAACCTTTGAGAAATAATCTAATTTAAGGTTAATGCCCCTTTCCAAATGTTGGTATTTGTAAACTATGCCAGTCAATGTTCTTGTTTTAAATTGCTGACCCAACACATACCGTTCTAAAAACTGATAATGTGTTTTCACAAGTATGACCTGAGCAACCGCTGGTCTTTTTCAACAGTGGAATGAATGGCGGTTATAATTGTTAGTGTCTTGTCATTGCAGCACAGATCGCAGATTGAATAAGCCGAGAGAGCGAAAGATACTGTCACAGTAACTCAAAGCTTATTTGGTTCTTAGGAAACAGTGAGAAAAATTATATTTTGCTTGTTTATTGCATAAAAACAAAATTCTAGAGGAATATAATGTTTTAGATACTGAAAGATAGACATGTAGAACGTACACAAGATTTAATCAACACAGCGGAATAAAAAGCAATGTTTCCAGAGTGTGAAAGGTTGTCAATGAACAGGGAACTTCAAAAACCTTACTTCACATAGAGGGAGATGGTATAATCAGTGGTACACGCAGATGCTGGTAAAGGAAAGTGCAAAGTCTCACACCAGAAATGGCTTGATTTTTGAAAATTAACAGCACCCAGGTCTACAGAGTATAAACACAGATGACATTTTAGCTATTTATGTTTCTGATATGTTTTTGCATTCAGTCTGGTTTTAATTTAACATTATGCAGCTAGAGAAGAAAGGCAGATGGCAATGGTATCCCTGGTAAAAGTCTGTATAAATCCACAGTGTGCTACCTAGACACACACACACACACACACACACACACACACACACACACACACACACACACACACACACACACACACACACAAAATGTTTTCTACAGGAGCAACTAAACTTCGTTCCAGAATCTCACAGTTGAGGATTGTTTACATTTTTTGTTGTGTTGGTAGCATTTTATAAAGCAAATTGAGTTTTAAATGACATTACTTAGTTTGTTTTTTTTACTTGGCTAGAAAGCATGCTCCCAGATGTCAGGACAGGAGAGCAAGATATGATGATTCGATTTCTGACCTCAAAAAGTAGCAGCCAGCTCTTGTTTCTCTACAATGAAGCATTTTGTTTTCATCAGTCATCTAATGTAGGACACATGCTTCCAGATATTAAACCTATATATGACATGATTTCTAAGCCCGAAACATACCTCTCAACATCTAATCACAAGAAATCTGGACAAAGCAAAAAATAATGGTCAGAAAAGGCCCAGGGATAGATTTTAAATTTTGTTCTTATAAAGCAACAGTTTCTGCATTACTATGCCCTTTCTGAAAGATATGAAGTCTGAATCTCAAATGTAAGTCATTATTTAGTGACTTAAATCCTGCATGATTTGCCAGAAAATCTCAAATTTTATAAGGAACAGGCCCAAAAATATGAGGGAAAAACATGGGTACTCTGAAAACCTGGACAGTTGACAGGTATTGGTCTAAATAAAACTGTAAACATAATTATTAAGAAGTGGTGTTTTGAGAAGTAAGCAGGGAACTATCAATGTAAAAACAAAAACAAAAAGTGGTGCTTTGGTCCCCTACTACATCCAGGACTTCTTCAGAACACTGAAATCCTGCATAATAGCTTTTTTTAAGAAAGAGTACATAATCACATGTTCACAATCCATTAATCCCTTGTCATATTTCTAAGAATAAAAGGCACATGCCCCCCCATTCCCCATTTTTTTTAAAGTTCTCCTGGATATTTTTTGATAAAAACATTCATACAAGTTATAATTACTTTTCTGAAAATGTGTCTTTCATAAAGCATTTTATAACATAAATAAATACATTCCTAATACAAACTCAGCATATATTAAATATACATTGATTTAATTTTCAATACAATATTGATCAAAATACTTTCATTTAACCCAGGTGCCTTCATAACACTTGTTTTCAGTTGCCATTCCAACTCTTTTTATTTCCAAAGTCAGATTCCGCAGCCCTCTCCTTGGGTCCTCTTTAACTTTTTCCAAAACAAAAAAGCAGAGGAATGGATTTCCACTCCACTGAGGTGGAGGAAGGTGGATGTATTAATAAGACATTGGATGGACAATTGCATGACTTTGAATATAAACTTAACCAAATACATGAAATTGCAAGGTGAGAATAGATATTTCTGTGAATGTATTACAGCCAAAAGAGATTCAAAAGGATTGTTTTACTGGAACTATCCAACAGGTTCTGGGTTGCACAAGGAGCTCTTCCCTTTTTGACAAGCATGGTTGCAAATTGCTGGAGATATTAATGAAATATAATGCCAAAGAAATATACAGTTTGGTGACTTAAATCACTAAGTTGGACAGTTCAATCATTGGTGATTTGTTAGTTATGTGTAATCAAGAAAAAATAGTGTAATGTGGATAAGTGGTTATGGAAGTGAAAAGTAAAAAAAACAGATGGACAAGGACAGACATGAATATTCTAATTTCAAGGCATACCTTGCACCACCAAAAACTGGCAGTAAAATTGGTGTAGAATATGTCCAAGAGAGTGGGAATATGGTGACACAGGATAATCTGGTTAGTGGAGAAGATGAAGCCCCTGTAGATTATCCACCACTATTGAGATCGTAAAGAATCCAGGACTTACAGGGCAGAGGGTGAATACATTCCACATACAAGAGTATCAGTGGGACAAACCACAGGGTTATGGAAATCAACAGAGTGGGTAGGGGAGGGTGAAGGTGAGCAGGAATTCCATACCGTGCAAACTGTATTTAATGAGATGAGGGATTTTAACATGTATAATTATAGCACTTTGGATGTTGCCATTTCACACACCAAGCTGTTTTGAAAATAAGTTATTTGTTCCTATGCAGCCAGCATACATTGCCAGTATCTTGACTGACCTCAAAGTATTTACATGTAAATTGAACTTTTGTTTGTTCATCCTGGTAAGAGCCAGGTAGGAGAAAAAGAAGACATTGTATTAAGGCAACCTAGAACATTCAATCCACCCTTACATCCTGCAATTATGTTGCTTGAAAAATTATGTGAATATGACATCAGAGAATTGTTACAAAATAAATTTACAACTCAGAATAGTAATTTTTATTATAAGAAAAAGATCGATGTTGAAAAAATATTGTTAATAATAAGGATATCAAGTTCATGAAGCCAGATAAGGGGGAAATTTATAGTTATGAGCTATACCGATGTGTTAATAAAATGTATTGGATTTTACATGACAAAGTTTGTGATGAAATTTCTAGAAATCAACTGAATATTGCTTATGCCAAGTTGGATAGTTGGTTATTTGATTTATTAATGCAAGGACACATTTCTGATGAAGACTATAACTATTTAAATGGCACAACCTCTGATCCCCACAATTTTTGGGGTTCGCAAAAATGTATAAAGGTGTAGAAAATCCCCCGCTTTGCCTCACTGTGGATACAAGGGGCTCTAAAACCCATATCATAGCAAAATATGTGACTGTCAAACTTAATGGGATAGTGGACAAAGTTGATCATGTGCTAAAAAATTCATGGGATTTTTTTAAAGAAAATAACACCAGATTTATATGATGGCAATGTTATCTTCAGAACAATAGACATATAAGATTTGTTTTCAGTGATTTCACATAGGACTAGATTAGAGTAGTTGTATGTTTAAGTGAAAGAACACAGCTGCATACCATCATAATTAATACTTTAAAAGAATGTATGCAGTGTGTTTTACCAAAAGTTGTACACATTTTGAAGGATCTATTTTCACCAAAAAAAACAGGGGTAGATATGGTAGCAATGGGAGCTCACCTTGCTCCTTTGTTTGCAAATATTGTTATGGTGCAGTGGGAAAGTATATATATTTTGAATTATGAATTTAAGAATGCATGGAATTGTTGCACTCGATTTTTAGATGACATTTGTATCTTTGGGTGGTCACTGAGCAAAGGTTACAGGAATTTGTTAATTATATTAATAATATTAGCATTTTTTTACAATTTACAATGGGACATTAAAGGTTAGATTGTGCTATCTGAATGTTGAAATAAAAAAGGATGTAGCTAACAATCATTTTATTGCAATACATACAGAAAACCAACTTATTCTAATGCATTATCGCATTTTGACAGTTTCTACCCTAGGTGGCAGAAGAAAACCTGGGTCAAAGGACAATTGGTCCACTTGGCCAGAATTGTCTCAGAACCAGACATGTTTTTTTTTTTGTTTTGTTTTTTAGAACCGGACATGTTCTTAGTTGAAATTAAAAAACAAAGAAGCATGAGAAGGCATCCAGAGGAATTTACAGAAGGAATATTTGAAGAGGTGACACAGAAAGAGCGAAAGGAATATATGTGCCTTTATTAAGGAGTAATTATAATTTTAGACAAAAAAAGAGGGGGAAATGGCAAGGGCAAGGATTTTACCAAGAAGATGGTTTTAACATATAAGGTGGATGAACAGGATATTAAGAATATTATTTCTAGAAACTGGCACATTTTTAATATTGTTAGAGATCAGTTTAAGTGGTTGATACATATAAATGTAGAGGATGTAAAGATTGTGTATATGTACTAGTGATTGTGATAACACTGTCATTGAGGGGGTATGGTATGTTAAAAAGTAAGACACATAGTAATTGTGTAAAAAAGGGGTTGTATATACTGCTCAGTGTAAATTGTGTCCCGGTATTATATAGGTTAAACAAAAAGGAACTTGAGAGAAAGGATACATGAACATATGTATGATATTAAGAGGAAATATGAATATAATGCCCTTTATAAACATGTAGATGGGGCACCTGAACCTTTTGCTTTTTTGTTTTGGAAAAAGTTAAAGAGGACCCAAGGTCAGTACAATGGAATGTGGTTTTGGAAGTAAAAGAGTTGGAATGGCAACTAAAATAAATGCTATGAAGGAACTTGGGTTAAATGAAAGTGTTTTGATCAATAGTGTATTGAAAATAAAATCACTGTATATTTAATATCTGTTTAGTTTGTATTAGAATGTACTTATTAATGTTATAAAATCTTTTATGATAAACATGTTTTTATTTATTGTTTTATTTATTTTATATTTGTTTACTGGGTTGGTCTGACTGGGTAATCAGCTGTCCATTTTCAGCAGAGACCTGGGGAGAAAAGCTCCACATAGATGACAATCATAAAAAATACAAAATACAAAAGCTCCACATACATAATAAAAATACAAAAGTTAGAGATGAGTAGAAATTAATAGAACAAACAAACAATCGAACAAACAATAGTATATCATGGCATAGTATGATGAGAAGTTACAGAAGTGTACAATATATAAAGTATACAGAAGTAAAACAGAAAATAAAATGTATTTGAGTAAGAAAATGCAAAAATACTATATACAGTTATATACATACATTTAAAAATACAATTTATGGTAGTTTTTTTTATGTGCTTGACCTTTGAGTAGTGCCAGAGAAAGATTTATCTGAATGGTGGTAGTAGGGCTAGCCATGGTCAGTACAGGTACATTGCCAGATGAGATTGAGGTGGGCTTTTAATTGGGTTTTAAAGATGGGGCTGCTGTTTTGCAATCTGATATCCGGTGGAAGAGAATTCCAGATTTTACCAACCGTGTAGGAGTAGAGGGATTCAAAAGCACTGTGTCTACACTTAGCTACTTCAAGAAGGGCTTTGTTTGTGGATCTTAGTTGGCAAGCAGATTTGTGAAAGTTGAGTAAGCTTGAGAGATTACGAATCTTGTTTTGGTGGTACAGCAAGTAATAAGCCATGCTGAGTTAGTTATAGTTAGTAAGTTAGGGAGTTCTAGCCAATCTAGTTGTTTTATTGAGTGACAATGGTGGGAGTGGAAATTAGAGTTGGTTGCAAATCTGGCTATTTTATTATAGCACATGGACAATTTGTGTAGGTCTGTCTTGTTAAGGTTTGTTAATACAGGGGGTGTATAGAGCAATGTAGAGAGAAGGTGAGTTTTGGATATAGTAATTTTGGTGTTTTTGGGTAGATAGTTTTTGCAGAGGTATAGGGTTCCAAGTTTTTTAAGGACTTTGGGTATGGTTTATGCTATATGTTTGTCAAACTTTAAGTTTTTAGAAAAGTGTTTAGAACTTGTATGAATACTTTTATCACAAAATATCCAGGAAAAGTTTTAAAAAGTTGGGGACATACCTTTTATTCTTACAACTGTGGTAATTTAAGACAAAGGATTGGTGGGTTGTAAACATGTGATCATGCACTTTTTCTTTAAAGAAAATTATTGTGCAGGATTTTAAGTGTTCTGAAGCCGCTCCAGATGTAGTGGGGATGACAGAGCTTAATGCTAACAAAAAGTGGTTTGCTGTCAAGCATCTTTTTTTGTTTTTACATTGCAGTTTTGTGGTTTTTATTTAAACAGAGAAGTATGCTGAATGCAGTAACTCAGATGTAAACTATCACTAATACACAATCATAACACACACTAGTGATAAATTCAGTTACTTGAGTAGCCATTGAAGACTCCATGAAACAAATATGTCAGGACATAGACTGATAAGGATTCCAAGTACCAGAGAATGAGCATCTTATCTTAATGCTGAAATAATATCTTGCTTAGAAACTTTATACTTTATAACTGATAAAATAGAAAGGTTGGTTGCAATGTGGATGGGTTACCATTAGTACTTTTTAATAGATTTACATTAAAAAAATCTGTAAAATGTATAAATAATATGAATACTAAAAAGGAAATGACCATCAAGTGGCACAGATCAAAATTTTGATGGGATATATTGAAGCTAAAGCCTGTTTCTTCATAGCATGTGTAAGAGCTTAGAACCCTTCTAGTTGAAGGATGAGTAGAGTAGCATACTTCTGGATAGATGGAATTTTACATTATTAGTTGTGCAGGTTTCTTAAAAAAATGTAATGGTCCTGGCCTTGTCGTTTGTGGCGTGTGTGTGTGTGTGTGTGTGTGTGTGTGTGTGTGTGTGTGTGTGTGTGTGAGACAGAGAGAGAGAGCGGATATATAAAATAATTACATTTGATTCTGTTTTAAGTGACAGATTCAGACCATATAAAGTGACATTTGACATTACACCGCAGGATAAATTCTTTACATCATGTGCTATATTTCAGATAATTTGTTTTTCAATTCTTTTTTTAGTTTACTATCACTTCTGCAAATTTCTTAGAGTTGCTTCAGTCCTGTCTTATTATCATCCAGTTAAATATAAATGCTTTATGCCTAATTGTATATATTAAATAGTTCTGGTCCCATGTTATCCATTTCATGTTTATTATTTATTTTTATTTTACATTTGTTAACCGGGAGAGTCCGACTGGATACATGTCCATTTTCAGCAGAGGCCCGGGGAGAAAAGCTCCAGGTACATAACAGACATATGAACATTGTTAATGCAAAAAAGGAAGATAGTTGAGTTCTAAATACAATATAAAGATACATCACATCTTGGGAAAAAAATAACAGTAGCATATAAAAAAAAACATAGGTCAGTTACAAAGGCGAGGCGCCTTGTTAAAAAGCAGTTAAGGATAGTGAGGTAAGAGAAGGGTAAATGATAGTGGTTAATCAGGTTTGGAACAGGGACATTGCCAGAGAGTATTGAGATGCAGTGGCGTAACTACGTTAGAAGTGCCCTGAGGCAAACTTTTCCTAGGCGCCCCAACCTCCCCCCCCCCGGGAACCCAAGCCATTGAGATTACCAAAGCCAAAGAAATCACATATAGTAGCACACAAAATGCTTTATAACTTCCTACTAATAGTTGCATTAAAGACTTGTTTTATATCTTAATATTGTATGAAATAACCGAAGCAACTTAAGGTCAACAAGTGTAAGCATTAATTTTGGAAAACAGTTAGCACTTGCACTTATTATGGTTATGCTGTTGTCCAGAAAAATCTCACATTTCCATCAACAATGTCCCACGTTGGTCATCTGAAAAGGTTGCAACCCAAATGCTGCATTACTGTACGGATATGAAATCTTTGACTACTATAACTGGCTGTTTGTGTGCCTGTGTTATATATAACATAACATAATACAATATGGTATGATAGATACATATAGGCATAGATATAGATAAACTCGAAGGTATTTCTTTATTTACAGTTTAATAGATCAGCCATTTACGTGGTGACGTTATAGTTCCTTGGTAACGGCCACACAATATGCAGGTTGTGGGGTTATAAGAACCAAACTCCATTCCACTGATCCAATTCGTTTTAGTTCTTTTTCGGTTATTAAAACACAGGATTTTGCATAGATTGTGGCTGGGCACTGGAGTGATGTAACACAATGTATGCTGGTATTGTTAACATGCCTCTCAACCTGGAAACATCAAAAATCTGGACAACAGCCCATGAAAAATAGGTACAAATCACATTCAAAGAAAATGCATCTGGCCAGTGGTGGATAAAGATTACCATTGGGCTGTTTTCAAATCATAGGCCCCTTGCACATGAAACATATATGTGTTCTTTGATAAACCTTCCTGACTGTATTAAATTATATTCATGTATAATACAGCACACTTGTTAGAATGTGTTTAAATGTATTGTTTTGAACATTTTTTTCTGTAAGCAATGAAACAAAATGTATGAACCAATAATGACAAAACTGCCCAATTCACAACATTTCCATCATAATAGTGCAGGTTGTTGCAAAGAGCAGGGTAGGGTTACCACCTGTCCCACTTTGCGAGGACAGTCCCTCTTTTCACAGTTGTGTCCTGTGAAAAAATTGTAAAAATGGGAAATGTCCTGAGTTTTTAGGACAAAATTATTTGCTATATTTTATGTAATAGTTGCATAAAACAGTTATTCTATATCTGAAACACCTAAAAGTTATAAGAAACACAATAAGCAACTAAAATGCTACAATAATAAGCTTATATTTACGCAAAAAAGTGAAGTTCTGTCCTTTGTATTGGCCATGGGTATGTTTTGGCCTGCAAAATCTGATGTTTGTACCAAAATGTCCCACTTTGGGCATTTGAAAAGGTGGCAACCCTATTAGAGCAGGGTGACGTCATACACACATCAGTCTAATTGCCTTATTTGCAGCATAACAAAAGCACAAAATAAGTAGTTCAATTCCCACACACAGAGCAGCAAAATGTATTAATTTTAGTGGCAAATTAATTCCCTTATTTGCAGCAAAACTAATTTCTTTACTTGCAGCAAAATGTAGCAAACATGAGCCCTTAATCGAGCAGCAAAATGAGTGGCAAATAATTTATTTAAATGAGCAGCAAAATGAGCGGCAAATGATTCCATTAAATGAGACTTTAACATTTTAAATTGTGCAGGTTCTTGGGAAGAGCAGGATGATGTTGCACGCACATTGCCTTACTTGCAGCATAACAAAGCAGAAGACAACCAAGTAATTCAAATTCCTACACACGGAGCAGCAAAATGTATTCGTTTTAGTGACAAATTAATTCCCTTACTTGCAGCAAAAAACGAGCCCTTAATCAAACAACACTATGACAAATTAAAAGCAGCAGCAAAATGTATTCGTTGAAGACTAATTCCATTACTTGCAGGCTGCAGCATAACAAAAGCACAAAACACCCTGTACGGACTGAAGTAATTCAAATTCCCACACAGAGCAGCAAAATCTATTCGTTGTAGTTGCAAATTAATTCCCTTACTTGCAGGAAAACTAATCCTTACTTGTTATGCTGAAAAACATAGCAAAAATGAGCCCTTAATCAAACAGCAAAATGAGTGGCAAACATTTCCCTTAAATGAGCAGCAAAGTAGCAAATAATTCCCTTACACGAGACGAGACCTTAACCATAACATTTTAAATTGTGCGGGTTCTCGAGCAGGGTGACGTTGCATGCAAAATTAAAGCGCAAGTCCCAAATTAAACAAAAATAAATAAATACCACTGCCAAATAAACGATCACCGGACCAGTCTTAAAGAAGAAGAACATCGGTCACGGACCAGTCTTAAAAAATATGTCCTTAAAATAAACCAAAATAAATAAACTGCACAAGTTTAACATCGACATGACACCGACGAGTACCACTACCACCTAAATGATAACCGAACTAGTCAAGAAATCTGTCATTAAAATTAAAGTTAAGTGCACATTCCATAAACTTCCAGGGAGAGATGTGGAGTGGACTGTTCTTTTACATACCTGGAGCTGCCACGGAGAGTAAATCTTCTCATCCCAGGAGTGCAAGCAGGCGCTGGGCAGACTGGACTCTGCTGGAACATGCGCTGTCTGGGTCTTGGCAGAAGTTAAGACTTTAAACTATATAAACAACTTCTCCGTTCACTGCTGTAAACAAGTCCGACCCAGGTACTGAGTCTCCAACAGTCTGGCAGTCTGCCTGATGTCATCACTTATTTGTTAACTGGGATTCTTACCGCCGGACGATGGACATTTACTAAATAAACAAACAATCCGTGACAACTTCCGTCAGCCCAAAGCGCCCCCTGCTGCTTGGCGCCCTGAGGCAATTGCCTCACTTCGCCTCTTGTAGTTACGCCACTGTTGAGATGGGGTTTAAGCTTTTTTTTGAATTGTAGGAGTGAAGGTTCTGAGGTGAGCATGGTCGGTAGGGAGTTCCACATTTTACCTACAAAGTTTGAGAATAGAGAATCCCCAGCAGAATTATTGGCTTTGGTAGTTTGAGCTAAGATCTTATTGGAGAAGCGTAAAGATTGCAGGTTAATATAGGGGTGAATGATGTTTTTCAGAGCTGGTGTTTTCTCTGGGTGATACAGTATCTGGTGAGCCGTTTTGAGTTGGTTGAAATGGAGTTGGCTGGAAAACTCTAACCACCCTAGTTGCTTCAAGTTAGTGCAGTGGTGCGTTCTAAAGGTGGAATTTGTGGCAAATCTAGCTATGTGATTGTAACAAGAAGCAAGTTTGTTAAGGGTTGTCTTGTTTAGGTTTGTAAAAAGGGGGGAGGCATAGAAAAGAGTTGATAGTAGGTGTGTGCTGGCAATTGTAATTTTAGCGTGAGGAGTGAGAAAGTGTTTTACTTTATAAAGAGAGCCAAGCTTTTTATTGACGGTTTTGATGGTTAGATTGAAATGGGTGTCAAATTTAAGGGAGTTATCAATGGTAACACCTAATAGCTTTGTGTGAGCTTCTGGTGATACAGTGGCGTAACTACGTTAGAAGTGCCCTGAGGCAAACTTTTCCTAGGCGCCCCAACCTCCCCCCCCCCGGGAACCCAAGCCATTGAGATTACCAAAGCCAAAGAAATCACATATAGTAGCACACAAAATGCTTTATAACTTCCTACTAATAGTTGCATTAAAGACTTGTTTTATATCTTAATATTGTATGAAATAACCGAAGCAACTTAAGGTCAACAAGTGTAAGCATTAATTTTGGAAAACAGTTAGCACTTGCACTTATTATGGTTATGCTGTTGTCCAGAAAAATCTCACATTTCCATCAACAATGTCCCACGTTGGTCATCTGAAAAGGTTGCAACCCAAATGCTGCATTACTGTACGGATATGAAATCTTTGACTACTATAACTGGCTGTTTGTGTGCCTGTGTTATATATAACATAACATAATACAATATGGTATGATAGATACATATAGGCATAGATATAGATAAACTCGAAGGTATTTCTTTATTTACAGTTTAATAGATCAGCCATTTACGTGGTGACGTTATAGTTCCTTGGTAACGCCACACAATATGCAGGTTGTGGGGTTATAAGAACCAAACTCCATTCCACTGATCCAATTCGTTTTAGTTCTTTTTCGGTTATTAAAACACAGGATTTTGCATAGATTGTGGCTGGGCACTGGAGTGATGTAACACAATGTATGCTGGTATTGTTAACATGCCTCTCAACCTGGAAACATCAAAAATCTGGACAACAGCCCATGAAAAATAGGTACAAATCACATTCAAAGAAAATGCATCTGGCCAGTGGTGGATAAAGATTACCATTGGGCTGTTTTCAAATCATAGGCCCCTTGCACATGAAACATATATGTGTTCTTTGATAAACCTTCCTGACTGTATTAAATTATATTCATGTATAATACAGCACACTTGTTAGAATGTGTTTAAATGTATTGTTTTGAACATTTTTTTCTGTAAGCAATGAAACAAAATGTATGAACCAATAATGACAAAACTGCCCAATTCACAACATTTCCATCATAATAGTGCAGGTTGTTGCAAAGAGCAGGGTAGGGTTACCACCTGTCCCACTTTGCGAGGACAGTCCCTCTTTTCACAGTTGTGTCCTGTGAAAAAATTGTAAAAATGGGAAATGTCCTGAGTTTTTAGGACAAAATTATTTGCTATATTTTATGTAATAGTTGCATAAAACAGTTATTCTATATCTGAAACACCTAAAAGTTATAAGAAACACAATAAGCAACTAAAATGCTACAATAATAAGCTTATATTTACGCAAAAAAGTGAAGTTCTGTCCTTTGTATTGGCCATGGGTATGTTTTGGCCTGCAAAATCTGATGTTTGTACCAAAAATGTCCCACTTTGGGCATTTGAAAAGGTGGCAACCCTATTAGAGCAGGGTGACGTCATACACACATCAGTCTAATTGCCTTATTTGCAGCATAACAAAAGCACAAAATAAGTAGTTCAATTCCCACACACAGAGCAGCAAAATGTATTAATTTTAGTGGCAAATTAATTCCCTTATTTGCAGCAAAACTAATTTCTTTACTTGCAGCAAAATGTAGCAAACATGAGCCCTTAATCGAGCAGCAAAATGAGTGGCAAATAATTTATTTAAATGAGCAGCAAAATGAGCAAATGATTCCATTAAATGAGACTTTAACATTTTAAATTGTGCAGGTTCTTGGGAAGAGCAGGATGATGTTGCACACATTGCCTTACTTGCAGCATAACAAAGCAGAAGACAACCAAGTAATTCAAATTCCTACACACGGAGCAGCAAAATGTATTCGTTTAGTGACAAATTAATTCCCTTACTTGCAGCAAAAACGAGCCCTTAATCAAACAACACTATGACAAATTAAAAGCAGCAGCAAAATGTATTCGTTGAAGACTAATTCCATTACTTGCAGGCTGCAGCATAACAAAAGCACAAAACACCCTGTACGGACTGAAGTAATTCAAATTCCCACACACAGAGCAGCAAAATCTATTCGTTGTAGTTGCAAATTAATTCCCTTACTTGCAGGAAAACTAATCCTTACTTGTTATGCTGAAAAACATAGCAAAAATGAGCCCTTAATCAAACAGCAAAATGAGTGGCAAACATTTCCCTTAAATGAGCAGCAAAGTAGCAAATAATTCCCTTACACGAGACGAGACCTTAACCATAACATTTTAAATTGTGCGGGTTCTCGAGCAGGGTGACGTTGCATGCAAAATTAAAGCGCAAGTCCCAAATTAAACAAAAATAAATAAATAAATACCACTGCCAAATAAACGATCACCGGACCAGTCTTAAAGAAGAAGAACATCGGTCACCGGACCAGTCTTAAAAAAATATGTCCTTAAAATAAACCAAAATAAATAAACTGCACAAGTTTAACATCGACATGACACCGACCGGAGTACCACTACCACCTAAATGATAACCGAACTAGTCAAGAAATCTGTCATTAAAATTAAAGTTAAGTGCACATTCCATAAACTTCCAGGGAGAGATGTGGAGTGGACTGTTCTTTTACATACCTGGAGCTGCCACGGAGAGTAAATCTTCTCATCCCAGGAGTGCAAGCAGACGCTGGGCAGACTGGACTCTGCTGGAACATGCGCTGTCTGGGTCTTGGCAGAAGTTAAGACTTTAAACTATATAAACAACTTCTCCGTTCACTGCTGTAAACAAGTCCGACCCAGGTACTGAGTCTCCAACAGTCTGGCAGTCTGCCTGATGTCATCACTTATTTGTTAACTGGGATTCTTACCGCCGGACGATGGACATTTACTAAATAAACAAACAATCCGTGACAACTTCCGTCAGCCCAAAGCGCCCCCTGCTGCTTGGCGCCCTGAGGCAATTGCCTCACTTCACCTCTTGTAGTTACGCCACTGTGGTGATATAGTGATTCCATTGGAGGATGTAATAGAGAAGGTGGGGGGAAGAGACTTGTTAGTGGGTACGAAAGTAAGTAGTTTTGTTTTGTTGGGGTTGAGAACTAGTTGACGACTTGAGAACCATTTTTCTATTAGGTTGAAGGAGTCTTGGGTTGAAGCAGTGAGGTCTGCCAGGTTGGAGGCAGTGCTGATGATAGTCGAATCATCTGCATATTGAATGCATGTGGCATGGGGGGTGATTGTGGACAGGTCATTAACAAAGATGGTGAAGAGAAGAGGGCCAAGAATAGATCCTTGGGGACCTCCAATTGTAACAGGTAGGCATGTGGATAATTTGTCCTGCCATAGAACAGCCTGTTGCCTATTGGATAGGTAGGATTGGAACCATTTCAGCGTGGAATTGCTGAGTGATAGTTTTTTTAATGTATGGAGGAGTTGAATGTGGTTCACCATATCAAAGGCCTTGGAGAGGTCTAAGAAAAGAGCAGATGATATTTTATTATTGTTTCTGAAGTTGTTGATGGTATTAGAAAAGGATAGTAGGGCTGATGTGGTACTGTGATTTGGCCTGAAGCCATGTTGGGAGTTGGCTATAATTTTATTTTTGGTGAGGTGTTCCATCAGTTGTTTGTGGACACACTTTTCCATAATTTTGGCCAGGGGTGAGAGTATAGCTATAGGTCTATAGTTGGTTAGCTCTAGTGAGCTACCACCTTTATGGAGAGGAATAATGTGGGACATTTTCCATATGGAGGGGATGAAGGCTTCTGACAAGGTACGGTTTATGATTATGGAGACAGGATAGGAAATGGCCTCAGCTGCTTTTTGCAGAAACTCAGCTGGGAGAAGGTCAGCTGCTAGCTTAGTGGGTTTTAGTTTTTTAAGAAGAGATGTTATAGAGGATATAGGTACTGGATCGAAGGTAAATAGATGATCTGATGTAGTTGTAGTATTCTGCTGGCATGGGTAGTGGAGTGGGCTGGTTGTTTGTTTGAATTGTGTGGCCAGGGATTGTATAGTTTCTGTGAAGAAACTATTGAATGTGTTAGCAATGTTTACAGGGCACTGTTGTTTGCAAGTTGTTGGAGTGGGGTGGTTGCCTGGCCTGGGTGCAGGAGCTTGTTTAAGCCTGCCCAGAATTTTTGTGGATTATTAAGGTGTTTGTGTTGGAGGTGGAGGAAGAAGTTTTTATCATTTAAGATCATTCTTTTAGTTTCATTTCTAAGTTGCGGAAAGTTTGGTGGGAGTGTGGGTCTTTAGAGGTGCCATGTGACCCACATCTTGTTTCTAGATAGGATTTTGGATTTTGTTTCCTTAGAGAGCCACAGTGCGGTTTTGGTTTTAGTTCTAATGGACCGTATTGGAGCATGGGAATCTAGAATCTTGAGGAAGGTGGTGTTGAAGTAGATAACTGCCTCTTCAAGAGGAAGAGACTTGAGTATTGTCCAGTTGTGGGCTTTAAGTTCAGTTTGAAAAATGGAGGCGTTGAATTTATTATTGTTCCTGATTGTTTTTATGGTTGTAAGAAGGGGTGATTTTCTTGAATTTGATAACATAGGTGAGTAAGTGATCACTCATGTCCTCTGGATGAGTACCTGCTGAGTACTGGTCAGGATCTTTATTAGTAAGGATCCAGTCCAGGATGCTGTCTTTGTTTTGGGGTTTACCTAGTCTGGTAGGAGTGGATATGAGCTGAGAAAAGCCATGTAGATTTATGCTGCTAGATGGGGAGCTAGATGAGAAGGAATTCCAATCGATGTTGAAGTCACCTAACACTATGGATTCCTGGGGGTGAGTTTGAGTTAACCAGTGGAGAAAGTCCTCTAAGGTTTTGTTATTATTGTTGCCTGGGGGGATGTAAATACATGCTATATTTATGCTTTTATGTTTGTTTGGTTGAAGTTTTACAAGTAGAATTTCGGCATTGTTTGTTAGGAGGGGTTGTGGAGAGGCAAGGGAGATTTGTAATGTATTTTTGTAGAGTATGGCTACACGGCCACCTTTACGAGTTATTCGGTCTGCTCTTAGTATATCATACCCTGGTGGGATTATCTGTGTGTCTTTCGTACTTGGTTTAAGCCAGGTTTCTGTGAGACATAGTAGGTCTGGGGAACAAGTAGCTAAAAGGGCATGTAGGTTGTGAATCTTATTGTTTACACTTCTGATGTTTAGATGACAGGTCAGAAGAGAGTTAAAGGGTCTAGAGTTTAGATTGAGAAGTGGAGGGGGGATAGGGTGGAATTAGAATTGAGTGGAGGGGAAGGGCCAGGGTTGGGGTGGATATCACCATCTGTGGCTAGTCTGTGATTCAGAGTGGTAATGAATTTGAGGGCTTTGAGTAGAAGTTTGTGGTAATGTTTATCATTTGGCCTAATATTGGTAGGTTTGATAATTACATAGTGTTCGAGTTCTAACAAGGAGGGTGAGTAGGGAGTTGAGTCATGGCCTCTGTTGTTAATTATGGGGGAGGGGTTGGTTTGGTAGCCTGGGTGGTGGAAGCCTATGTAAGACCAGGTTTCATATAGGGTAGCTAGGTAAGGGACAAGTAGGAGGGGAAAAAGAGTTAGTATGATAAGCTTCCTGGGTGGTGTCATATTCCGTTTGATCTTAGAGGGCGGTAGTGAGGTACAGGAAGTTAGTGGACAGTAGGGGGAGTGGTTTGAGGTTATAAAAGTACGAGTACTGGGGCGGGTGGGAATCGCGAGTGCTCGCGGAGCAGGGTTTACACTAAGCCACTAGAGCCGAGGTTTCAAGATGTAACTCCTGAATAATTAACTTGCAGGTGAGTAATCTCGTCTAAACAAACATCAAGTTCAATTCCTATGCTTTGGGAGCTTGTTTTTAAAATTTTATAGCTGTTTGCCTTAGTTTTAGAGTGTGTTCTGTAGTTTAAGTGGTGTATATGCAAACAAGCTTGGATTTTTTGTTTGGGTAAGCCTAGGGAGATTCGTGCTAGTGCTGAGGACCCGTAAATAATACTTTACTTTAAAGTCTATACTAAAATGACCAGATAATGACCTGTTTTGTTTTTACAGGTTGTGGGCAATAGTAGAGTAGTCGCTCGAAAAGGCGAGTTCTTTTCTGCCTCACGCTGTGCAGGGGAAGACCTGGGAGGGATAGAGAGAGCTTGATTTCAGAGGCAGTCAGAAGCAGCTGTGTAGCTTAAACAACATTAGACTACCCGAGGAAACCCTAAACTATGTTAGTAAAATCTTTACATATAGCATAAATCATTATAACACATTAGCATTTTACTGCAACAGTGCCTTATGACTGAGAGTCAAAGAATGTTGAATGTTGAATATCCTGCTTCTCAAAAAATATACAGAAGGCTCTCAATTTTCACTCTAATGAACAGCCCTGCAAAAAGCTTGTCATACTAAAGTCTGGTTACCAAACACAGTTAGCTTTAGAGACACAACTTAGCTTTAAAGAAACAAGTAGCTACAATATTCATGCCATTCAATAGTGCATTATGTAACTATGTAGCAAAAAAGAGTTACATCAGTTACTATTAAATCACACAATTCAACTTAAATACATTTAACAGTCTATTAGGAACAATGAATAACAGCTTAATACATACCTCAGGAGGTAGAGGCTGGTAACAAGGTCCTACAGCACTAGGGATTTGAAATTAAAGGCACCAGACAAGGGTTATTTCAAACCTTTGTAACAGGGATAGAATGGGGGTGGGGGTTTACCCTAAGCCACTAGAGCCCAGGTTTCAAGATGTAACTCCTGAATAATTAACTTGCAGGTGAGTAATCTCGTCTAAACAAACATCAGGTTCAATTCCTATGCTTTGGGAGCTTGTTTTTAAAATTTTATAGCTGTTTGCCTTAGTTTTAGAGTGTGTTCTGTAGTTTAAGTGGAGTATATGCAAACAAGCTTGGATTTTTTTGTTTGGGTAAGCCTAGGGAGATTCGTGCTAGTGCTGAGGACCCTTAAATAATACTTTACTTTAAAGTCTATACTAAAATGACCAGATAATGACCTGTTTTGTTTTTACAGGTTGTGGGCAATAGTAGAGTAGTCGCTCGAAAAGGGCGAAGTTCTTTTCTGCCTCACGCTGTGCAGGGAAAGACCTGTTTTGTTTTTACAGGTTGTGGGCAATAGTAGAGTAGTCGCTCGAAAAGGGCGAAGTTCTTTTCTGCCTCACGCTGTGCAGGGGAAGACCTGTTTTGTTTTTACAGGTTGTGGGCAATAGTAGAGTGGTCGCTCGAAAAGGGGGAATTTCTTTTCTGCCTCACGCTGTGCAGGGGAAGACCTGTTTTGTTTTACAGGTTATGGGCAATAGTAGAGTGGTCGCTCAAAAAGGGCGAAGTTCTTTTCTGCCTCACGCTGTGCAGGGGAAGACCTGTTTTTACAGGTTGTGGGCAATAGTAGAATAGTCGCTCAAAAAGGGCGAAGTTCTTTTCTGCCTCACGCTGTGCAGGGGAAGACCTGTTTTGTTTTACAGGTTGTGGGCAATAGTAGAGTAGTCGCTCGAAAAGGGCGAAGTTCTTTTCTGCCTCACGCTGTGCAGGGGAAGACCTGTTTTGTTTTACAGGTTGTGGGCAATAGTAGAGTAGTCGCTTGAAAAGGGCGAAGTTCTTTTCTGCCTCACGCTGTGCAGGGGAAGACCTCAGGAGGTAGAGGCCGGTAACAAGGTCCTACAGCACTAGGGATATTATTTTATTTTTACAAGCTTTACATCTGATGTCTTGGCAGTGAACCCTTATGTGTGAAGAATGGCTTTCTAAGTCTTGTCATCTGAAGGAATGGACCAGCAGTCCATCATTATGCAGGGAGAGGATAGAAGGGAGGGATTTTTATACGGTCCTTCCTCTCACTGTATGGGTGTGCAGAGGTGCACAAGGTCAGGGGCACTCGTACTAGCTTGACAGTTTCATGCACATCCTGTGATCAGTTCTTTTATAGTCCAGAATGTGACACTGATGGGGCCAATCACATCTTCTTTCTTTAAGGACAGACATCCAGTAGGTGTTCTGCTGTTACCTCCTTTGCTAAACTTGTGCTTTTTCATACAAATCCTTATTTGTCATGCAAAGCATGCACAGACTGATATTTATATCTGGCCAACAAGGACTGTTTTCTCTAGTTTACCCTTTCAGGTCTTTTTACTTGACTCATATATAATCCCTTGATCATCATCTGCTTTTCTTTAAACCCTCTTTTGATTTTTACAATTCTTTCATTTGTGTATGCTATCTTATTGAAAATGATTCTCATCTCTTAATTCTGTATTCTGTATGCTCACTGGTGGCTGGTCTTTTCTGTATACAGTATCTTCTACTTTGTTTCCTGTGTTTTTTTCTCACATTCACTCACTGACCACCAGGTTTTCTCTCTAAGCCTTATTTTTCTAGGAGAAATACTATTACCAGCCAGACATCAGTGGTGTCGTGCTTTGTCCTTACCTCATTGCCTTCATGGCAACTTGGATATGCAGGACTACCACAGTGCCAGATGCACACTTGCTTCCTTGTATGCATGCATGCCCCAGCTGTAGCCACACAATGCTTGTCAGAAGCATGTCCTTGGCCCAGTATGCTACAGACTTGCTCACCCAACTTCTACTAGGCACCAGGCTTGCAGTGGACTTAGCCACCATGCCGTTATTCAGAATGGATAAGATGGGGTGGGGTAGAGAGTGGTGGAGGTGGACAGGTACTCATGCCTCTTCCTGGTCAGCTACTCCAATGAGCAGGTTTCTACTTGATCCCATGTTTCCTAAGCTGCAGTCAGGATTTTACCCCTCTATGCTATGAAGATGATTTAACTTTGTGTTCTCTTCTTTTCTTTTAATGATGAATTTTTCTAAATTTTCATTAACTGTGTTTTTCTTCTATATTTGCATTTATTAGTGTATATAGAAACTGCTTTTTTTCTCAGTCTTTATATCATGATGTTTTTCATTACTAAAATATTCATGAAGTTATTTGTCCACATGTCTAGACCTGCTGTGCCATCTATTATCTAGCAGACAGGTATTTATTTGTTTCTTAGCTTACCTTAATGCTGCTTTAAGATAGACAGGACATTTTTCATACTTCTGTTGTTTCTTATTCTCTTATTGCAATTCCCGAACTAGAAAAGACTATTCAGAGGGTCTTCCATTGTGCTTGACAGGCAATGACATTACCTGCTTATCTGGCTTTAGAACATAATCTGTTCACGTAAGAGCTACTTTAAAAATGGTACAGGTTGCAAGTTATCAGTCATAAAAAGACCACTCCCCTTTCCTGCACGGCTGAAAACTTCTGTATCCTGCAGAAAGTCAGTATAGCAGCTTCACACATTCTTCGCTTCCCTTCCATTTCCTTATTGTATGTTCTTTATGATGCAGTTGAGATCCTCGTACTTGTGAGGTGAAGAGCCATAGGGATGTTCATCATACAGTTAGTCAATTGGCTGTATCCTGAGAATAAACTAGTGGTAATTGCTGCAGAGACACAGAGGTCAAAAGTTGTTAGAGACAGCCCTTCATTTAGTTCTTTGGTACCTGAAGCCATATTAGAGGTGGAGGTGGGTTGCAGAGGATGTCTAATGTCTGGTTTCCTTGTTATGATCTTTTGCATTCATGAAGGAAACCTTAGTGATGTTTTGTTCAAAGTATGTTGTATGAACTTTTGAAGCATCTTCCATATGAATGCACGAAGCAAAACTTTATTCAATAGTACTGTGATGATAGGAGGTATTGCCAGTCATGCCAGGAGAAATAGGGCAGTGGATCTGTAACATATGCCAGCACAGCTACCTGGAATTTTGTAAATAATTATATGTTATTTGTATATCAAATTGATTTGTACACATGCTTGTGCTGAAAAATGTATTTGGAAAGCTGCTTGTATTAAAATGTATCAGTAGTGTGCCCTGCTGGAAAGAAATGTACATGTATTTTTGTAACTGAATTAAATGTATGTATTTCAACAGAGGATATTGGCTGAGAAGAGGTTAATCACAATCCAGCTGCAGCAAACTTTAACATATATCTGAAATGAAATTACTTTATAGGTTAAGCCATAAAGATGTTATCCCACAATTTTGAATGGAGCCAAAGATGCAACATCTGTGCTAGAGAATAGGTTGTAGCTCCTGTAGGAAGAGTGGAATGGTTTTATGACTTCCAGGAGATCTAAGCAAAGCTGTATCTTTGTGTATGGTGACACATAGGTGCTAAAATCCTGTCATATTCTAGTGGTGGTGATAGCATGGGAAACAGAGTCAGATGAATAGATGTGTGTGATGTCATTTTGTAAGCCAAAACTAATATTTAGATATTAGTAGGAGTTTGAGCTCAGCATTATGCATTCTGTCTTAGACCTGACTAGTAAGACCTTCACCCACATCATCTTGCCTTGCAGTAGTAAGTAACTTAACTAGGGAACAATAATTCTCTTTAGATTAGGGAGGAAAACATAGTGAGATTAGAAATAATGTTTTTCTATAACTGTGTGAAACTTTCCATTGGTGTTATTTTTTATATTCCCTGTGACTGAAAATCTGGTGCTTACTGTAAATAGATATTTAATATTTTCTTGTTTTTTATTATTAATTATTAAATATATTTAAACTTTTCATTATGGCTGGACCTTTTTAGAAAATATTTAAGATTTGGGAGTATTTGCATATATTTATTTGGTGATAACTCTGGCCACTCTTAAAAGCCTGGCTGTTTGGTCAACATTACCGTTTATATTAATATTATTTTCACTCAGTATAATTGGGTACCCTTCTATGAGCTTTATAGTAACTGACTGGTGGCAGTGAATCAAACTTATAGCCTGGGCGAAGTTGGTAGAGCAGGTAATCTGTGCCAGCCTCTCCCAGGTGTCTGTGTGTGTGTGTGTGAAAATTAAATCTCAAAGAGTGTGTGTCTCAGCTACTTGGGGCAGGGACACAAAGCACTGGTTTTGCAGAGAGGGTGCTGGAGGACTTGGCTTGGTCACTCGGCCGAAGACCTAACTTACAGCTATACCAGTAGGGAGTCTTATTGGGGACCTGGAGGGAGACAGATAGAGCCACCCAGACACCAGGCTGAGTGTGTGGGCCCTGTGTGCTCTTATGGGAATTTGTGCTTGATGCAGGGAGGTCTGCATATGCAATTACTGAGTGTATCCATTTGTATTCCAAGTGAATGCCCCTCTAAAGTGTTAGTGGTGAGGATTCAGGCTCCTTGGATACTAGCCCAGAGAGGGGATGTCACATATTAATGGTAGAGTGGTGGGATCATCACAAGTCCACACACATGGATTGTCTGGGAGGTCCTGGTATAACCTGCATAAGAATATCAATTAAACCAGATGCTTGTCTATCAAACATGTTTGTGCAAATTCACATCTCAAAAGCAGCTGTGATTTTTCAAGGCTGTTTGGTGCTTCCGACACATTACATCAATTGTGCGCCCCCAAGCCATACTACTGTATGTACACATAGGCTAAAGCATTTACTTCTTAGCACAGATCTTGTCAGCACTTATGAAAAAGAAGCAAGTGTTGTCAGACAAAATTGAAAACAGCATCTGATAAAACAAACTGAGAGAGGGAAAAGCAAGCCCATCCTCCCTGTTGAATGTTTGAAGATCATGCACCTCAACTGTCCAGATTTTCGTGGAATGTCCAAATTTTTACCTCATATTTTTCATCTGTTTTTCATAAAATTGTGATTTTTGTGTCAAATCACTGGCAAATTATTGAAGGATGAAGTAAAAAAATAATGGAAGACATTTGAGTTTCATACTTCATATCCTTCAGAAAACTCATGCTAATGCAAAACCTGTTATTCTATCAACTTTATGTTTGTAAAAGGAATATTTAAAAAGTGTCCCTATTTTTGAGCCTTTGTCTCCCCATTATCTGTGACTTTGTCCAGATTTCTTACTCTAAGAAGTTGAGAGGTATGTTGAAGATGCTGCCTGGCTTATACAAATCATTACTTGTAGAAGGTATTTGGAGGGTCTGCAAAAAATCCCTGTAATTTTCTTTAGACATAAACACCAGAGGGGATGGAATTGGTGAAGGCACTGGTCTGGTGATCTGTTAAGAAAAACAACTAGCTTCTTTCCATTTCCTTGTTCTCTTCAACCAGAAAAAGTTGACAGTAGCTGGTGAGTTCTGGCATATTTTATTAAGTACTGTATACTGTTTTTTCAATGATTTTTGTAATCCTATTTTTCAATGTAGTTTGCATGCTCATTGAATGGTATGTAAATTAAATAATAATGTCTATCTATCTGTCTGCCTAAGTATTTTATCTGTCCACCTATATATCTGTTTACCTATCATGTATATAATCTCTATCTATCTATCTATCTATCTATCTATCTATCTATCTATCTATCTATCTGTCTATCTAGCTACTCTATTTGTGTGCCTATTTATATTTTGTTAATTGTTTTTTGTTCCAGTGAGCCAGGGCAATTCTCAGGGGAGAACTGGGCCAAACTGCTTAACAAAATATAGATAGAGTGTTAGACAGATAGATGCAAAATGAGATATAACAGAAACAAGTTAAACATTTTTACAAGTAGGGCAAACCAGAATGTTAAAAACACTAAGTGGCACACAATAAAAATCACTGAAACACTAAAAAAGACACTTGATCAGAACAAATAAGGTTAAGTGCTTTCATTCTATTTAATTCCAAACTTCTTCAGAACAGATGAACAAAATACACTCACTCCTTTATATACTCCCATTATGACATCATTTCTGGTTTAAAGAACCAATCACAGTAACAGTAAAAAATCACATCATAACATAAAAAAATATGTATATATACACTTACAAAGAAACATCAATAATCATAAATACATTCCTTTAAAAATTAACATACTTTAAATGCAGTGGCGTAACTACGTTAGAAGTGCCCTGAGGCAAACTTTTCCTAGGCGCCCACCCCCCCCAACCCAAGCCATTGAGATTACCAAAGCCAAAGAAATCACATATAGTAGCACACAAAATGCTTTATAACTTCCTACTAATAGTTGCATTAAAGACTTGTTTTATATCTTAATATTGTATGAAATAAAGGTCAACAAGTGTAAGCATTAATTTTGGAAAACAGTTAGCACTTGCACTTATTATGGTTATGCTGTTGTCCAGAAAAATCTCACATTTCCATCAACAATGTCCCACGCTGGTCATCTGAAAAGGTTGCACCCAAATGCTGCATTACTGTACGGATATGAAATCTTTGACTACTATAACTGGCTGTTTGTGTGCCTGTGTTATATATAACATAACATAATACAATATGGTATGATAGATACATATAGGCATAGATATAGATAAACTCGAAGATATTTCTTTATTTACAGTTTAATAGATCAGCCATTTAGTTCCTTAGTAGCGCCACACAATATAAACTCCATTCCACTGATCCAATTCGTTTTAGTTCTTTTTAGGTTATTAAAACACAGATTTTGCATAGATTGTGGCTGGGCACTGGAGTGATGTAACACAATGTATGCTGGTATTGTTAACATGCCTCTCAACCTGGAAACATCAAAAATCTGGACAACAGCCCATGAAAATAGGTACAAATCACATTCAAAGAAAATGCATCTGGCCAGTGGTGGATAAAGATTACCATTGGGCTGTTTTCAAATCATAGGAAACATATATGTGTTCTTTGATAAACCTCCCTGACTGTATTAAATTATATTCATGTATAATACAGCACACTTGTTAGAATGTGTTTAAATGTATTGTTTTGAACATTTTCTGTAAGCAATGAAACAAAATGTATGAAACATTTCCATCATAATAGTGCAGGTTGTTGCTCACAGTTGTGTCCTGTGAAAAAATTGTAAAATGGGAAATGTCCTGAGTTTTTAGGACAAAATTATTTGCTATATTTTATGTAATAGTTGCATAAAACAGTTATTCTATATCTGAAACACCTAAAAGTTATAAGAACACAATAAGCAACTAAAAAAATGCAATAATATATATTTATATTTAAAAAAAAAGTTAGTTTTTGTATGTTGTATTGGGGGGTATGAAATCTGATGTTTGTACCAAAATGTCCCACTTTGGGCATTTGACACATCAGTCTAATTGCCTTATTTGCAGCATAACAAAAGCAAAAAATAAGTAGTTCAATCCACCACACAGAGCAGCAAATGTATTAATTTTAGTAAATGAGTGGCAAATAATTTATTTAAATGAGCAGCAAAAATGCGTGAAAAATGATTCCATTAAATGACTTAACATTTTTTTTTGTGCAGGTTCTTCTTGGGAAGAGGATGATGATTGCCTTGCATTGCTGCCTTACTTGCAGCAGCAGCAGAGAAGAGAGACAACCATTCAATTTCAAATTCCTACACACCAGCAAAATGTACTTACTTGCAGCAAAAAGCAGGCCCTTATCAAACAACACTATGACAAATTTGAAGACTAATTCCATTACTTGCAGCTGCAGCATAACAAAAGCACAAAACACCCACACAGAGCAGCAAAATCTACTTGCAGGAAAACTAATCCTTACTTGTTATGCTGAAAACATAGCAGTCCCAAATTAAAATAAATAAATAAATAAATACCACTGCCAAATAGAACAAATAAATAAACTGCACAAGTTTAACATCGACTGGACTGTTCTTTACATACCTGTCTGGGTCTTGGCAGAAGTTAAGACTTTAAACTATATAAACAACTTCTCCGTTCACTGCTGTAAAACAAGTCCGACCCAGGTACTAGTCTCCAACAGTCTGGCAGTCTGCCTGATGTCATCACTTATTTGTTAACTGGGATTCTTAGGACATTTACTAAATAAACAAACAATCCGTGACAACTTCCGTCAGCCAAAGCCCCTGCTGCTGCTTGGCCCTGAGGCAATTGCCTCTTAGCCTTCCTAGTACGCCCACCCACTGTTTAAATGACTTCAGACAGATATTTTGTCATTCAAACCTGGGATAAAATCAGCCCTCAGGATTATCTAAAAACTCTAAATAATTATTAATAGACCCTACAAATCTAGCCTTATCTACTACCTCCACTACACAAAAGAAAAACCTCTTAAAATCCTTACATTGTAATGCATGTTTAGCTAATGTGTTAGTACTATCCTTCTTTGTAATAGCCAAAAGGTGTTCTCTTACCCTGTCTGTTAACTTTTGAACCTGCCTTTAGAAAATAATAAGAAATCCAAATGTTTAAAATAATAACTATGAGTTGCCATCATGAACCTACACTGTGAACATTTCTGACAGGGGAAAGTACCTAAGTTTTTATTATCACCTTTCTTATAAGTGGTAACTACCAAACTTTCAAGGAGCTGCTTTAGTCTTTTTATAAATAAACTTAGGTTTAACACCCAAAATGTCACTCAAATCTTGATTTCCCATAATTATTTTCCAGTTATTATCTATCACTTTCCTAATCTGTGACCTATTAGTGTTCATAGAGAGGGGAAAGGAGCACTTGAACACTTCTGTCTGACCAAACCCTTGACTTTGATCATTATTGTCGAGGTAAAACCTGCATTAATAATGGGTGGAAGCTTACTATCTCTTTGTGTACTCACATAGTCTGAAATATTAGTTAACTCTTCTAAAGGTGACCCACTTTCCAAAAAAGTTGTTTCAAGATATTTACGTCTTTACAAAACGTATTATCACCACTAGTCATTCTACTGAGCCTAATAGTGTGCCCTTTAAAAATATTTAACTTCATAAATTTTGGGTGGAAACTATCATAATGCAGATAACTATCCATAAAAGTTTCCTTTCTGTAAGTAGCACTAGTGAATCCTTTTCCTCTAAAATCCATTTGGATTTCATTATCCAAAAAATGTGCCTTAACTCCTATACTACCCTCCATGAATCTAAGCCAGGCACAGTATTGTTAATCTGGGAAAATAATGTGTACAATTCATCCCTATTGCCAGCCCATATAAAAACAAGTCATCAATATATCTTTTGTAGAATCTTATATACTTAAAATGAGACAACCTTTTCAGAAATTCTTGCTCCCACCAACACATAACTAAATTAGCAAAAACAGGAACTACATGAGTTCCCATTGCTACTCCTTCAATTTGCTGGTAAATCCCCCTCACCAAACATAAAATAGTTGTTACTTAATACTAATTCCATTAATTGGAAAATAACAAAAATGCCTTGCCTTAAAGAATGTCCAAACTTACTTAAATATAATCTCATAAACTCAAGCCCTTCAGCTTGTTCAGCACAAGTGTACAGTCAACATACATCAAAAGTACATAGAATTGCTTCATCTCCTTCAAAAGTATACTTTTTAAGCTCATCTAAGAAAATTCAAGAATCTTTTAAGAACCAAGTACTTGCTTGGACAATTTGATTCAAAATTTCATCTAGATACATGGAGATTGTAGCCATTTTATTAAAGGGAGCCAGCACAATAGGTCTAAATTGAGGATGAACGGAATCCTTATGAATTTTAGGAATTCAAAATAAAACTCCTAATTGTGGTTGATCAACCATTAAGAACTCAAATAAATCTATTGTAATATATTATTGATGTAACAGATCAAGTAATACTAAACCCATGTCCTCATAGCTCTTCCTAACAAAATCTTTTGAAACTTTAGTATACTTAGATGAATCAGCTAACATTAGAGTAATTGCCTCGTTATAATCAGAGGCTTCCATAATTACTATCCCCTGCCCTTTATCAGCCTTCATATATCTAAGATGGGAATAATTTTTCAGCTGCCTTAACGCATTAGCTTGCATCTGAGTTAAATGTAAAATCTCCTATTATTATTATAATTATTGTTTCTGTTTTTATATTTAAACTTATAATCGTGCCTCCCTTCTTTTTCCAACCCTCTAAATAAGTCATAAAGTTCACTTTCATACACTGAAGAAAAAATGTTTAGTGGATTAGTCAAAGGAGGATTAACAATGCTGTTTTTTCTAATAACATTCTTCCCTTTATCAGGGATACCATGAAAATGTGTTTTATATTCAATTTTCCAACAAATAATTTAAAATATAAAATAGTATTAGTAACATTGGCTTGTAAGCTGGCAAAAAAGTGAGACCTTTCTTTAAAATGTGTAACTCTACATCTGAAAAAAACTTTTTTTGCTTAAATACAGTTAGTTCTGCCATTAATGACCCTTGTTTTTGCCCTTCTTTTTCATTGCTGTTATAAACCCTTCTTGACTGGGTGGGGGACTGTTTAGCCCTGTGGCTTGTGAGGAAAAAGGGGGAGCCTCCTCATTACAATTACTAGACTCACTGCATAAAATATTTTTAACAGTAGAGCCACTGGAAGTGTCAGGAATCCCCAAACCACTTGCTTCAGGGAAAGAATCAATCCTATTAAGATGACCCCCCCCCCCCCATTATTATGATTTTTAAAATTCTTATTACTATCAAAACCATTCCCAAAAGGTTTTCTTTTATTAATTACAAAGGCCTGTCCCTGTTGATAGGCTAAGATATCCCTGATTAACTTTGTCTTTTTCTTAAGCACAGTACTTTCAACATGCTTTTGAACTTTACTGTCAAAGTTAAAAAACAAATGTTGGAATAAATGGAGTGAAGGATGTCCATAAACTACAGTATCAAGTTTCTTAATGTCCTCTTTGAGCACTTTAATCTTTTCATCATTCCAGCTTATAAGCAATTTTAGCACTTCCAAACACTTCATTTAAAAGCATGTTAATTTTTAAAGGAATGTATTTGTGATTATTGATGTTTGTTTGTAAGTATATATATATATATATATATATATATATATATATATATATATATATATATATATACACACACACACACACACATAATTTTTTAAAAGAAGTTTTTTATGTTATGAAGTGATTTTCTTACTATAATTGTGATTTGTTCTTTAAACCAGAAATGATATCATAGTGGGAGTATATAAAGGAGTGGGTGTATTTTGTTCATTTGTTCTGAAGAAGTTATGAATTAAATAGAACAAAAGTGCTTAACTTTATTTGCACTGGTCGAGTGTCTTTTTTAGTGTTTCAAAACAGAATGTTGTTTGCATTGTACATTGCTCTAATTCTAGGGATAAGATACAACCAGATAATTTGGTCAGCTAATTTACAAACCTTATCACATACATAAGCTATGAGCCTGAACATTATTATTTTAATATTGGTAGTGTATATATCAACAAATGACAGGCCAAAATTATGCTAAAAGTTATGACTTAGTCTATTAATCTGCTATTAACATTCTTGTCTTACTAGTCTAAGAGATTCATAGCAGTACCAAAGAATTAGCAAGCGTAGAGCTGGGGATTTACAGTAGTCAACAGTAAAGCATGAACAGAAATTAAGCATTACAAAATGGGTTAATGCAAAATGAAAAGCAGGAAGGGGATTGGGAAAAGGGCTAGAGATTTGTATATTAGGTCAGTGAGCCGGGGATACTTCAGAAATGAAGGGTTAAATTATGTAACATGCTTCTGTAGATGCTGTGTGTGTTTTTAATAATGTAGTCTGTTCTAAAAATGTATGTTTACATGACTACAACTTAGAGGCAATTGAATGGTCAGCATTGAAGTCAACAGAGCAAGGACAGTATTATGGGGTGCTTATGTGACTGTATCTTGTTGGCAACTTTGCTTTTAAAATAGCAAACAGAATTATAGCTGGATCTCCAATCATAACTGACTTATTATGTGTCCATGACATAGATGTCAAGAAGGTCACTTTGAGAGCAGAGCAAAGTGAAGTGTCTGTCTGAACAAACAGCTATAAAAACTATTAGACAATTCACTTGACCATTTTTTTTTGTTGTGCATCTGCATGTCACAATAAAGTGTATAACATTTTTAAAGTTAGGAAAACATTTCTGATGCAGTTATGTAGTGGTCACTATTATGCGGTAGTACAAGACTAGAACTCAATAGTGGTGGCATACCTAGGGTGGGGCAAAGTGGAAACTGCCCTGGGCAAAAATGTTACAGGGTGCGATTGGCCATCCAAGAATAATCCTGATCACTCTTTAGTGCATACCGGCTTTTATAAGTCAGTATTGCATATGCTGTAAAGCCTAAACACTGTAGCGCTCCCTGTATGATCTAAACTGAAAGCTTTAATAACTGCTTGCTACATTTGTAGCAAGCAGTTTACTACCGTTTAAAAGAGAAAAGATTTAAGATTTGTTTCTTTTTTAAACTAAAACTTGAGAACTGTCAGACTGCTTACAGTGTATAAACTGTAGTAACTGCTTGCTAATTTTGTAGCAAGCAGTTTGCTACAATTTCATAGTTTCATAGTTTAGTACTAGGCTATCTGCCCTGGGGCATTTGCAAGCCTAGCCCTAGAGATGTGGCTTTCGCCACCCCATGTAGTGGTACTAAGGTGTATAGAATAAATTTAGAATACTGTGCCTTTGTCTAGTAGTGACACATTGAAGACCCTCTTACTTCTTAAAATTAGTTTACTGTGCCTCTGTCAAGTAGCGACACAGGGGTGACCCCCGGGGTAAACCTACGATCTCCCATCCACTCGTCAAGATTTCTCTTGAAGAGAGTCAGTGAGGGGCTCTGCCTAATGTGGACTGGGATTTTGTTCCAGAGTATGGGAAGCCTCTGAGTTATGAATCTGTCCCTCCAGCATGTTCTATTCATGTTTGTACTGAGGTTTAAATCTTTGGCTCTCGTGATTCTTATGGATTTGGATTTTTTGAGGTGGAGCATGTCCATCAATTCCTGGTTGGACATGGCCTTGTACGTCAGGCACAGATCACCTCTGAGCAGGTGGTATGCTACTGAATAGAGCTGGAGTTTCTTTAGCCTGGCAGCATATGACATATGTTGGAGACCCTTGATCCTCTTGGTGAGGTACTTCTGGGGTCTCTCCAGCTGTTGTAAGTGCTGGGTGAGGTACATACCAAATGGGGCATTGTACTCAATCATGGGCTTGATAAGGGAGGAGTACAGGGGCATGATGACCTCCTTTGATCTGGATGTGAACCCCTTCATGATAAGGTGGGCAAGGTAGAAAGTCTTTCTAACCACTTTGGCAATGTGGGTGTCAAATGAGAGGTCACTATCAACTTGGGTCCCCAGGTCTTTGATTACTTTTTCGGTACTCAGTGGGTTACTGTCTATGTGATAATTTGTGGGTACTTTGTTTTTCCCAAAGGGGATGACTATACATTTCTTGACATTCAGTTTAAGGCCATGATTCCGGCACCAGTTGTCCGTTTCGGTGAGGCCTTTCTGTAGGATGTATGTGTCAGCTGGTGTATCGACTATGGCGCCTAGTTTGCAGTCATCTGTGAACTTTGTCAGCCACAACCCTCCCATGTTTGCTTTTACATCTGAGAAGTAAATGCCGAACAAGAGGGGTCCCAGGACAGAGCCCTGTGGGACACCACTTGTGACTGGCTTTGAGTCTGACATGGCTCTCGCAATCTTGACTTTATGGGTTCTGTTCTTTAGCCAGTTTGCAACCCATCTTGTGACATATGGATTTACATTTAAGCTGTTTAGCTTATCTATGATCCCCGAGTGGGGTATTGTGTCGAAGGCTTTAGCCAAGTCCAGGTAGGCTGTATGGACTGCCTTGTCCTCATCAATGGCTGTAGTGACTTTTCGAAAAAGTCAACCAGGTTCAAAAGGCAGGATCTGCCCTTTACAAAGCCGAACTGGGTGGGATCAAGTGTATGTAGGTCCCCAATGTCGTTGTTTATGAGTTCCATAATAATTATTTCCATAGCTTTGCAAACCAGGCTGGTCAAGCTTATGGGGCGGTAGTTCCCAGGGTCTGTAGTGGAGCCTCCCTTGTGGAGTGGTACCACTGTTGCTGTACGCCAGTGTTCAGGTACATATCCTGTAGTAAGGCTAAGGTTAAATAGCATTTTTATATGCGGGTTTAGCTCCTCGTGGAGTTCACGTATCACGCAGCCGGGGATACCATCGGGTCCCATAGATGCTGTGTTTTTTGCTTTGCTGAGGGCGGTTCTCACCTGGACATCAGAGATGACAGGGAGGTTACATTCAGCTGGGATAAGTATTTCTTCTTTTGGAGGTGAGGGAGGGGAGAAATTTGCACTGAACCTGTCTGCCAGAATGTTGGCAATATCTGTGGGTTCGGTAAATTTTTTGTCGTTGTGTACTAACTCTGAGCATATCTGAGGGTTTCCAGGTTTCTAACATAACTGAAGAATGCCTTGTGATTATCTTTAGTGTCCTTGGCGATTTTTCTCTCAAAGTTGGCCTTGGATGTTTTATGAGAGAACGTAGCTTTCTACTAGTGCTGATCAGAGATGCCTTCCCTTTATGGGATTTTGCTCTGTCTTGCAGTAGCTTCCTTCTTTTGTTATACAATTTGTTTATGGCTAGGGTCCACCAGACAGGACGCTTTCCTTTGGTGGAGAGGGTCTTGGTTTTATTTGGGATTGCACGATCCATGCATTCTTGGAGATGTCCGTAGAAAGCATTGTGGGATGTGGTTTCCATTGGCCCTGTGGGCTTAAATGATACCATCTCAGTCTTGAGAAGTGTAAAGTCGGCTTTTGAGAAGTTTCTCACTGTAGTCTTTTGTGCTGGGGGTGGAGGTGGTAAATGTATATCCAGGGTGATTAGTTTGTGGTCAGATCTCACCAGTGAGGGGAATACTTCCGGTGTGGAGCATTTTGTCCCCATGTTTGTGATGATCAGGTCTAGTATATTATCCCCCTTGTGGGAGATGTGACTAGCTGTTCCATTGCATTTGAGTTTATGAATTCCAGGAACCTTTGGGCTAGGGTGTTAGGGCTAGAATAGTGCACCCAGTCTATGTTAGGGTAGTTGAAGTCTCCCAATATGATGGTATTTGGTGAGACATTCATATCTTCCAATGTCTTCAGGAAGTCTGAGTGGGGTTCTTGAGATTGGGAGGGTGGTCTGTAACATGCAACCAGTTGTATAGCAGTTTTGCCTACGGTTAGCTGCACCTGGAAAGGAGAATTTTTTTTTTTCTTTTAAAACTAAAACCTGATCACTGTAGTGCTCCATGCAGGGTATAAATTGTAACAACTGCTTGCTACATTTGCAGCAAGCAGTTTACTACAGTTTAAATAAAAGTCTTTTTTTTGTTTTCCCTCAAGTGAAATTTGAGGAAGGCAGGCCAGTAGCAGGGTACAGAAATGGGACCTGATTGGATTCATGAGCTCCAGGTACCTGATCACAGTCCTTGTTGTTGTTTTGCTTTTCCTTTGATGAGGTGGGGCAAGAGGCAGGGAGGGGCATACATCTGGCCATCTGAATGGTGTGTCATAACAATTAGTGGATTGTTTTTTATCTTTAACTGATGAGCTGGGGGTGCACCACTACTGAGAGTAGCCTCGGGCACTAATGAAGCCTGCTATGCCTCTGCTTAAAAGCACTAAAAGACACAACCAAGCTAGTATCTTCACCATTTGATACCTTAAACCTCTTGGGGTGGAGGCCCATGGCACATATGCAAATAACCCCATTAAGATCATTCAGAGTTTCATCTATATAGCTTCTGAATGCCCATGACTTTTTATTTTACTTTTTTTTTTAATTTTTTAAGGCTTTATGGGTACATTCAGGCCAAGAAAGTAAACCCCCAGTAACTCTAGACATGGCATGTTTCTGACATCTTATGACCTTGTAAGTACAGAATAAATGGATTGTTTGACTATGCTTCAGAAGCACTGGGCTTTAAACCCAGCTGATGTCCATAAACATTAAGGTGACTGCAAAATATCCCAACCAACATCCAAGTAAAAGGTAAAAAAAGGTAATAAAGACAAATCATTCAGTAAAACCTGCAAGAAAGACTCAGCCAAACTAGACTCTTCACTGTCTAATATCTTAAAACTCTTGCAGTGGAGGCCCATGGACTATTAACTGAAGAACTACTATGCCCTTAGGGGGTCATTAGCACATATCAAACAGACCTCCACTACAGGATGTTTACAGTATTAGATAGTGAAGATTCTAGTTTGGCTGATTCTTTCTTGTATGTATGTGTACTAAAATATGTATGTGTATGCATATGGCAGAACTGTGCATAAACACAGAATTAGTACTGACTTGAGATGGTCCTTGCTTCCTAACTTAAGGGCAAGGTTCAAGAGGTCAGGGTCACCAAAGGACATTAACATGAACACTAATTCTGTGATCAGTGAACAGTTTTCCATCCTTAATATTGTGTAGTCTGTGGACAAAGGACTTTAGAGTTTATATCTTTTTCTGTACCTTTTCTGAAGACTAGAGGCACATTTTAAAACCAAACAGCTATGTCACTGAAAAGTAACTCCTCAAACAAAGCCATTGTTTTGCTTTACACATAACTGCACAAAACCAACTATAGCTTTAGTCATAAACTCTGATCATAAAACACTGCAAATGCATAATTCATATCTATATCTATCTATATATATCTTGTAGTATTTTATTAAGAAAACAGTAAACAAAAAAGTGTGTTATTAAAAAAATTAAAGCTGTTAAATATTCAGTGCTTCACTTAGAATCAAGTAGATTTTTAATGGAGGCAAGTGTTTTGCATACCATTTGTTCATGTCTTCCTTTTACCTTGTATGCAAATATACAGGTAAAATAAAATCTGCTGTTCTTAAGAATTGTAATGGCCACTTTTTATTCTGAAGTAGGTGTCAAGTGGTGTCTTTTATATGTCTTAGCTTGTAACTAATACATGTAACTAAACATGATCTGCACGGTCAGATCATTATGCCAATTTATATGCTGTGTGCTTTTTTCTTATTATTATGTAACCAAGTGATGTTAAATGAACGATTATAGAGTCACTCTATTATATTTGGTGCTGGGTATGTTTCGTATCCACTTATTGTGGAGGTAAATGAACTACTGATGGGTTTTTAACTGATTGATTTTACAGTCTAAAAGCTTTGCAAGAGAATCAGAGACCAATGAATAATGGCAAACATCCATACTCATATGTAATTTGTGCCTAGAATTTTATCTGGTCAGTTCCAAATCCTTGGAAATGTCAATCCAAGAATATTTCTTTATACATGCATGTGTATGTTATGTCTGCATGTGTGTGCATGTGTACATGTAGCTAGTGGCTCTTCCGTGAGAGTGCCATTGTGCAAGCTGTTTTTCACTATTCTCCAGTTGTTTCTGTTTTCCCCAGTGTTGAGAGATCATGAAGTTAATATACAAAAATATTGGAGGTGGTGGGTGGCAGGGAGTGTGTCCCACAGCAAGAGTATGCATTATTTTAGTTGTCACTTAGAGTTTCAGAGGGTGTGTTTTAATGAATGGACTCATCCAAGTCTGCTGCTGGAGAGTTTTTCAGAGGGTAATTTTAATGAATGGACTCATCCAACTCTGCTGCTGGAGAGTTTTACTTTGATGAGTTATAGAGGATCCTTTCTGTGTCATCTTTCAGAGTTGCCCGAAACTCAGACTTTTGTTACTACATTTTTTTATTATTTTTCTTGTCTTTTTTTATTTCCTTTGTCCCCTGTGGTCTTTGAACTGCTTATGTCCCACTGGCTTATTCCTTCCTTCTCCAATTTGCAGTATCCAAGAGTGCCAGAAGAATGAGGAGGAGGCCTGGAGTTATGGCCATCATCCTGCAAAGATCCAGACTTTTTTTGCTTGGTCCTTAACTCCCTTCATCCTGTTTACCTGATATACATAGACATATATAAAACCAAATAATGACTTGCAGCACCAGACCAGTGACATGTGCAAGTTCTCATGAATGTGCTACACCCTGTTTGGCAGACAAGAGTGCACATTTGGTCCATGTACTGCCTGATTTTCAACATTTGGTTTCTAGCTGACTGATTCAGCCCTGTACCCATGATTGGCAAGCATACCACTCAACCTCATAGAATAAAAAATCTGGACAAAGCCACAAAAAATGGGGGGAACAAAGGCCCAAAAATAGGGACACTTTTTAAATATTGCTGTTACAAACTTAGAAAATTGACAGACCAACAGGGTTGGCATTAGCATGACTTTTCTGAAGGATATGAAGCCTGAAATGCAAATGTCTGCCATTATTTTCTGACTTAGGCCCTCAATGAATTGCCAGTGATTTGCCAGATAAACAAAATTTTATGAGACTAAAGAAAACAAGGCACAGAAACATGACTGAAAGCATAAAAAGTTCAAAAGTTTAATAAGGTAAGTGCTTTTACACCAAATACTAGTGCTTCATCAGACCATATAAAAACTACATCAGCAATCACTGCTTATGTATTCACACTGATTCAAAACAACCAATGAAACTCAAGAAAGATAAAAACCTGACATCAACTTGTATTATTTAAAGAGACGTCATGCTTTTAATACAGGCTTAATAGAAAACCTGTCATTTAGACCCAGGTATTTATCAGCTTGCCATAATATAATCCAATGCAATTCTCTGGTGTCAGTAATGTTTTTAACATCACCACCACGTACATTTACAAAAATAATTTCAATAACTTGAAATTTAAAGCTATGTCAATTCACATTCTGTGTACAATGTCTAGCTAATGCATTCTTAGTGTCGCTATTCCTGATACAATAAATATGTTCCCTGACTCATTCCGTCAGTGACCTACTGGTTTTTCCTACATAGAAACAGTGACAAGCTGTACATGTCGCTAAATAAATCAAATTCCTAGTGCGATAATTAGCTTTAACCTCAAATTTATACTCTAGACAAGTAACCGGGTAAATAAAACATGCTGATGTATCAATAAACATGCAAAAATTGCATGCACGTCATTGACTAGTGCCTGTCAGGCCACCAACATGTCCACTTTCTTTTTGCATCACATTTTTATAGCAAAGTTGTCTTTTAAGCGGTTTCTTATTCTTAAAGACAAAATTTGGCCTATGGCCAATGACTGCTGTGATATCAATGTCCAAATTCAATATGGACCAATTCGACTTAATAATATTCAGTATATGTCATATCACTAGTATAGAATAAAGATAGGAACAAATTATTTCTATTACTAGTAACTTGAGAAGACGTAGCCTCAAAAACTTGATTTGAAAAATATGGTTTTGCTTTATTTTCTCTATGTATGGCTCCCATACAAATATTTCTTTCAGTTTCACACATTTTGTACTCCCTTTCATAAAATTCATTCTTAAACATCTGAACATCTTTCCTAAAGGTATCATCACAGTTATTCAGTCGAGACATTCTCATAGTTTGACCTTTGATAACATTACAGAATATATGACCAGGATGCATGCTATCCCTTTGCAGGATAGCATTTCTTCTACATGATTTTCTATATAATTTAGTCTGAAAATTCCTAGTTATATCAGTGGTAACCAGCACATCAAGAAAATCTATTTCACTAATAGAAAACTTATGTGTGAATTTAAGAAAAGATGTGGTGGACTCTAGATAGCTAATAAATGACATAAGCTGCTTTTCAGCCCCCCCCCCCCCTGTACAAAAAACAAGTCGTCAACAAATCTCCTGTAGAATATAACCAAGAACCAAAAATTGAGTACTAAAACAAAAAAATAGCCGAAATCTTGTATGGAACCACTGGTGTAATAGAAACTTGTACTGATGAAAACACAATACGAAAAAAATGCAGACACTTTAATAATCCATTTTAGAATATAACGAAAGGAGCATGTTCATCAGAGTTTAATAAAAAAACTTTATGAGAAACAGGCCAAAAATATGAGACAAAAATCTGGACAGCTGAGAGGTATGTTGGCAAGCCACCATTACCTACTCATTCCTACCTGTCTCATTTATTTCACCCAGCACTCAGGTTGCCAGAGGATCCTGTGTGTATATCTGTATGCAAGATATAAATATATATATATATATATATATATATATATATATATATATATGTATGTATATATGGATCACTATCACATAACCGAAATTTCAAAACTTTGAAGATGACATGGCCGAGACCCATATTGCCAAAGTTTTAAAATGCTGAAAAAAAAAATAAGAACAAAAAACAACTTACCTGTATGTTTTTTACAGGGGAGCAAACTCCCCTGCACCCCCCCACACCCACTACTACTTAAATATACCAACTCCTCGATCGCACTACAGTGAGGAAAACTGCAAATCCCAAGTTCCGCACTATACGGCGATCCCAATAGACAGTTGTCGGCATTTCAAAACTTCGGCAATATGGTCTTGGCCATATCGTCTTCGGAGTTTTGAAATTTCGGCAATGTGATAGGAACGCATATATATATATATATATATATATATATATATATATATATATATCAATTGTGTGTGTGTGTTTATATGAAACATGTGCACACACGTTTATATATCACTTTTCAGGATGTAGAAACTTTTTAGTTATAAAACGGGTATGAAAACACTGACCAATCAGATTCCTAGCTACCTGTGGATCAGATAAGTTCTTCACTTGAGAAAAAAAACAGAACAGGCCACTTAGACTTCACATTCAGTGACAAATCTCTTCTACCATGCAGAGTTAAAAATCTAGCAAGCTGCCACCGTTTTGAAAAGTCATTTAGCAAGGAAAAACTATCAGACAGAAATTGTCCAAAAATAAACAACAAAAGTAAATTTATAGAAACATCTTCATCATCTTCCTTCGGCTGTTCCCGTCAGGGGTCGCCACAGCAGATCACCTGTTTCCATTTCTTCCTGTGCTCTACATCTTGCTCTGTCACACCAACCACCTGCATGTCCTCTCTCACCACATCCATAAACCTTATCTTAGGCCTTCCTCTTTTCCTGTTACCTGGTAGCTTCATCCTTAGCATCTTTTTCCCAATATACTGAGCATCCCTCCTCAGCACATGTCCAAACCAACATAATCGTGCCTCTCTGGCTTTGTCTCCAAACCTTCCAACCTGGGCTGATCCTCTAATATACTTATTCCTAATCCTGTCCACCCTCGTCACACCCAGTGCAAATCTTAACATCTTTAATTTTGCCACATGCAGCTCAAACTCCTGCCTTTTTGTCAATGCCACTGTCTCCAACCCATATAACATAGCTGGTCTCACTACCCTCTTGTAGACCTTCCCTTTCACTCTTACAGGTACTCACAAATCACACCTGACACTCTTCTCCACCCACTCCATCATGCCTGTACTCTCTTCTTCACCTCTCTTCCACATCCACCGCTACTCTGAACTATTGACCCCAAGTATTTAAACTCATCCACCTTCGCCACCTCTACTCCTTGCATCCTCACCATTCCTCTATCCTCCCTCTCATTCCCTCTCATTCACACACATATATTCTGTCTTAGTCCTGCTGACCTTCATTCCTCTTCTCTCTAGAGCATATCTCCATCTCTCCAGGGTCTCCTCCACCTGTTCCCTACTCTCACTACAGATCACAATGTCATCTGCAAACATCATAGTCCACGGGGACTAAATGAAATATACAAAACTCCACTTTAAATCCATTGCCAAGTTAGCATAAAAATATAACTAAAAAGTAGTCAGAATTGTGACACAAATTAAATATCCTTTCAACTAATAAAAGCTCCAAAATTCACTGTTAACTATTGTATATTTCCTTCAGAAATACTGAAACATACAAATCAAGACAAAAAAAACCCTCCTGATGAAAGTGAAAGCAAAAAAACACACAAGAAATGGAGCAATGTAAGAAGAGACAAGAAGTCATGAAGCAAAGACAGTCCCCACAGCAGCAGAAAACAGTCACTATAACCTAGAAGTCAGACAACAAACCTGCACATGCACATGTTGTAGAAAGACTTTGCCTGACATTGTTTTAACTAAGACATAAATATACAGATAAATATACAAAAATAAAATGCTGCATGAATACAAATTTATATTAAATTAGAAATAAAGCACATGCATACAAGTTATTGTCAAAACCCAATTAACTACAGGCAACTAGTATATAATCAACTAAATCCGATTAAGAAAAATTATGTGATGGTAGAGCAGCTTACATAGATGCATTTTTCAGTTTTTGGGTGTTGCCACCAGAATGATTAGCCTTGATAATATTTTTAGGATGCGATATTGATATAATCAGTTAGAATAACTTACAAATAATGTGAGGAGGGCCAGCATTACCGCTAGCGGTTAGGCTTCTCATCTCGCTTCCCGCTTGCTTTCTCTGGTGCTCCCTATTCTACGAATAATATTCCAGGAATACCCCCTTGCAAAGGAAGACTACCTCGGACTGCCTGCTCAAACATAAAGTGTGGCTTCCCCTCATAAAAAAAAGTGTCTTGTTTCCTTGGGTGCTCCCCACTTTACAAATAATATTCCAGGAATACCACCTTGCAAAGGAAGATTACCTCGGACTGCCTGCTCAACCATAAGGTGTGGCTTCCCCTCATAAAAAACTAGCATGTATGTAACCTACCTTACATTTGAAAGACTGTCTAATATTAACGGTACTCTGCCTTCAGCGAGAACTTTAGCAGCTTCCTACAGCCCATTACCTCCCCTCCTGTTTTTCTTTTTACTATATACTCCCCTGAACGCTTCTACTATAATTAGGGAATAACCAAAGGAGATAATCAATAATAAATTTCTGTTTCCCATCCCAATTTCACCACTAGGTGGCAGCATACACCCACTACAGTGAAACACACATTAGTAATTGCTTGCCTTGTCTCCACTACTATACTTTATTTTATATTTTATATAGAACACTTTAATTTATAGATATAGACTTGCTCTGCCCTCTGCTAAAGAATCTGTTTGAATCCCACTGCAGTCTCAGGCTTTCCCTTAGAACTGCTTCAATTACGTACCCTCTGACTATAGCACCGTCCCACTAACTGATTGTTTTTTGTTCTGTGGACTACTCACTCCTTCTTGCTCATCCCACTCCGTTCATCCTATGGGCTCACTCCGCTCCCCTACCCTGCCCCATATCCTACCTGCCCCCACTACCTGTAGATTTATACCTAACCAAACCCCTCCCTCCAATCACACCCCATCCCACCACATTCTACCCTTCAACAAACCCCACCCATTCACAGTCACATGTCAACCCCACTTGCTCCAATAACTATGACTACTCTCTCCTCACACACTTTAATCCAAACTAGCCTACTTGTCTCCCTGTCCTGCCTCACCTTCCTTACACTCCTCCCTAACACACACACACCTCACAACCCCCAAGCCACCACCTGCTGCCTCCCAATTACATCCTCTACTTATAGCCTAATTTCCCCTGAACTGTATTCCTCCAACCCAACTCATTTTTACAAACTCAAAATTCTCACAACCCCACCCTCCCCACCTTCCCCCTACCCTTCTCAAATTATTAACTCTAAAAAAACCTGCCCCCTTCTCAACCCTTCCTCCCTATCTCCCATACACCACCTCAATCAACTCTTCCTCTATCTGTCTCTTTCAGATGACATCCACCCTAACCCTGGACCTAACTCCACCAGAAATCTCAGTAACCATTCTAACAAACCCCTAAAACCCAAAACTATCTGCCTCACCACAATCAATGTACAAAGCCTCAAAAATAAAATCCCCAACCTCCACGCTCGGCTTGCTCACAACCAACCCAACATAATTGCCATCTCCAAGACCTGGCTTAAACCTTCCATCACTGACAGTGAAATCCTCCCTCCAGGCTACCAGATCCTTCACAATGACAGTACCCAGAAAAAAGGAGGTGGAGTAGCTATTATATACCCCTCCACCGATACACTAACTCCATATACCAACCCCATCCCTACCTTTTCCAATGCCGAAATGAGAATAGGCTATTTAAAACTTAACAATTTCAACTTTTTATGCATCAGCTCCATCTATATCCCTCCAGGCAAAAATACCAAAACACTAGAAGACATACCATCCTGGGTTAGCTCCAATATCAAAATCGAAACCTATATCCTTGGTGATATGAACTTTAACTGGGCCTCTCTTAACTCTGATACCCCATCCCATTCAATCAATTTATACAACTTCACCCAACTTACAAACCTTCCAGCCAGGCCAAACAAAGATGGAACCTCTGGTACCATCATAGACTGGATATTGACTACCCATCCCAACCTTACCTCAAATGCCAGTATACTACCGATCCTCTCATTGTCCACCTACCTGGCTTCATTGACTGCATATCCTCCCCCACCAAACAACAACACCAATATAGCCAAACCCGCAACCTAGCCTCCTTCAATCCTGAAATATTCTCAGAATGCCTAAAACACACTGACTGGTCAACCCTAAAATCCCTCCCACTAGACAGTGCAGTATCCTATTTCAACAAAACATTCCTTACCATTTTAAATCAACTAGCCCCCTTTAGATCCAAATGAATTAAAGCCAATCCCTGCCCTTGGCTATCCTATGAAACCAAACATATCATGCATCAACATGACACAAAATGGAAACAACACCAAAAACAAAACACCACCAACTCCCACCTAGAATTTAAACAAATGCGGAACTTAGCCAAAAAATGAATTACTAAAGATCACAAAACCTACTATAGCAAACTCCAATCCATGCACTCATCCAATCCTAAAAAATTTTGGAACTCCATTTCCTCCATTTTTCACCCTGGCAAAAAAAGCAACCCATGCCCAGAACCTACTCTTACCAGCCTAGAAACTGCCACTAAATTCAACTCATTCTTTATAGACTGCATAGCAAAACTGTCCTCCTCTTTCCCTGACCCCCCTCCTACCGCCCACCACCCACCCTCCTCCTACCTCCCCCTTCAACCTAAAACCCAGCCCCACAAACACAATAAAAAGGCTTCTCCTCAAGCTAAAACCCTGTCATAACGCACCAGGCAATCTACCACCCACCTTCCTTAAGCAATCTGCTAAAACCATAGCCTAACCCATATCTAGTCTTATAAATAGATTAATACAGGAATCATATGTCCCAACCATCTGGTGCCACGTATACATCACCCCACTACACAAAGGCAGCAAAAACATAGACACAACCAATTTTAGACCCATAGCCATACTTTCCCATCTCTCAAAAATACTAGAAAAAACTATCCATGCACAAATCATGCCAGGGGTGTAGCTAGGATTTTCAAATTTGTACTCACAGCTCTCAAACTGCTATCCCCCTCCCCAGCCAAGCTATGGCCACTCTCGTAATTCACGGTTCACTCTTTTAGTGTCGATGAAGAGGCATTCGCTGTAATGCCTCTTCAGTAATATAATATAAATTCACTCAAACTCGGTTCCTTGAATTGAAAATTAACCTGAAATGTCAGTTCTTTGAAAAATGCAGCATGGTAGTTGGGGTAGAGAATTTATGCTTTTGTTTTCTGTAACTAAGGTACAGGTTTTGAGCTTGAGTAAATTACTAACCACCTGCTAAACCCTAACTAGGATGTTTTCATTCACACACACACCCCTACCTACTTCTTAGTGCAAGAAATATGGACAAAGCCTAAAATAAACAGGGACATATATTAAATAATGCTCTCGTGAACTTAGAAAGTTGCTAGAATAACAGGATTTGTGCTAGTAAGAGAAAGTTGCTAGAATAACAGGATTTGTGCTAGTATGAATTTTTCTAAAGGACATGAAGTCTGAAACTCAAATGTCTGTCATTATTTTGCAACTTCGGCCTTCAAATGATTTTCTAGAAAATCACAAAATTTATGAGGAACAGACAAAAAATATGGGGCAAAAATCTGGACATTCTGCAAAATTTGGACAGTTGAGAGGTATGCTACCTACCTACCACACACACACACACACACACACACACACACACACACACACACACACACTCAACCTCTTAGAGCTACAAACTCATAAATAAAACTGAGGCAAAGGCCCAAAAATAAGGACATTTTTTTAAATATTGCTCTTATAAACTTAGAAAGATAATAGAACAGTAGTAGGTCTTGCATTAGTACAAATTTTCTGAAAGGTATGAAATCTGAAACTCAAATGTCTGCCATTATTTTCTAACTTCAGTCTTTAACAATTTGCCACTAATTTGCCAGAAAACTGCAATTTTATGAAAAATGGACCAAAAATGTGATGCAAAAATATAAAATTGCCAGACAATACAGCTGGGAACCTGTCAAGGAAGGGACACCATTTTAATATGAGCACAGTTAACTTAGAGCAGCTGACAAAATTAGAGAATCTACATGCATTTCTGAAATAAAAGTAATGTATAACTCTGATCATTACAGTTATTTATAAAAGTAAAGTAAACCCTCCACGTTTTCTTCCAAAATTGCTATTTTGCGGAGAGATTATTAGGGGGAGAGCAACATTTTGAGCCAAAATTGGGGACAGTTGAGAGGTTTGGATATTCCTAATTCTATAAAGCGATTTATTTGCACATACCTCTCAACCTCTTAATGCAGGAAATCTGGACAAGGCCAAATATATTGGGGGAACATACAAACAGTACTAAAAATTGACCTTGTATAAACTTAAGACATTTGCTAGAATATCAGGTCTTGCTTTAGCATGCATTTTTCTGAAGATTATGACGTCTGAAACTTAATGTCGGTCATTATTTAGTGACTTCATTCCTAAATGATTTGCCAGAAAAAGTTTTATGTTGCATTTTACAGCACGAACACCAATAAATATCTGCTAAACAAAGCAATGCAGTCTCACAATGAAACTAGACTTAGCATTAAAACTTCTCTGCCCTTGAAACTCACATTCATTGAAACAACATTGAAACACATTCAAAGAAAATACATTTTGCCAGTGGCAGATAAAGATTAACTTTGGGCTGTTTTCAAATCATAGGCCCCTTGCACATACACATGCTCTTTGATACACCTTCCATCATAAAAGTCTACTCAAACTTCTACAGCCCACCAGTATCAGTAAATATGCACAATCTCTGAACTAGTAAAAGCCATCTACATAATTCCACATTAGAGAAATCTGTAACTAATGAAGAGGCTGCTGCTAGCAAACAACTTTATATTTCATGGTTTCATCTACAAATAATGTGCCTGTTGCCCTTGAGGAATAAATTGCCTATGTTGCATTAAAAACAATGATACGCTAGTAATATTGCAATAGGGAATGGATGGCAAACTGATAACAGGTTCATAGTTACTACTAGATATCTTCGCCAAAACAGACTACAGCATCCACCCCCTTTACAACACAGTACAGTATCAGCAATGCATCTACCTACTGTGGGAGAAGAACCCACAGCCTTCTGCATCAAAAGCAAGTACACTACCTGTTGTGCTATTAACAGTACAAGCAGACTCCGCATAAGCAGCACTAAACTTAAGTTCCCCTGCAGCTCTCAGCTCCTGGTAAAATGTTGACACTCAGCTGTATCTCTGAACTTTGCAGCACAAAAAATCTGGAAAAAGCCAACATCTATTGGGGGGGGGGCAAAAGCCCAAAAAACAGGGACACATTTTAAACATTGTTTGTATAATTTTTGAAAAGTTACTAGAATAAAATGCTGTGTTATCACCATGCATGTCTTGAACCCAGAACCATATGCACTATAGTCAGTGCAAAATACCACTATGCTAAATCAGCAGTTTGAAAAATAGGAAGACAAACTTAATGGCTATCATTTAGATAGCTCTCAACCTCTTAGCACAAAAAACCTGGACAAACAAAGCCAATAATGAGGGAATACAAATTCAGTTCTCACTTCACACCTTAGCACAAAAAACCTGGACAAACATCAAAAACAATAATGGGAGAAATACAACTTCAGTTCTCACCATAGTTCGCAACCATTAGAAAAGCAAATCTGAACAAAGTTCAGAAATGGTGGTGGTTAGGGACTTTAGACTGTTCTTACCCTGAAGCAAAGGTACAGGATTTGAGCCTGAACACCTATAGCCAGCAGGTGTATTATGTGGGGGCATTTTCACACAGACACACACACACACACACACACACACACACACACACACACACACACACACACACACACACACACACACACACACACACTCCATTTGCGATTGCACACACTTGAATGATGTGTGCATTCACATTATTAATTAGTGAGACTTAAGAGGTATATCCTGGTACTTAGAATTCAACTGCACATGTAGACATTATTACATGAACCATAAGCAGAGGCCTATAACATACTACAGTTTATGCTACCTGGAAAGGAGTAGGAAAGTAATACCAGTGAAGACAGACCCTCTACTTGATAAAAGAGTATCTAATCCTCTGCACGTAGGTTAAACATAACATCCTATGTTCTCGGTGTCTCTAGGTAGGGATGACAATTTGAATGTCCAGTATTAATTACTGAACATACTAACACAGCTACAAAACGCACCCAAACAAGCTATAAAAAGAAGCATCAGTTATATGCAGAATTTGATTGCACACTTGCCACACACACTCCATTTGCGATTGCACACTTGCCACACACACACAATTCATTTGCGATTGCACACTTGCCACACACACACAATCCATTTGCGATTGCACACTTGCCACACACACACAATCCATTTGCGATTGCACACTTGCCACACACACACAATCCATTTGCGATTGCACACTTGCCATGCCTGCCTTCCTTCCGATAATCCATTTGCGATTACACACTTGTCTTCCTTCCGATAATCCATTTGCGATTGCACACTTGCCTTCCTTCCGCACCCCATTTGCGATTGCACACTTGCCTTCCTTCCTTCTGCACTCCATTTGCAATTGCACACTTGCCTTCCTTCCTTCCGATAATCCATTTGTGATTGTTTCCCACTCGCAGCCAGCCGGACATGATGTGAGCTCACTTCCGACTGGCTGGTATGCTCCTTAAAGGAGCCAACACCCGTTTTTTTTTTTCAAAAAGCTACTTCCCTTCTAAAAAAGTTGTACTAAAATCAGTACAGTGCGTATGCCTCCCGATGTCCCTGAATCATGCAATATCTAACCCGGAACAAACTCCTCTCACATACCCAGCATGGTTTTCGCCCCAGCCACAGTACCATGACTGCCCTCCTTTCCTTTTTAGAGACCATCAACCTAGCACGCGACAAGGACAAATACATATCATCACTACGTTTAGACCTCTCAAAGGCATTCAACACCATCTCCCACTCCTTACTCCTATCCCAGCTCTCATCTTTACATCTCTCTCCCTCCACCCTAGCCTGGTTCACCAGCTACTTTTCCAACCGTCAACAAGCTGTCCAATGGAAAGAATCTACCTCTCCTTTCCTACCTACACCCACCGGCGTTCCTCAAGATTCAGTACTAGGGCCTCTACTCTTTAACATATTTATCAACAACTTCCACCTCTCCATCCCTGAAGCCTGTGCTATCCAGTATACAGATGACTCCACTATCATGTGCTCAGCCTCCTCCCACTTTGAACTGCTACTAAAAACTCAACTTGCCTTTTCTAAAACAGAATCCTGGATTAAATCCAATCATCTTGCCCTAAATGCTAGCAAAACAAAACTAATGATTTTTACCCCACTAGAAACTCCATTTTTGACAGAAACCTATTCTGCATTTTAAGCCAAAATAAAACCCCATTGGAAATAGTTCCCACTACCAAACTGCTAGGCATAATCACTGATGAAAACCTAAAGTTTGACTCCCACTTACACTCAGCTATTAAGAAAACCCATTAGAAAACTGGTCTCCTCTACAGACACAACCGTTATCTCAGCCCCTCCACCCGACAAACACTTGCAACTACCTTCCTCTTCATGTCTCTCATGTATGGCGCTCCCCTATTTACCAACCTCCAACTAGGCCTACATTCCAAACTCGTATCCTGCTACCAGAAAATTTGCAAATTTGCAACAAACACCACAAATTCATCTCATCACTGCCACTCCCTATACACCCTCAAATGGCTAGAACTCCCCAACTACCTCAGATATCTGCAACTTACCACTACCCACAAGCTCATCTTCAAACTAGCAGACTGTCCATACCTGGCCACAGCCCTAATACCCTACACACCCTCCCACTCCCTAAGATCTGAGAGCCAAAATCTCCTACAAGTGCACAAACCCTCTCATCCCCCTGGCCAGCTACTACTAGCCTGCACCATAGCTAAACTATAGAACTCTCTCCCCTCTCCACTACGCAACATGTCTAACCACAACAACTTCAAGACCACCTGCTCTCACACCTGTCCTCCAAATGGAAATGCCCTTCTCATGCTCCTACCTAAGCACCCCCCAACTCATAAGATCCTATACCCTCTCTGTAAATGGTCTAATAATTTTTTATTCTTCTCTTTTTTCACAGAATACTCAAAAGATACATTATTATCTAATGTGTATTCTCTTTGCCAGAATTGTTTTAAATGTATATATATATATATATATATATATATATATATATATATATTACCTATCTACTAGGTAACCTCCCTTTCTTTTGCAATGAATGTTACAAATGAATGCCTATAGCTTAATATAATGTTTTTTATACCGAATATTTCTGTAAATATGTAACCTGTCTTATTATTCTTCATTTTCTTTTGCAATGAATGTTACACATGAAAGCCTATGGCTTACTATAATGTTACTCTAATGTTTCTGACTCTGAAGTTTGTCTATTATGTAACCTCTCTTTCACTATTATTATTATTACTGTTACTTCTTGTGGAGCTTTTCTCCCCAGGCCTCCACTGAAAATGGGTATATACGACCCAGTGGATTCTCCCAGTCAACAAATACAAATATATATATATATATATATATATATATATATATATATATATATATATATATATATATTTGTATGGGTTACCCTTACTTAATCAACAGACCACTCCATCGAAACTCACTCCATCGATGCCGCAAAACATCGACATCTTGACGGCCGACATTACTTACACAATAAGTAACCGTATGACCGTCCACATGTAGAAACCTACCATTAAAACAAACACACACACATGTGGGGGGCTATGCCCCCCCCACACCCCCTACGTGGGGGGCTTCACCTCCCACACCCCCTTTACTTAATATTCCAACTCCGAGAACGCACTACCGTGGGGGTATGGGGCAAAGTTCAGGTTCCTGGCCAAATGGTTATTTACAGTGTGAGTAACATCGGCTGTCAGGATGTCGATGTTTTACGGCATTGATGGAGTGAGTTTGGATGGAGTGGTCTGTCAATTAAGTAAGGGTAACCCATATATATATATATATATATATATATATATATATATATATATATATATATATATGTACATATATATGTATGCACATATGCCTTTCAGTATTTAGAGTTGTCATTAGAATCATTGCATTCTGAATATTTCTGAGGCTGTGTTACTTGGAAAACAGTTTAAATCTTTGTGAAGCACTGTGCCTCATATATACCCATTCACCTTCCAGACCCTATTTGAGGTGTTATGTAGTGTCATCACCCATTTATAAACTTGTCCTTGCAATAGCACACAGTTTGACAGTAGGCCCCATTTACCGTATACCAAAATTCCACATAGTTAAAAAGTTACAACCCTGCACAACAGTCAGTTAGTTAAAATGGGTGGAGGAACTATTTTATATTAAATGCACTACACTATCATACATAGAATATGTAATAAAAAATCCAACTGCAGCAAAATACAGATGACCATTTTATAAGTGCAATGTAACTCAACTCTGTGACCAAACAGAAACCCTTCTATGACACCTTGTCTTGTCCCCATTTAAGGCAAATAAACTCTACCTTCTATATATTTTAAAAATAAATACTACTCTTCACCATCAAAAAAAAAAAGCTACCATACCTAAATCAAACCTTTAGAACATAAATCTGATAAGATTAGACTAGCTAAAAATATAACTGAACTACAAAATTAATATGTTAACTTAACTCTCACTGCTTTACTAGAATAATACCACAGACTCTCCTAGCACCATAGCAAATGTTTATATACCTCATAACTGGTGTAGGAAACTATGTATAAGACAACCCTTTTATAAAAATATGCAAAAAGTATATGATTTCATATTTATTACAATGTTAAAAATTAGCATAATAGCATCCCCTTGAAATGAATGTGTAACAATAACCATGGCCGGCCTTAGGCATAGGCCAGCTAGGCAGCCGCCTAGGGTGCCAGTCTAGCAGGGGCACTTTCCTAGTATTTATTTGGTGTAGGTAGACCAGGATGGGGGCACCAGGTAATGAGTTGGGGGGCACTATGGAGCCCTTTTGCCTAGGGTACCAGTTGACCTAGGGCCGCTCCTGACAATAACTAAAAATAAATAGTTAAAAATGAATAAATGGAATATGTGGAGGTATAGTTCAAGTGAAATTTAGCTCCAGCTTTACTGAACCTGCTCCCTTATTTATTTATCCTGTGATGATGTGAGGTAGTGACAGCTATGCCTGAGAGAGTAGGGCAGTGCACATGTAATATATGCCAGCATAAACAGCTGGAGTTTTGTAAAGATTTTATGTCATTTGAATATCAGCAAGGAATTTGTTGTGCATGTGGATGATTCAAACCATGGGATGGTGGCTTAACTCAGACAGCTTTCCTCAGAGGGAGAAGAGCACCCTGTTGTATATCTCACCCTCAGACTCCAACCCATGTAACAATGATATGCAGCTGCAGAAAATAAATGTCTAGCCATAATATGGGCACTGCAAAAATATCAGCCGTATTTGTATGGAAGGAAATTCACTGTGGTTACAGACCACAATCACTTAATATGGCTACATTGAGCCAGCCAGCAAAATGCCAAGTTATTAAGGTGGAGCCTAGGGTTGCAGGTATATGGCATGACAGTGCAGCACCACAGTGGGGTCAGCAATGCCAATGCAAATGGGCTGTTAAATCAGGTTGTGGGTTACTGTGTTCCCAGATAAGTCTCATTTTTCTCAAGCAACATTTCTCCAAGGTCACCTGAGAAACTAGCTTCAGTCTTCAAAGGGGAGAAAGATGTGATGATGTGAGGTAGTACCAACTATGCCAACTATGTCAGAGAGAGTAGGGCAGTGCATGTGTAAAATATGTGAGCATAACTAACTGGAGTGTTGTAAATAATTATATGTCATTTGAACTGATTTGTAAAGATGCTTGTGTTAAAAATGTATTTGTAAAGTTACTTGTGTTTAAAATGTATCAACAGTGGGTCCTGCTGGACAAAAATAAAATATACATGTATGTCAAGACTGTATTGTAACTGATGAACTATATATATATATATATATATATATATATATATATATATATATATATCGATATATATATATATATATATATATATATATATATATATATATATATATATATATATATATTAACAGAGGATGCTGGAAGGGAAGGGGTTTAGCTCAGCCCAACTAACCTTAAGGAAAATAGCCTGAAATTAAATTACTTGTTTAGGCCATAAAGATTATCTCACAGGTCTGAATGCAGCCAGAGGTACAATGTCTGGGCTAGGATCCTGCTCTTATTGTCCTTAGTGGTGATTAATTGCTACCCTGGGGTGCCAGAGAATGGCAGATTAGTCTCTGCAGGAATGATGAAAGGGTTGGAATTGTTTTACAGTCTCCAGATGCTGAAATAAGCCTTAGCAAAGTTGTAAGTGTGTATTATGACACATATGTGCTAGATCCTGGCTCAGCTTCTAGTCAGGGGGGTAGTGTGAAAACCACAGAATCAGCTGACCAGATGTGATGTCATTCTGTAGCCAGTACTGACATTGTATTTAGATACTGCTGACAGATGTGACAGATGATACTCAGCACTCTGTTTTGTAACTGACAAGACCACTTACCCACTTCATCTTGCCTTACTTTAGTAACTAACTTAAAGCAGGTAAATCTGTGTCAGCCTTTCCCACGCATGTGCGCGTGTGTGTGTGTGTGTGTGTGTGTGTGTGTGTGTGTGTGTGTGTGTGTGTGTGTGTGCGTGTGTGAAAATCAAATCTCAGAGAGCATGTGAAAATTAAATCTCAGAGAGTGTATGTGCCTGCTGCTTGGAACAGGGACAAAGAGCTCAGATTTCTGCAGAGAGAAAGGTGGAGTCTTATTTGGGGCCTGGAGAGGAAGTCCAACTCCAGGATTGGAGTGTGCTCCCTGTGTGCTGTTAAGGGAAATTGTGTTTGGTGCATTGAGCTGCATCTGAAAAAAAACTGTGTGCATCTATTTTTATTCTAAGTGAACATTTCCCACTGCTGCAAGTGGTGAGGATTGAGGCTTCTTGATTACTGGCCCAGAGGAGTGATGTCATAACTTCTATCCTCAACACACCTAAAATTATCATAGTTCAAGTTCAGTTAGCCTCATCCAAAGCTAAAATCACCACTTCCATGATCCTGATAATGTACTGGGTTGCATACATATTATCACTAAATATAATCTAGCTAAGCTTCTCCTTCATCTTTTTAGTTTGAGCCTCTCCACAGATTATGTACCTGATGTCTGGAGAACTGCTACTGTGATCCCACTACAGTAAGGCAGCCCCACTGTATATCCAGGCAAATATAGACTCATTAGTCTCTCCAATTTTCTGTGTAAGACTATGGAGAGCATCATAGCTGAGCTCACTAACACTGACTTTGAAAACCTCCTGACTCTTAACCCAAATCAATTTGGCTTTGTCAGTGGCAGATCATTTCTCCTTAACCTTGTAGAATTCTTTAAAAAGGTGACTAAAGTATGGGCATTGGTTATTCCATTTGTACTGACTATCTTGAACTTGCTATATCCTTTCATACAATCCCCATGCAGATATTATTGGTAAACTAACTAAACTTAATATAATTCCCTACATTGTCCTATACACAGATAATTGTTTGACTAACAGAAGCCTTGAAGTGAGTGTTGTTGGAGCATCCTCTGAGCTTCAAAATGTTATTATCTGCATCCCATGGGGCTTAATATTGGGCCTCCACCTTTTCTTCATCTGCTTCTCTGATAACCAAACACATGTTCCAAGCTTTTGTTTGTCTAGGTTTGCTGAGGACTACAAACTGGCTGCAGTTTTTGGTTCACCTTCCAACACACAGGTCCTATAGAAAGGGCTTGACTATGCCACTTATTGGTATGCTAACAGTAGTGTTAAACTAAATGCTAAGAAATTTAGTGTGCTTCTGTTTGGGAAAGAAATAACATTTCCACCTCCTATCATTTAAATAGCATCCTCCACCAAGCTGATATTCTCACCAGGGACTTTTATATCTATTTTGGCAACTCACTATCATTTGACCATCATGTTTCAACAATAGTTCAGAAATCCTTCTGTCTGGTCCAGCTAAGTCTTTTTTTCCAGTGCTCAGTTTTTATAATTCCTATTACTGAGTATAATGTTCTTTCAGCATATGTCTTTCTAACTGCATGAATCAGTCTGAGACGTTCATAGGTTCTTAACTGAAAACATCACTGGTCTCAATGTCCTTAGTTATCCAGACAGCCCTGTCCTTTTACTTAGTCTCCTACTGACTCCTATATGATGACCTTTGTCTTCTTGCTTTTAGCCATGAAAGATTATGCTCTTTGTGGTCCTTTGCACCTGTACAGGATCAATGGCTCATCCAACCTATACTAAGGATGTCCACCTATATCACAAGATAAATAAGACTTGTTAGTGGGTTACGTATCTAACTCAACATATTTTATGCCTGCAGAACAAGCTCCCCATACAAGTCAAACAAAGCAGTAATCTGATAGTTTTCAGGGTTAATTCTGATATTTAGATAAGGAGCCATACATTTTTCCCTGAAGTATTCTACATAGTTCTTCTCAACAAAGGGAGTAAACACTATTGTATTGTATAGGGGGCATTTAGGCTATAAAATGGTCTGAGTTATTTCTTACCTAGTATCAGCCTATGAACCCATGAAATACCAGCTACTGTAAGCTTTGGGAACATGATTTTGTGATTTTTTGAAACCTATTCCTAATTTTACACTTCAAGTTATTTTATACATCAACTCCAGAACCCCACCATGTATCATACACTATGCACACACACAAGCATGCGCACACATGCACACATGTATGCATTCACAGTTGCTTTAATATTTCTTTCATAACTTATAGCTTATTTTTGAAAAATCTATTAAACCTGAAATACTTGGGAGATTCTCTGGTCTTTATCACTGATTTCAGTGTACTAGAAGCCAGCGTCATAGTGTAGGGCGTTAAAGCCCTGAATAGAGCCCATTTGTCCTGAGTTTGAGTAGTGTCTGATATGCATGATACAACTGGCAGTGGATGACAAACATGCCCATCCTAAGAGGCAGAAATATTCCTCAGCTGGCTTACTAATGATACAGGACAAAGAAGAGTGTCTGACTGTAGCAGTAAGACAGCACAGAAAGGATGTGGTCTGTCGCCACCAAAGCCACGACAGTAGCCCTTGCCATTTCATTCAAAAGAGTATGCATATACAGAGCTGAGGACTACAGGAATTCCTTGCAGAGAGACAGGTGCTCATGTCAGCACCATGGGTGGGGCTAGGGCATAACACATACCTTCAGTTGCCGGAATGATTGGTACGGACACAAACAGCCGTGATGGCTGCTTGTATGATGACTTCCCCTGGATAGATCTCATCTTTGTATGACACTGACCATAAGTCCCTCATACAGAGGAATAAATGCACTGAGACAGATTAGGGAATGACTTGATGATTGCTAGGATCCTCCTCCTGTGATAAGTCTTGTGTCTGTTCATCTGGTCTCTTCTTTTTAACACACTCCTAAAAAAAACAAAACAAAAAAAAGTCATACCTGTTTGGATATTTCTCTTGGCAGTTATCCAAATATCTCAGCATGTCCTTTTTCTATAACTTTATTTAATATCTATTTTGTGCAAAATATGAACAGTCATACTTGTGAATTATGTACATAAGCAGATTAATCTTGGGAAAGTACCAGTATAAAATATTAAGTTTAGATTTAGCAAGAGTTTGTTACTACTAATTATTGCTATGAGAGGAAATGCCACCCCCAACAAGTAAACTGTGCCGCAGAGTTGTCAATTGCACCAAGTATATTGAATAAGCAGGAAAAAAGAAATTCAAGGAGCAGAAGAGGAGGTGGCAACAGCCAGATCTGAGGGACTAAAATAAATCTGCAAACGGACATGCTATTCTTTTTAGTTACTTATGCAGTATCTCATGTCTGAAAACTATATATAGAACATCCATTTGAAAAATAGTTTGAATTCAAACTGCTGTGATTTCTTTAGCATGAATCTTGTCTGCTGTTTCCCAACAGTTGAGGTCTGTGGGCAGTTCAGGGTATTTCCATTTTCTCATGACAGCTTTCTTAGCAGCCATGAACAAAAATCAACAAAAGTAGATTGGAAGAGCTGGAATTACGCAGAGTAAATAAATTAAAGTAAACAAGAGGAACAATAAGGAAAAACATAATGCTGAAAAATCTGTTGTCAATCTTTTCTAGATGCTTCCAGAGTGGCCTCAACATTGGACATTCCCTGTGAATCCAATTACTTTTAGGTTCATGTAGACACCTTATCTCTTTTTCTAACTGAAAGTTTCTCTCTTTTTTGTATAAATTCTTTAGTGAAAACCCTAAGTTGTAAGCTTCCTTTATGAAGCACCTATAGCATTTCGATAGGCACTTAGTGAGATCTACCTTAGTGGTACAGGTATCCATGATTTGTTATAAGCATTCAGGATGAATGGAGATGAATTCTCCAGTGCTTGAATCTTAGCCCTCAGTAAGTGATAAAGTTGATTATACTGAAACTTGGGGTCTGCATCAATGTTAAAGGCATACTGTAGCGATACAAACGAACTAAGAGAGTTACTAGAACAGTTTTGACCGAAAATGTGTAAATAAAGAGAGTCCCCCTGGGTAAGGAAGGCATTTGGGTTTATAAGGGGACCTTCAGATATCCTCAAGCTAGAAAAAACGACAAGGTTCTTGTACCTAGTGAATATACATTGTTGATATATTTTTATTTATTTATTGACATTTGTTAACTGGGTTTGTCCAGCTGGACCAGAAACCCATTGTCAGTGGTGACCCAAGGAGAAAAGCTCCAGTTACAACCATTTTACAGTAAATAGACATTATGTTAACAATATCTAAAAAAAAAAAATTCAGTTAACATTACGTATAAAATTTCAGTTTATAATTCATAAGAGTTTATTTTACAAATCAAATACGAAGAAACTCACAGTGTAGAATAAGCAAATAATTGAGTAAAGTCCCCTGTTCTTTAGGAAGCTGGGGGAAACTGTGTTATCATAGTGAGTTGAACTAAGATTTTGAAGCTTTGGAAAACCATAATGAAAAACCTTGGTGCATAATCCACTGTGAAGGATGAAAGGAAATGTTATGCTGTGGAAGCTGCGAAGTTTGCATAGGAGAATTTGTCTGGGGATTTATCCATGGAGAATATTCTGTTATGGAGGATTTATAACAACCCACTAGACTAAAGATATGTAGACATCCTTTATTTGTGATAATTAAATGCATGACCTCAAAGATCAGCTACCCTTGTCTGGTCTATTTTTATAGAAGCCTTGTAGGAAAGAAAAGGAAAGTGTCTGAAAGACGTATGGAATTTTAGTGGTCAAAACAGAGTTTTGAAGAATATTCTTAGCTCCATAGTTGGGTTTTATTTTAACCACTCAGGCAAACTAGAACTAATAGTGGTTTGAATCACCTGAGGGGGATTCCAGGTGAAAGAATACTGAGATTTGTGGCAATCAAGAGGAACAAAGTTACCAGAAAGCAACATGTGCTTAAGTCTTCCTAAACCAAGATGCTCTCACAGTAAAACATTGAGATTGTCACTGAAGAGTTCTCACAGACAATAACAAGATCTGCACTGTGCAGTATGAATGGAGACAGGAGTGTCCCTCAAAGTAGTGGCTACAGGCTCCATAGCTAGCATAAAGACAAGGGGAGCCAGTGGGCATTATGTTACACCCTTGTCATGATTAGGACTGAGTCAAGGATACAGAAGCCAGTGCTAATCAAAACAATTGACCATTTATATGTAGTGTAAAGAGCCATACAAAATGGATCAGACCACCTTAAACACTGAAAAGCGTAAGAAAGATGCTGCCACTGTATCACATGAAAGGCTTTTTCAGCATCTAGGGCAAACATAACCCATGAGGCAGTACATTTTCTCCTGCCTTCCTTCCACATTACCACATTATACATATTTCCACAAATATGCCTATTTTAATAAAACCTGATGGATCTATGCGTGTAATATCAGATGAGACTTTAGTTTGGTTGCCAAATGGACATGAATAATTTGTAATCAATTTTCAGAAGAGAAGTTAGTCTGTAACTACAGAGAGGTATTGTATTCTTCTGAGGATTTAATACTGAAGCAGTTAAACCTTGTTTCCATGAAAGAGGACAAACACCTTTATCTAATACCAAGTAACATGATTGCCAGAGTAACCCTAAAGCCTGAGGAGAAGGAGTCTTATTGTCTTTCACAGAAAGGCAATCTGTAGTTTGTTAGACTGGGGTTTAGGAGTGGACTAGTTCTTCCTTAGTTGCTGGTTGATTAGGACTATGTCTCTTGCAGGAATGCTTCTTAGGATTTGAAGGAAAGCCTTAATACTATGGGCATGTTGTGTCTGCTCAGTGAATTTAACGATGTGTCTCAGACTAATTGGAAATAAGACCACAAAAAAAAAGTTAGTGTCTCTTGAAAAGAAAGGAAATTGTCTTAGTTTAAAGGATCTTTCAAATGAGTAGCAGTATTTTTGGAATGTGAGTCTGTTTAAAGCCAGCTCGGTTTTAACATTTACTATCTGTTGTATCCTAGCTGTAATTTCTGATAGATGAATTAACTTTCTGATGGATGAGCTATCTTTGTATTGGTACATGAGGAAGGCTTAATCACCTTCAAAGTTATTTACTTTTATTTTAATAAAGACAGCACCTCTTACCAAGACACCCATAAACCACTGACCAATGTATGAAGGCAGGCATTCAAAAATGATTGTATGCATCCCAGTGGTTATGTGGAACATAATCAGATCCATTAACCTGAAGAAATTCATGTGTTAGGGATGCTAAAAGGTCCTTAAAAATAACACTGCTGGGGATAAAATGCATCAATCTCCATATTTTGGGAGGAGAAGAATTTAAAGGCTCACCGAATGGACCACATCTAGTACTATAGTAACAAAAGGCAGTTTATTCCTACTTATACCAAGGCTGCTGGCTTCACTCTACATTAACTGTTTTCCTACATGTACTGAAAAAATACTATTAAATATGCTATTAAAATATAAATCTACGTATTAAAATGAAATGTCTTCTACCTTGAAGTGTGAATAGTTATTATGAAAATATTTTTATCCTTTAATTTTCATATGCCTTTCTGCAATAATATTAGCAGTTTCATTTAATATAGAACTAGTGTAAGCAGCATTAAATGAAATTGTTCACTTTGCAGCCCTAAGCCCAAGTGAATATTGTTGCATTTCTTTTATAAATACAAATTTCTCTCAGTCGCAGAAGAAATCACTCTTTTTTCATCAGCAGTTACCTAGAAAATGCAGTGTTGCAACTTTTATCCACAATTCACACAAAATTTAAAACAACAATCTGTTGCTAACCTCTAAGATCAGCCAATGTATCACTACAAAGACTCAAAAGATCCCACTTTACTATTACAGTCACAGACAGACCCTTTTGAAAAACACCATCAGCTGTTTGCAGTCTGTTTTCATTTTTCATTAGAAATGTGTGTAATCTTACATCCTTCAAAAGTGCACACCTTAACAAATTACAGGATATCCCTAAAAGTAAATAATTTCACATCTTATATAGCATAATGAGAAATACGTTTTCCACATAAATAAAAATGAACACATGACTTTCACATTTTATATATGTATATAACAGTTTTGTTACTATGGCTTTATTTTTTCCTTTAATTTAAGATTGTAATAATAACTACAACTGTATGATAATATACTTCATTATTGCTACCAGTGTATGGGTCCTACATTTCAGAAATGTTTCTGTATTGCTTCATAGTCTGTAACCAAGGTTATGGCTGAAGAAGTTTTCACTCCTCATAGTTAATAGACAGTTAATAAATCCATTGTCAGGCAATAAACTATTTGATACAAGCAGGGGTTACCAGTTGTTCAAATACAGCTGATGTGCTTATGTCTAATTCCCAAAATGCTAAGCCATGTTCACAGAACATAATAGAATAGACTTGCTCGTAGAACATGGTATGATTTTTTTCTACAGATGTAAATTATTATAACACATCACTTACACCAGACCAGGTGTCAATTTTGTGGACAGTGTTAGTAACATACATTGCCAACAGCAGTGACTGATCAAATTTTGTTTTTGTTGTAAATAAGAAATAAAGTCAGGGATGTGAGCAGTAGGTAAGAGAGATACAGCAGGAGTGGGAAGCTAAAAACAGAAAAGCCTGTATTGCTGAGTGTTAGGGGAGATTTTCTGGGTGTAAGAAAGGTCCTATTGAATGTAAAATATTCAGCTTATAAAGTCATGGCAGATCTGTGGGAGTGGGTCAGGCAAACCAGAGGCAGATGATTCTTGTTGATATAGAACATCTCTTTTTTTTCTAAAACTAGGGCAATCTGTTAACTCTTTTTCAGTTGGTTAGAGGTCCTTCAGAAAAAAAAATCATGGAAGTCTTGGGACCTAAGTGAGGAGCACAGCCCAAGGGTGCTGGAATGTTGGCTGGGTTGGTGGGGGTGGGGGGTGGGGGGGGATTGAGCTCTTGTTATAAAATTTTCATATCTGCACAACTGTCTCCCTCTGCAGTCTCTGAACTGTCCAGATTTTTGCAGAATGTCCAGATTTTTGCCTCATATTTTGGTCTGTTCTTCATAAAATGTGTGGTTTTCTGGCAAACTAGAGATGATTGAAGTCACTAAATAATGACTTACCTTTGAGTTTTAGACTTCACATCATTCAGAAAATGCATGCTAACACATAAGGTTTCATTCCAACAACTTTCTGAGTTTATAAGAGCAATATTTAAAATTTCTCCCTATTTTTTGGCATTTGTCTCCCCCCATTATTTTAGGCTTTGTCCAAATTTCTTGCACTAAGAGGTTGAGAGGTATGCCTCTGCCTCTTATTAAACAGAAAAGTAAGAGAAATGAACTTGTCAGCAGTTCACCCCTGTGTATGAATTCTTAACTGTGGTGCTAGGCAATGCAATTTCTGCCTGAGAAGTCACACATTTGGACAAACCACTGAGACATTTCAACAATGAGGAGACAGGTGTTAAGTTATGATACTGGATGCATTTTTATCAGTGATCACATAGCAACTAGCAGTAGTGAAGCTGGACAGTCTGTTGAAAAATTTGTTCTTTATTCATTTTAGAAAGCAAGTCGGAACAGCTTAACTAGTTTGTGTGTGTGTGTGTGTGTGTGTGTGTGTGTGTGTGTGTGTGTGTGTGTGTGTGTGTGTGTGTACATGTGTGTGTGTGTGTGTGTGTGTGTGTGTGTGTGTGTGTGTGTGTGTGTGTGTGTGTGTGTGTATGTGTGTGTGGGTGTGTGTGTGTGTATGTGTGTGTGAGTATATTATAAGATAGACTGTTAAAAACAGCGAACACCCTTACCTCGACACACCTTAACCGAAACACTTAATCCCAAACGGCCGAAAGAGTGATTTTTTTTCTCAAGGAAAAAAAATTGCTGGGCCAACAAAAAAAAAAAACAAAACAAAAAAACAAACCTACAGACAAAATTAATTGGGGGACTTCGGCCCCCACACCCTCCTACTTAAATATACCAACTTCATGATCGCACTACAGTGGAGGAAACGGCAAATTTGTGACAATGGCCCAGTGATTTTTCCCTGGGAAAAAAATCACTGTTGCGGCCATTCGAGATTTAGTGTTTCGGTTAAGATGTGTCGAGGTAAGGGTGTTCTCTATTTTAACAGTTGATCTTGTAATAGAGACCGTGTGTGTGTGTGTGTGTGTGTGTGTGTGTGTGTGTGTGTGTGTGTGTGTGTGTGTGTGTGTGTGTGTGTGTATGTGTGAGGGTGGTGTTGCTACTGCTGCCACTCCTCTGCCTTATGTAAACGTGTGTGGTGCTTCTTGTTTTCCCCTGTTGTTTTACCTTTGAGCACATGGTACACTTTACTTCTAAGGAGAAACTGAATGGAGAAATTCCAAGGTTTTACAGAGGAGAGATCACCCTTCAGTGCTCCATGTGTTATCTTGCAACCACTTCATCACTTTGCTTATTCATTCAGTGTGTATGTGCATGTAGACTAGAACATAATAGTGCTTTAAAAAAAAAACTTTTACTGTTGGCTGTGTTGGGACTCTCTACGGTTCTGTGGATGCAAAGGGAACTGGCAGTTTCTTAGGTAAGCATCTCTACTTCTTTGGTCAAGAATTCTGGTTGAGAATTATGGACAATGCCAAAAATAATGTTGAGGACAAAGGGGCAGAGTCAGGGGACACATTTAAATATTATTCTTATAAACTTAGAACGTTGCAAGAATAACAGGTATGACTTTAGAATGCATTTTCTGAAGGATTTGAAGTCTGAAACACAAATGACTGTCAATATTTAGTTACTGCAACCCTCAATGTTTTGCCAGAAATCTACAAATTTTATGAGAAATAAACCAAAGATATGAGGCAAAAAATCTGGACATTCCGCAAAATTCTGGACAGCTAAGAAGCATTAAGTTCCAAGTGCCATAGCTCTCATCAACCTTTTATCTCCAGAATCAGGGACAAATAAATATGCATCCCATTCTGTCAAAAATAATCAGGAACACATTTTATAATATTTTCATTATTAACTTGTGAAGTTGACAGAATAAGAGAATGTGAATTAGCATGCATTTGTAAAAGTAGTTTATAACTCTAATTATTTATTTTTATTAAGTGTAATCAGGGGCAGTTGAAAGGTGAGGTGAATTCACATTAAATCAAAACAGACTTAGTGGAGGCAAGAGACTTGAGTAGCCCCTTAACAGTAAAACACAATGTTTTTTATTGTGATTTTTATTGTTCTTTTAAATTTCTTTCTCCCATTCATAAAGACATATAGGAAATGTAAGTATTTTTCTTTGAAAGCACAGAAAATCAGTTTAATTATTTTGTGCTTTGAAAGATTGTTTTTATTTTTATTTCATGCCCGTAAGTCTCACTTAGTTTGTATTATTTTTCTGCCAGTTGCCCAGTTCTTGTTACACCTCTTCTTCACTAGCATTACTCTTATATGCGTAGAAAACAGCATCATTGTCTTCATTATCATCATCATCTTCAACCTCCCATTTCTACATGGGGTTTTAGAGTGTTCTACTGACTGTTGCACCTCTCTCAGTTCAGTGCCACTCTTCTACTTTTTTGACAGTCATGCCTGACTGTCACAGGTCTTCTCTCATGCAATCCAGCTATCTCTTTGTTGGCTGTCCTTCTTTCCTCTTGCCTTCTTTCTGTCTCTTCCAAATGTTCTTCACCAGATTTTCTTCTGCTTTTCTGCACATGTGCCAAACTGCTGTAACCTGTTCTCTTTGAGTTTCTCTGCAATTGGAGATACTTTTACTTCTACTTCTACTCTGTCATCATTTTTTCACCATAGTGTGCATCACAACACCCTTCTTGGGCACTTGATTTCCATCACATCTAGTTTCCTCAACTGTTTACCTTCACTGCTCATGTTACTGCACCATGTAGTAGGTCTGGTTGCACCACTGTTTTATGTACCTTACTTTTTACCTTCTTTGGTATTCTTATGTCTCACACTACCCCTAACACTCTGTGCTAGTCTGCTGCAGCCCTTTTGATTCTGTCCTTGACCTCCTTGTTCAGACTTTCTTTCTACTCAACCACCCCTGCTAGATCCAAGGAAACAGGAGGAAGAAACAGTGCCCAATGAAAAAAACAAAGCAAACACTGCTAAAATAACCAAAAGATATAAAGGCACTGTGAGCACCAAAGACCAGGAGATACGGAGCATTGGTGGAGTCACGAGAGCTTTATTATACAAACTAAATAAATAAAAAATGATAAAACATTAAACGCATTGACTGGATCACTGAGTTTTTCATCATACAATATCACACTTCTTCAGATGAAGCAGTAATTAAAAATATATTCATGTTCCCTCCAAAACTAAATCACCAATCAAACTGAAAAAAACAAAACAATTAAGGAACAATTAAACATTACTCATTATGCTAAAAGCCATTAAACCAGTAAAATAGTTCACACAAATCAAAATACACTTCACAATGAAATACAGCCCCCCCAAGAAAATAATTATAATGAAAAATAAATAAATAAATAAATAAATAAATAAATAAGTATAATCTACCAAGCCTATATAGGTTACAAAAATCCAATCATTACAAAATGAATAAGACCCAACACTGCCATTCAGTGGAAAAAAAACTAAATACAACTATAGAATGAACTTGAATGCAAGTGGGAGTATGTGGAAACACTTCAATATTAAAATATGAAATTCTAATGTCCCCAAAATAACTGTAATTAAAAAAACAATAATAGATATATAATCCATAAATGAATCATGCATGATAAAATGTTAAAAGGCATTTAAAACAATAAGAACAAACATGAACACGTCAAAAAGTCCAAACAGGGAATAGTTATAACTTAGCAGCCCTAAGTTTCAATATTGGGGCCAGGGAAATGTTGTTGTTAAGAGCAGGGGGTCTGTTTGCTTCAAGAGTAAGCTGCCAATAGACTTTCCTGTATCCAATTGTTGTTTCTCATGCCCTCTCCCCCCAGGTACTTCTCAATTTCTTCCAATACAAAAAACATAAAACTAGATTCAGTACAATTAATTTGATGCCTGCCAAGCGAATGTTTTTCTTCCCTTTTCCTAATGTCATACATGTTCATAAATTGTCTTTCTCAACGAGTTACTTTTTCTGCACAAAGCAAGATAAATCACCCCTTCACTATTGCAGTTATAAAAACTATTTGCCTGTGTCCTTTTATCCCTCCCTGTAAGAAAGATGCAATCCTTATTAGAGATTTGAGAAAATTGGGCACACGCCCCACATTTGTATGTCCCAACTTTTGCTCTTCCATTGTTTTTCTTTTTAAAATTCTTATTGCTTTCTAAAATCTCCATAATGTTCCACCCTTTTCTAAACACGAATTTTAGAGGATCCTTAAATAAATTATCTAAATCAGAAAAATAAGCAAATCTATTCCAAATTTTAAGAATTACCTCCTTAATGCATGCAGCATCACCATTAAAATTTATGACAAATGCACTTTTAAAACCATCGCCATGCTGCCACCTAGGGGCCACTATTTGATTTACAATCTGTGTCCCACCCTTATTAATAATATTCTCCTTACCAAAATAGTAGCAAATCTACCATTACTCCCTTCCTTTACTTCCTGCATAACTTCATTAACTAACTTAACAGGATATTTTCTTTTGAGAAACATCCTTTGGAGTTTACTACATACAAAATCTTTTTCTTCAGATATCATCCTAGATATACGAATGATCTGCCCTTTAACCAAACTTCTCTTCTGTCTAAAAGGGTGAGCGCTGTTAAAATATAAGTAGGAACTGGAGAAGGTCTCCTTATGATAGATTATAGAGGTAAATTTTTGTTTTATTATATGTTTCTTAATGTGAATGTCCAAATAATTCATGTCTTCTTTTAGAATACAATGGCTGAATTTAAAAAAATGTGTGGTAGTCTTAATATACTCCAAAAAATTTATTAATTTATCTTCCAACCCCACTCAAAAAATACAGATGTCATCAAGGTAGTATTTGTATAGATTCCAGTATTTGGAGTAACAAGAATTAAAAATATATTTATGCTCCTAGACAGAATTAACAATATTGGCAAATGTGGGGGCACAGCAAGCCCCCCCCCCCATAGCCACTCCACTCTTCTGTCTAAAAAATTCCCCTTTAAAAAACATAAAATTATATTTTAACACCAAATCCATCAGGGTAACAAACAGTTTAACCTCATTTCAGATAAATCCACCCCAATAAAGTAAATCTTCCTCGAATCATTGTAGGCCAATGTCGTGGGGTATGACCATAAAAAGATCAACAATGTCAATGGTCACAAATATTAACTTTTACCTAAAGACGTCTACCTTCACAGATCTTAGAAAATTCCAGGAATCCTTTAAGATCCCTTTATTAGTACTCCACCACTGCTCAGTATCTCCTGTTCTTTGGTGCTCACAGTGCCTTTATACCCATGCCAGATACTTGATGCTATTAACCCAGCCCCCTATTTTCTCTTCTGACTCAGTTTTCAGCTTCTTCTTATTTTCCCTATTTTCTATCATGACAACTATCTTATCTGTTCTCAGTTTCATCCTATGTGCCTTTAGTTTTGCAGTAAATTCCTGTATCCTTTGCTGAAATTCTTGTTCAGAGTCTGCTTGTAAGCCACTTTATCTGTATACAGCATGTTTGTTGATCTGTCCCATCTGACCTGTATGATAATGTAGTCCGTCACCAGTATGAACAGCAGTGGGCTCAGAGCTGAACCGTGATGCACATATACTCCTGCTTGGAATGCCTCTGTGAGTCCAGTGTTTGTAAGTCTCCCTACTGAAATGCCAGCACTTGAAATGCCGAGTGATGAAAAGTTGAGAAAAAAAGACCAAAAACACAGGAGAAGAGCAAATCTCGAACATTGCTCTTCTCCTTTAAACTTATTTTTGAAGGGGAAAAATCCCGCCTGCACCCTCTATGTGGGGAGCAATCCCCCCACTCCATGAAATTTATATCTACCAACTCCGAGATTGCCAAACCTTGGAGAATAGGGAATATTCTGAGAAATGGCATGTGTCATTGGGTCCTTATTTATGATGGGCACTCATTGGCTGATGATGGCACACAGACCCATATTTGCTGACATTAGTCAACATGACCAAATCACCTAGAGCCAATTTTTATACCATTGAGTGGCCGGTCCTGGCACAGGCACATCATTGAGGATTATGTGAAAGAATATTATGAGGAACAGACCCGAAATTTGAGACAAGAATCTGAGACAGTCTGTGAATTCAGGGGACAGCAGAGAGGTATACTTTGCAGAACAATTTATTCTGTAAAAAGATTATTCAATTAACTATCCACATATTCCTTTGTCCCACAAAGTGGTAAGCCACTGCCGTCCAGGGATATGGAACTTGAGTTTTTTTCTCATTATTACAAGTTGTCCCTAGTTTTTGTTCCATTCTTAAAGAACAACACTAATAATATATTTAAAAAGCACAAGAAAATTGGTGTGTGATTTTTTATTGTGTTTTTAAAGAAATTAACATTTCTTACATACCTTAAAGTCTTCATTTACATGTTATTGTTTTTCTGCAAGTTGCCTAGTTCTTGCTATACTTTTTTTCACTGGCATTTGAAAAATATAAGATATATAACTTAGCTGCTAGTATAACAGGTGTTGCATTAACATACCTATTCTGATGCATATGAAGTCTGAAGGTCTAAAACTCAAATGTCTATCATTATTTGTTGACTATAGTCCTCAAAAATTTGTGAGAAACAGGCCAAAAACATGAGACAAAATCAGGGACATACAAACGTTACGCACTACGATCTGTACTTCTTAAGGCAAGAATCAAGAACAAAGCCAAAAATAATGGAGAGTGGTTTAAGGGCAAAAAATCAAAGCCAGATTTTCAAATATTATGCATAAGAACGCTTAGAAAGTTGCCAAAATGATAGGTTTAGGATTACTATCTGTTTTCTGAAAGATAGGAAGTATGAAACTTAGATGTCTGTCATTATTTAGCAAATGTAAGTGCAATCCGCAATGATATGCCAGAATGTTATAAGGAACAGACTAGAAATATAAGGAAAAATCAGGAACATTCTGTGAAATCGGGACAACTGAGAGATATGCATTTTAGGACAAACTGTACAGTAAAATATTATTCATTTGTATAGTCCAAACTGATGTAGTAAATGCAACACTTCACTTGCAGCTCTTCTGGAAAGTCATCTACAGATGTTGTACCTGTTGGCAGTGTTATTTTTATAATGTACAGTCTGATCCTCCCAATAGTCATGTAGTTCTGCTGAGACACTAATTACATTAATACATAGTGATTGACTTATTTCCTTCTACACATTTGCCTGCAATTTTGCATTTTACTTCATTATTGGTTCTTAAACTGAAACTATAGTATAATGGGACCAAAACTAATATTGGAGAATTAGGTGGCAACACTTTGTGTGTGTGTGTGTGTGTGTGTGTGTGTGTGTGTGTGTGTGTGGGTGTGTGAGTGTGTGGGTGTGTGGGTGTGTGTGTCAGGCTTGTGTTCTTTCAAACTCCGACAGTATTTATTCTCCCTAGATTTTATTTCTGCATGCTAAGCAAACCATAAGGTGGGAGTTTGTAGTTTATGTACTTCTGACCACTGTCTTTGAGAGCCCACTTTACATTTTAATGTTTAGCTGGAAATACCCAAGCTTTAGAAGTACAACAGCTTGCCTTTGTCCAGCTGCAGTATGTAAAGTGTATGGTATGCTGTCAGAACTGTGGTCAGAAACAGATCTATTGAGTCCCTGCTTACAGACCTATTACAGTTGCTGTCTTCTGTATGCAGATCAAGTACTGCAAAAAATAAGTACTACATAGTTGTCAGATTATTTCACTCCTATTGTCAGCTAATTCCTCCATCACTCTTTCTTGTAGTCATACTTTTGTAGATCTGTCAGATGATAGGCAATAGCTATAAAATTAGGTAAGAGTTTTCTGTATTACCCATCTAGTCCAAGGAAGGACTTTACCCGACTTGTTGCAAGGTGTTATGGGGCATAATTGGCAAATACTGGCAGTTAATACTACATTTGTGGTCAGGACTAAAGTCCTGGTGTTAGGAGGGTATGACTGATGACTATTATGTGGTAGTGCAGCACTAGCATTCTGAAATTAATGCTGATACATGTGATGAGTGCATTTGTGGTCAGAGCTGGTGCACTTCCGAACATTGTGGGTGGGATTTGTTGTCGCACCCTGTTTTCCTTTTCTTCTCTCTCTCTTTTTTTTTTTTATGGTCCACAATGGGCATTTGAGGGCCATGCCTCACTGGGAAATAGCAATACATGCTAGCGTAGCTAGTTCTATAATGGAGTATACAGGTCAGCCTTTTGTACCCAGTGGTTTCTCTAGCCGTGGTCTTCCCATTCCTTTCCTATAAAGTATCCCAGATATTTGGCTTCCATGCCCAGTTTATTTTTCCTTAGCATTCACAGGCAAGCCTGTGTGTCATATAAATTCAAACACAACCTGCACATTTAGTAAATGAGACCCTCAGTTCTCTGAATAGATGACCGTGTCGTATAAATATGCAGCTGCATGTCATGAGTGACTTCTGGTGTATCTAATATGAACACATTTTTAACTTCTTCTGTAACTTTGGATACCATGTAAGATTTCAGACTAACCTTCAATCTAGGTGTTGTCTCTTTGTTATTTTCTGTCAGTATAGTTTTCACAGGCATTTCTGAGAATCTTATTTCCTGCTTTTGTGCTTTTTATAAAAAAATCTCCAGGTGGAATCTTTCTGGCCTGTCATGTATGAATTTCAACTTTCAAGCAGAAATTTCTACTTCTTTCTGTAGCTTTAATAAATTAAAGGGATTTTTTTTTCCTGATTGCCTTCCTTTGCTAGTTCGCTGCATTTAGCCTTTCAATCACATTTAAAGATGCTTACCACTTTACCAAAAATGTGTTCTTCATGTTTGGTACTAATACTAATATCTTATACCCTCTGTTAAATTCTCTAAGCTATGCATTCTTATTATAGACTCACTGTTTCATCTCTTCATCTTTCTGCATGTGCTGGTTTACAATGTGCATAACCAGCTTTAATCTACCTTTCAAACTAACAGTGTTCAGTCACACTTTTAAAAGGTATCTTCTCTTCTTCCGAAGACCCTTTAATACTGTCAAGCAGACCTCTGGGATGCCTGTCATACAAAAGTTCAAATGGTTCAATACAACTGAAACTTGCAGTACTACTGGTCTTTCTATGTGTAGGAAGTAGGTTAACAACTGATCCCAGTGCTGATCATCTGTATCAATCACTTTTTGTAACATGAACTATTGTATTTTACTGGACATGTCTCTATTAAACAATCGATCTTTTTATGATACTTTCATATTTTAACTGTTTAACTTTAAAACACTGGCACAGCTTATACAATACCCATGAAATAAAGGGAGTTCCTTGGCCAGTAAGCATCACTTTAGGGATACCCACTCAGAAGTAGAATAATAGTACCTGTTATCAGTCAATAACCTTAACATTAGCCTTGCATAATGGTATATTATCTGGAAATGTTGTGGCATCGTCCATTATTTATCCACAATGACTTTACCAATGAACTCAAGTAGCACTTCAATAATAGGCCTTGTGATCAATGGAGTCTTAAATCTAGGATTGCATTCAGTTCTCTGACATTCTGGACCAGAAACACAGAAATGTTCTGTTTCTTTTATTATACTTTGTCAGTTAGATCTGGCTAACAGGTATGTCATAGGTCTCCAAGAGGTGGACAAAACTATCACAATACAATCGGCTAACGTCATTACTAGTGTCCTATGTGGTTTTGCCATTAAACACTGATTTAAAATACCTTCACTATCTTTACTTACTCTATATAAGAGATCATCCTTTATCTCAAAATAATGCTAAGCAGTCATAGGAGCATCTTGCTTTACTATCTTCCCATGTAACCTTAGTTATATTCTCTCTCTTGTTCTACTTAAATTTTCATACTGCCATTGTGCTTTTTTAATTATTTATGGGGCTTTTGTATAAGTCTGCTCATTCTGGGTTATTTCTTTCAGTGCCCTATCTTGAGGTGGACGGTATTGCTTCACCTTGCAAACCAACTGCCACTGGAACATATATGTCTTCTTCAAAGGGAAGTGCCTGGCAAAATAAACTTTTTCTTCAGCTTTAGATTTTCCACTGTGAACACAAGCCTCTTGAGAGTTATCTTTTTCTTTAGCTTTCAATTCCTGTATGACAGAAATGAGTTCAGAACTCTGTACTTCCCTAGCTACCTCATTTTTTGTACTTACTACTATTGCTTTGATGTGGGAATCCTCACTTAAATGCCCTTCTTTTATTTTTGCTCTCCATATTTCTTTACTGACACTTTGTGTAAGTCTGTATGTAGACATCTATTTTGTGATAGTTTTTTATCATCAGAGTTTTCTGTCAGTTCATCTTCATTTCCTGTAGCAACATCTCTGACAGTACTGTGTTTCTGTTGTTCCATTATTGGGACAGATTTCTGATAGCACATAGGAATACTTTTCCATCTACCCATAATCAAATTCTAGTCCCTTTAGTAGCTTGCATGCTAATTTCCATCTCCTGTGTTTGATTCCAGATCTCTATAAGACTGCCACTGTCCTATTCCCCTGTCCCATTCTTATACTGGATTGGTACATCAAGCTGTTGCTTTACCCATTTTTTATTAGGTGTAGCAGTCT
>NC_056741.1:758134874-758219874 GCF_019279795.1 Protopterus annectens
TCTAAGTAGGTGATATGAGACAGAGAATAGTTGGAGCTTTTTGAGTTTGTCCATATAGAACAAGTGTTTAAGGCCTAGAATCCTCTTTGTGAGGTTCATTTGCGGCCTCTCCAGTTGTTGCAGGTGTCTAGTGAAGTACATGCTAAATGGGGCATTGTACTCGATGATTGGCTTAATGAGGGAAGAATAGAGGGAGACAATGACCTCTTTCTTCCTGGATGCAAAACCCTTAGTAATGAGATGTGCCACATAGAAAGACTTACTGACCACAGTGGCAGTGTAATGGTCGAAAGAGAGGTTGCTGTCAACCTGTGTTCCCAGATCTCTTAAAACACCTTCTGTGTTCAGTGGACTACCATCGATGTGGTATTTCATGGGAACCGGGTTTTTCTTAAAGGGGATGACAACACATTTTTTGGCATTGAGCTTAAAGCCATGGTTCTGACAAAAGTCAGTGGTCTCAGTGAGGCCTTTCTGTAGGAAGTCAACATCACTTGGGGAGTTAATAATAGCTCCCAACTTGCAATCTTCTGCTAACTTTGTCAGCCAGAGTCCCTTCGTGTTGGCCTGGACTTCAGAGAAGTATATACCAAACAGGAGAGGACCCAGGACTGAACCCTGTAGGACTCCACTCGTAACTGGTCAGCAGTCTGACTTGGAGTCAGCTACTTTCACACTGTGGCTTCTATCTGTGAGTTAGTTTGCAACCCATCTAGTGATATAGGGGTTGATGCCTAGCTTACTGAGTTTTTCTATGATTCCTGAGTGGGGAATGGTATCAAAGGCCTTGGCCAGATCAAGGTAGGCTGGGTGAACCACCTTGCCTTCATCTACAGCTCTGGTGATTGACTCAAAGACGTCGACCAAGTTGAGCAGGCATGATCTACCCTTCACAAAACCAAAACATGTGGGATCCAGGGTTTGGAGATTCCCTGTATCCTTATTTATTAGGTCCATGATGATACGTTCTATAGCTTTGCATATCAGACTTGTTAGGCTAATGGGGCGATAGTTCCCAGGGTCTGTAGTCACTCTTCCTTTGTGGAGAGGGATGACTGTAGCAGTGCACCATTCAGTAGGGACAAAACCTAAGGTGAGGCTGTGATTGAACAGGGCACACAGGTGAGGTGCCAGTTCACTCTGTAGTTCATGTAGAACACAGCCAGGGATATTGTCAGGTCCCACAGAAGCTGTAATCTTGGCCTTGTACGCTGCTGTTTTAACCTGTGCAGCAATAATACTGGGTGCCTGGCAAGCTACTGTTAATGTGATAGGTCCTTTGGGGGTGGGGGGAGGGGTAAAGTTGGCACTGAATCTGTCGGCCAGTATATTGACAATATCTGTTGGCTCGGTATAGGAGGCACCATTGTGCAGTAGCTCAGAGCAAATTTAGGTATTGCCATGGAGATTCTTTACATAACTGTAGAAGGCCTTGTGATTGTCTTTACTATCTGCTGCAATGCTGTTTTCTTAGCTAGCTTTAGTGGATTTGATGAGGGATCAAAACTTTTTGTTGAGGCTGATAAGGGAGTTTTTCCAGTCTTGTGACTTCACCTTATTCCGCATCAGTTTCCTCCTTCTGTTGTAGAGTTTGTTTATGGCAGGGGACCACCAGATTGGCTTCCTATTTTTGGAGGAGAGCATCTTGGTTCTATTGGGTATGGCGAGATCCAGGCATTTGTGTATGTGCCGTACAGTGCATTGGTGTACGATTCGGCAGTCATGCAACTATTCTCCATTTGCATGGGTGCCATGAAGTTAGCCATCTCTGTTTTTAGGAGCCCAAAGTTAGCTTTGGAGAAGTTTTTCATGGTGGTTACCTTTGCGGGGGGGGGGGGGGGTTGTAGGGATGTGGATTTACAAGGTGATTAGTTTGTGGTCAGATCTAACCAGGGAGGAGTTGACTATTGGTGTAGAGCAACGGTTGCCCATGTTAGTAATGACCAGGTCAAGGATGTTGCTACCTCTAGTGGGGGTAAGAACAACCTGGTCTAGGGCATTGGAATTAATGAATTCCAGGAAATGTTGGGCTAGTGTTTTGGTACATGACTAGTTTTCCCAGTTAATGGAGGGGTAGTTGAAGTTGCCCAGTATGAGAGTGTTTGGTTGGACCCTAATATTCTCTAGGGTGCTTAGGAACATGGAGTGTGAGTATTGGGACATGGCTGGGGACCTATAGCAGGCTATGACCTGAATTGCTGTCTTACCCAATGCTAGTTACACCTGAGGTATCTCTGATGCATTATGTTGGGCTACCAGTCTGGAGGTGTGTGCATCCTTTATGAATATGGAAACACCACCGCCTTTGCAGCTTTGGTCCAAGTTCTGGGGTGGAATGAGTTATAGCCTGGTAGTGCAGGGGTGTTTTCTGCTGCCTTGAACCAGGTCTCTGTTACAGCACAAATGTCGATGTTCTCCATTTTAAGGAGTGCTTCAAGTAAGTGCATTTTGAAATTTAGACTTCTAGCATTGAGCAGCATGACCTTGATCCTCAGATTGCAGATGTAGCTGTTATGGTGATAATTTGGTCTTTTGAACACCGCCTAAAAAAAGGCTCTATAGGGGTTACAAGAGCCTTGGCCAGTATCCGGAAGTCCAGGGATGACAGACACAGGCCATCTCTGACAAACCATCTTGGTCTGTCAGTCATGTCATTCCAGGCAGACAGATAATGGATCCCCTTAGAATGACACCAGAAACTTAACCAATTGTTGAAATCAATCATTTTCTGCATGTACTGTGGTATCATTCTGGGCGATGGTAGAATGCTGCTCAGGGCTAGGGTCATACCCGCCTGTGCTACATAATCTGAGAGCTCCTCCATGTCTCTTTTCATGTAGTCCAGAAGTTACATCTCAGGACATTCAACCCATATGTACAATGGCAGAGTCATATTTGTACCTGTTGTTGAGGGACCTGAGTGCATGCATTATGTGGTGGATCATGGCACCTGACAGGCAGCTGACTGTTACTTTCTCCTTATTCAACCTAGTGAGTGGGGCATCAGTGTGCCTCACTATCGAGTCACCTATGACTAGCGTGTGGGCATGCTGTTTTGCCTTAGGGGCTTTGGTTGAGTGGCACACTGTATAGGACAGTTATGTGTCTCGTGATTAGTGTTGTGTTGTGGTGGTCGAGTGCGTTTCTGCCTTGGAGGTCTCTGCTGTTTGGATAGATTTTTATTGAGAGCCTCCACAAAGGTGGGTGTGTGGTTTATGTTTTTATCAGAAGGCAGTGCTAGTGTGTGTTCTGGAGGGCTATGTGTTCCATGTGGTGTTGTGCAAGTGTTTACCTTCTCCTCTTGACCAGTATTCCGGTCTTGGCTGGAGAGTGCATGGCTTCCACTTTAGATATATAAGTGCATCTCTCACAAGTCTGAGTGTTGGCAGGTAAGAGGAGAGGGTTGTCTGTGTACATGAGGCAGTTGCTACATTGCCTCAGGATTGCCCAAGTTCACCAGGTTAATAGGAGAAAGCACAGGGAACTGACTTTTAGACATGCCTGGAGGGGTGGGCATTAATAATAAGTACTGGAGCTGTTTCCTTATAGAATGTTTAGTGCTGGTAGCACTTTTGTGTGCTACAGTAATTGTTACAAGAAGTCTAGTAAAGTGCTAGACTAATAATTTAGTAAATGTGCAGTAGAGGAGAGAACTAGCAGAACTAAGGGAAAAGTTGAAGAGCAGACTTTGGCACAACTCAGAAGCTTACAAACAGTCCTGGATACAGCAAATCTGTATCTGGACTAGACTAGTTACAGGAAAAGCGGGAAACAAGCAAAACGTGGGCTTTTAAACCAGAAAATTGAAAGAGATGGAAAGACTGCCCAAACAGTCAATAAATTACAATTTCTTGGCCAGAAACCACTCCTCTTGTGGTGTAGGCTACCTAGTGCTTACCACTTCCACTGACAAGCTAGAAGGCTTCCCTCCAACAGAGAGAGGCTTGGGGGGGCTCAGAAGCTTACAAACAGTCCTGGATACAGCAATTCTGTATCTGGACTAGACTAGTTACAGGAAAGGTGGGAAACAAGTGCAAATGTGGGCTTTTAAACTAGAAAGTTTAATATACTGTTGTTTTTCTGCATTTTCCTGTTGCCTTCTTGAAAAAAAAAATGTTTCAGTTCCCTGCTTAAAAATCCGCTAGTAGCTTTTTGCGCTTTTATGAATTTGCGCCGATGAAAGTAGTGCAGTCAGGGCAGAGTGCATTAATCAGCTTAAAGCTATTTCTGGCTCTTCAAGATCTGTCTTTTCTACCTTGCTGTTTGCTCCTCTTCCCTTAGAACACAGTCTATTCTCTCTAAAAAAAGCCTTGCTTTAAAAGCATTTATACAAATAAAGCACTAAACTTAAAAAAAAAAAAGTTTGTTTAATTTAAACAAAAAGCCTACCCATTACCTAATATACTGCAATGCCCATTATATAGCCCTTACCCTATTCTGACATCCTGTTAGATTTATTACTGGCGGTCACTCTATTCTTCGACTGGGTGACATGCTTCAGCTTGACTTCTGGTTACAGCTTGCCAGATGTTGCTTCTGTCTAATGTTTCCTCCAGTTCCTCACAATGCCCACAAATATATGTACCCTGACCCCTGAGCAGCATCTACCCTCACCAAGAATGATGCCACACAAAAGACAAAAAATCATTCTTTAACAATTGGCTCAATTATTGGTGTCATTCTAATCCAATGTCTGTCTGCTTGATCCAATGATGACATGCTTGACATTTGCTGCTTTGAGGGGGGTTGCTTTTCACCCCTGGGCCTGGATATCGGGATAAGGCTCTAGGCTCCCCCCACCCCTTTTTTTGCAAGGCTGCAAAAGACAAAGACAAACCTACAAAAACAGAAAACAACCTCCCTAGAAAAATGCCTAGGAAGCATGAAGTCAGCCATGCAAACCTCAAGATGCACGCCTCGCCTCTCCCTCCCTCCTCAGTATGGCCCTGTAGTAGTGTTAGACTGAAACCTGAAACCTGGTTCACCAGCACCCCAGATTTACCCAGCACTACCAGGCCACACCTCATATCACACTTTTTCGGCCTCAAAACTTGGACGAACCACAAAGGAGGACCCATCATCATTCATCAAGATACCGCACACCTCAGGTTGAAAGGAAACACACAAAGCATCGGCAGCCCATCAGGTGCAATAACCATGACAACACTGCCACCAGCATTTGTCAGGAAACCCACTCCAGCATGACTCAACAAACTCACCCACTCCAGCCTTCCTGAAGACACTGGAGAGTACCAATGTCTCCAAGAATGCACCATCATATTGGGAGACTCTCAGCATCTAAACATGAACTGGGAGCATTACTCCAAGCCTCAGCACCCCAGCCCCAAAGGTTCCTAGAATTCACCTAACTCAAATGCGATGGAACAACTAGTCACCACTACCACATAATGATACATAACTAGACATCATCCTAGAGCATGGTGGCACACAAGCCACGACATAAAGTAAGAGCATCTCATGGTGAGAGATCAGACCAATCCCAAAGCCTTCACCCATTTCCCACATCCAAGACCCCACAAAAGCACAAAAAGAAGACCACAGTGACTTTGACTATCTAAAGGACTAAGGGTGAAGTGGCTCAAGGCCCTGGGCCAGTGAAAACCACAGCCCACAGTGAAAACCACAGCCCACACTTTTTCCAAACAACTAATGGGAATAGGAAGATCATGCAATCCCAAATAAAATGCAATCCCAAAACCAACCAAGACAGCCATTCCACAAGGCGGGCACAAGTCTGGTGGACCCCAACCAAGGGTTTCACAACAACAACAGGAGGAGGGAAGCTACTAAATGACACTACAAAAAAACTAAAAGGGGCAAAATCAGTCATAGTAAAAGCAAAAAACTACTTAAAACATAAATCCCCAACAAGACCAAGAGAGAAAAAAAATAAGCAAAATACATAGAACTAGACAAGAAACCTGGCCTTCCCTGGTTATGTTAGAAAATGAACCCAAAATACCCAGATATGCTCAGAGTTAAATTCAGTGACAAATACAACTTCACCCACAGACATTGCCAAACACATCAAAAGGAGAACTCATGCGCCTTTCTCCATGCCCAGAAAGTTAAAAGAGATGGAAAAACTGCTGAAATGGCCAATAAACTACAATTTCTGGGCCAGAAACCACTCTTGTGGTAGATAGGCTACCTAGTGCTTACCACTCCCACTGATAAGCTAGAAGACTTCCCTCCAACACAGAAAGGCTTGGGGGGCTCAGAAGCTTACAAACAGTCCTGTATACAGCAAATCTGTATCTGGACTAGACTAGTTACAGGAAAGGCAGGAAACAAGCATAGAATTGTTTTTTTGTAAAGTGGAACAGGAGAAAGGAGAAACAGAAGATAATTCAAGGTTAAGGACCTAAGTGGCTTGCCCTTCTCAAATGTTCTCTCTGTATTAGGTAGAATGAGCTAGTGACACTAGACTGGATTAGAGCTGGGATACAGCTGAACAGATGGGACTGGTAGGAATTGAAGAAAACAACGTAGAACCAGGATCCAAACACCAAAATTTATTAAAACCTGTATCGCCTCGGCAACTTACCTTCAAAGGAGAATAAAACAATTCTAAATACTCTAGTATGTATAATAGGATCAATTAACCACTCATTACATAATTAACCATAAATTAGGTTAAAAAGACTTTCCAATTACATTCTACATTAATACCAGTTGAACTTAAAGTTTCATACTTTAATATAAAAACTGTTTCCTTATACAAACGTTTTTTTCTTAACATAAGAATTGAATCCTTTGTCAGGAATATGTTCCAATATAGTACATTGTAAACCATCTGGGTTTTTATTATGACAAAATTTAAAATGCATTGCAAGAGGGCTTTCAGGTTTACCATTTTTGATATCCCTAATGTGTTCCTGGACTCTAAGCTTGAAAGCCATCTTGCTCTCACCCACATAGGACGTACCACAAGGGCACCTCAATACATAGACAACCCCTTCTGTATTGCAAGAATATTTACAATTTACCTTAAAATGAATTCCATTAATATATTCAAATGTTCTACATACATATTTACATGTTATACATCTACCACAGGGAAAAGTACCTACTACATTCTCCGTGTGAAATGGCTGTGTAATAATAGTTCTGACCTTGTTAAAGAACTTAATATAACAGCTGAGTTATTTGTTAAGATGGGCTATTATAGGCAGAATGTATATGCCCTACTGGATAAGGTAAAAGGGAGTTCCCATAAGATGTCTTGTAGGGTAAGAACTTGGGGACCCACTAATTTTAGTGACAAAATAACATCTAATCTTAGAAAGATTTATGTAGTTACCACATATAATTTTTTTAGCAAATGAGATAAAGGAAATAATTAAACATTATTGGAATTTTCTGTTGAAATTTAAAGAAATTTCTGATATATTATCTAAAGATCCTATATTTTCATATGGAAAGGGAAAGGGCATCAAAGATATTTTATTACATACTAGCTTTTTTCTCCTGATTGTAGAATAAGTCAGACACTGAATGTAGTAGATACATTTCCCTGTAGATGTATTACATGTAAATATGTATGTAGAACATATGAATGTATTAATGGAATTCATTTTAAGGTAAATTGTAAATATTCTTGCAATACAGAAGGGGTTGTATGTGTATTGAGGTGCTCTTGTGGCATGTTCTATGTGGGTGAGAGCAAGAGGGCTTTCAAGCTTAGAGTCCAGGAACACCTTAGGGATATCAAAAATGGTAAACCTGAAAGCCCTCTTGCAATGCATTTTAAAGATTGTTATAATAAAAACCCAGATGGTTTACAATGCACTATACTGGAGTATATTCTTGATAAAGGTTTCAATTTTGATGTTAAGAAAAAACTTTTGTATAAGGAAACAGTTTTTATATTGAAGTATGGAACTTTAAGTCCAACTTGTATTAATGTAGAATGTAATTGGAAAGTCTTTTTAACTTAATTTAGGGGTAATTATGTAATGAGTGGTTACTTGATTCTAATATATATATATATATATATATATATATATATATATATATATATATACACTAGAGTGTTTAGAATTGTTTTATTCTCCTTTGAAGGCTCCTTGCCGAGGCGCTAGAGGTTTTAATAAATTTTGGTGTTTGGATCCTGGTTCTACATTGTTTTCTTCAGCTTTGCCTAGATTCTGTGGGACTAGTAGGAGTGTCTGAAGTCAAAATATGATCTCACTGTACTCAGTTGAGTCAACAAATGAGATAGACCCAGGAGGAGTGTTCAAACACAAATTTACATGAGGGGAGGGCACTTCTAAAGCCGCCAAGATTAATACCAAAACAGGAACAGGAAGAGAGGGCAGGGAAACTAACTGCATAGAGAGAGAGAGAGACCACAGTATTCTATGAAACAAATAACTAGAAAGAGAAATAACTTCAGAGAGACACAGACCACAATATTAAATGAAAGACTTAAATAGACAGAAAAATAAAATGCAGTACAATCTTTAACACTGCAAGTTTGTACTTAACTCAGCTAGTAATGCAGTTTATTGTAGGTATATAGCATAAAGCCAAACAAAGATATGTGACTAACACTTATAAATACAGAGAAACCCTCTAGGCTAAGAGTTTAGCACTGAATATCAATGAAGTGAAACACAATAACCCCCACTTACTGCCAAGAGAGAGAGAAATAGAGAGAGAGAGAGAGAGAGACATCAGAGAAAAATACAAATGAAACCCTCTAGGCTAAAGAGTAACACTAGAGAGAGAGAGAGACCACAATATTCTATGAAACAAATAAATAGAAAAAGAAATAACTGCAGAGAGATACAGACCACAATATTCAATGAAACAATTAAATAGACAGAAAAATAAAATGCAGTACAATCTTTAACACTGCAAGTTTGTACTTAACTCAGCTAGTAATGCAGTTGATTGTAGATATATAGCAGAAAGCCAAACAACTCAGATATTGAGCAGTAATAAATTCAAAGATATGTGACTAACATTTATAAATACAGAGAAACCCTCTAGGCTAAGAGTTTAACACTGAAAATCAATGAAGTGAAACACAATAACCCCCACTTACCGCCGAGAGAGAGAGAGACCACAGTATTTTATGAAACAAATAAATAGAAAAACAAATAACTGCAGAGAGACACATACCACAATATTCAATGAAACAATTAAATAGACAAAAAAATAAAATGCAGTACAGTCTTTAACACTGCAAGTTTGTACTTAACTCAGCTAGTCATACAGTGGATTGTAGGTATATAGCAGAAAGCCAAACAACTCAGATCCAAACAACTCAGATATTGAGCAGTAATAAACTCAAAGATATGATATGATATCATATCATATCTGGATCATTGTATTGGTCTGTCATAATATTTTTTAAGTAATCATTTGTATTTTTTAATGAAGATAGTTGCTAGAATAACATGTCAATTTTTTAAACTAAAGATGTACAGTTGGGAAGACCTTCCTCATATGCCATAGCATCTATTTAAACATTGGTTTATACAGAAGCTAATGAGAAGTAGGAGATGTTACTGCTTTCCTTCACTTTAGAGCTGTCAGACTTTGCAGACATAACTTTAGCGCTTATCTTGTCCCCCTAAGTGTTTTCCAGATTCTTAATGCCCCCATGGTTGCTATTTTCTCAAAACATGCATAATGCAGTACAGCCATTTTAGAGGGCCTCATCATTTAGTTCCTCTTCTAGAACAGTTATCTGGGGAGAGTTCATTCATTAATTCTTAGTGAGATCCTAGATTAGAATACTGCCCTATTCAATGATGAATTTATAGTGTACCAACTCATACTGAGATGCTGATGTTTTTCTTACTACAAATCTAACAATTTTCTAGAACTTTACTTAAAGATCTACTGACTGAAATTGCTACCATCATCTTGGGGTTAAGAGGTAGATCCTTTGGGCCTGGCAAGCAACCAGTTCAATGGCTATTTCTTCTTTCTTCAGCATGATGCTGGACAAGCAATTCTTACTGACTGCTGTTGAAGTCTGAGGTTCATATATTTGCGTGCTATTTAAACTGATTACCATCAGTAATGTAGCAAGTGATTTGTACTGTATGTTGCTTATCAAGGTTACAGTCAGGTGACTCATAGGTGCTGTCCTGGGCTCATACATGTTTTAGTTTTATAGTTGGATTTATCTTTTTCATCTGACTTTATACAGTCTGTATGCAGGTGACTTGAAAATGAGAACACTGATTATATATGTTATGGATAGAGATTGTCTACGGAAGCATTTCACTAAACTGACTAGTTGGGTTGAGGAGAATAATATGCTAATAAGCACATCAAAAACTAAGTATTATATGAGTCTTGGAAGACACAGTGATTGAAACTAAATTCATTTAAGGACCTGGGTATATAGATAGATCCAGTTTTAAGTCTTTCTGATCATATCAACCAATTGGTTAATGATAGATACAAAGCTATAGGCTGTATTAAAGGGATTTATAAAGTCTAAGAAATTAGAAATGATGAAATAATTATTTGTAAATCGCATTAGACCCACACTAGAGTACTACGATATGGAATAATAATATTGAAGCATTGCTGATGGAAGAGCAGAAGGTTGTGAGCTGTATCCCTATACCAGATGGCTGGATTTATTTTCCAGTACTGACACTGCTGTGCAAAATAGGGGGGGGGGGTGCTACTCTTCCAAGTGTGCCATCCTTCAGATAAGATATTAAAATGAGGCCCCACCTGCCAGAGTTGGTGGTAGCTGATTTGGATGTAGAAAATAGCATGACACTTATTGAAAATAGTATTTTTTAATTTATCTGTATCATTCAATTTCCTGTATATAATTTTTCACTTTACATAATACAAATACAACAAAATAACTTTCATGTACTGCAGTATGCTTCAAAACTTCTTTATTCTTCTCATAATAATTTCACAATCCCACATTTTATTATACAACAGTTATTCCCATGCATGCAATACTTATTAATATCCTGTCCATCATATGTTTTTCTTCTTTCTTTTCATCATAAACCCCATAACATATCATATTATGGTTTGAAAACATTCCAACTAATATTCATTTTTAAACTTTTCCCCACTTGTTTAACTGTATCACGTTCCAGTAATGCACATTCAATAGATTCCTCTACCTTTAATATTTGACATAACTGTCCACTCATCTGCTTGTATTTTATTGCCTCTTGACTGGTAATGTTTGTAACATTAATCTTTATATATAATTTTCTATTTCATTAACCGTTCTAAACCTAACCTACCTTCTTTTTAATACTCACACTTTTTGCACCCATGGCTTCACATAATACATTTTCTCCATAATTTCCTCATACCATGCATTCTTACTTGTATTTGCATACTCTATACTAATTTGTCAACTTTTTAATTTTTCACTATACTCTTTAACCTTCGTATTTCCTTGTACCTTCTTCTTTTCCCCCATACTCTCTGCCATCCAGAGTCCTTTGCATGTCTACCACCACATCCTTTCTACTATATGTTTGTCTTTCTTTGCCATCCTACACAGTCAGTATATCTTTTTTACAACACATCAGTACTCTTTTAAAGGTGTTCAGTCTTTTACCCCAAATAACCCCAAACAACTTTTCAGTAGTTCTTTTTCTAGACAGTGTTAAAAAAGCATACACCTCTGCTATGTATCCAATTTTCTCAAACATATACACACATATCATGTACACATTTTGTAAATATTATTTAAAATTCACCCCACATATCTTCTGCTCTCATTATTTTAAAAAAAAAAATCCTTCTTTTGTCCTTCTGCTACTTCTGTCTTCCCAAACCTAATTCACATTTTACTTATCTCACACACTGAGAAATATATCCCCCAATTTTTACAACTTGTCTAAATCCTTTACTTTTTGTATTTGTTCAACACTAATCCTACCAGCTATATAAATCATTTTTATAACCCATGTATTATTCTTATCAGTTATAAATTAATCATCAGCATACTCCACATATATTAAAATCTCACCCCGTTTCTCATTTTCCATTCTGGCAACTCAACAGTCTACCCTTACATCTTAACATGCCTGCATTCATGACTAATGTAAATAAACTCCACACTAAGGCCGCATTTGCTTCACTCCCCTCTTAATACACACTTCCATACTGATGCGTCAGTTAACCATTACTTTATTCTACATATTACTGTGTACTAAATGCATCATGTTATCCACCTTCCCCCAAATCCACACCCTTGAATAATTTACAGCATGCTATCATGTTCTGTACTATTGAATGCATTTTCCACATCACAGCCAGCTACCTTACACTCACATTTTTCTCTTACAGTACAATCAACATATCCCTTACCTGTCTCCCATGCATCACATTTTCCCTATTACTCCCTATTACTCTCACAAATCTCTCCTGTAGTATTTTCCTGAAAAATGTTTAATTTGCATTACTTAATATCAGCAGGCTCCAGTTTCTTATGTTTTCACTTCCCACTTTTTAAGTAAACCTTATTACTCCTTCACGTACCTTTCTGATCTTATTCCCTGCTCAAACCATTCATTTGTAACAAATCCCCCATATTTCCATAAATTCTCTACTCTAGCCCATCTGTCCCTGGGGTAATAGCCATATTTACTTTTTAACATCTCATCCAGCTCATCTCTTCGTATCTTCTTCTGTAACTTACTAATTGATGCCTCATTAAACTTTCCAGTTCCAAATTTTATTTTCATGCTTATTATTTTTGCATCATACAATTTCCTCACATACCCTACTACAACTCTTATAACCACCTCTTGGTCATAATGTCTTCTACCCACCTTTTCCAATGTACATGACATTTTTCCTTCCTCTACATTGATTTTATTACCAAAAGAGGTGTCACCTCCTCCCTTTTCCTTGGAAGAAATATTTCTGTCTCTGTATCACACCTTTATTTTTTCACAGTTTTTATTATACAGGCCTCTTTCCTTCTCCATGATGTCTTTTTCCTGTATATGTAAAACTTCTTCATAATCCTGTATTTTACTTACATACTTATAATTTTTCTTCATCCAAAAATCCATTTCCATCTTCATATACTCCTTTTTATATCTGTATTTGTATACTATCAACCAGAATGACCAAGTTCTGTTGAAAGGCCACATTGACCAATTGTCCTTCCATAAGGCTTCCATTTCATTCTTAAACTTTTGTGTGCTACTAATTACCCTTGTGAGTTTCGTTATGCTTTTGCCATTTGTAATCCACTGCCCATCAAGTCCTACCCAAACCCATATTGACTTGTGGTCAACAAAATATATGTTTTTCTCCTCCCTACCTCTTTCATACCTAAGACAAAACAATATAACCAATTTCTGTCTTCAGATGTCCTCTTCTATACGTATACATTCTTTTCTTTCCTAAGTGTAATTTTCCATATTTTACTATATCTTTACAGACGCGGTGGTGGTGCTGCGGTGGCGTTGTCGCCTCACAGTAAGATGCTGTCCGGTTTTATTCTCAGCTAGAGTGTCTTCTGCGTGGAGACATGAGTGAATGGGCCTACCTTCGTTGAAGGTTGTGCGTCAGGCCTGGCAAGCCAGTACATAAAAATCACCTGCCAATCATTAGCGGACCGGAGTTCCGCTGTGGCGACCCCTAACCAGGAAAAGCCGAAAGATACAAACAAACTATATCTTTACAGACCTTTACAAGCTACTTTATCTTCCCTACATATTACATTATCATTAAATCTTCTGCTGTTGATTCATAAACAATATTCCTGTGGCTGAATAGAGTTCCTTTTCAAACCTCCACACAATTTTCTATCCATACAACTTCCCCATCTTGTCTTTTTGTACATTATGTAAAACTCTTTTAACTTTTAAGCATATTTTATTAGATTTTTTGCTCTTGACACCATTTTAACAGTTGCCTAGTAAGGAAAGATTTATTTTTATTTATATTTTATTTTTTTTATCACTGTTTTTCACTATTTGTAGGAAGAAGGGGATAGCTTGTAGATGAGAAGGTTTACTTTGATTTATATTTTTACCCATAATTTTCACTGTTTGTTGTTAGAAGGGTTTAGAGTGGTAAACTATCACAAGGGGTCTAGTTAGCTATAAATTCACACAGACCATAGAGGAGACAATCCAGAACTTATATGAAACAATCCTGTGTTGGTTTGTAATTTATTGATCTTTACTGTTAAAAAGAGGTGCAACTGAAAGCGATAGTGAGCAGATGTTACTGCCAGCATTTGTGTGCGATGTACAGAAATCCCCGCTTTTGTGCAACATTCACAACTGGTACAGTCAGAGTAATGACTTTATCATACTTAATTCAGTATTTAGGTGTATATTATTTGTGTGATTTTTGTCATAGAAGTTTCATTTCAGTTCTCTTTGAATTTTGTGGTAACTGATTTTGATTATCTTTTTTTAGAATGCTTCATTTATTTGTAGCTGAAATTTGAGGCTTAAATGAGTATGCCATTACTGATTTGCCAAAGCACAAGTATCTTGTAGAGTGTACAAAATGCTATGTATATTTAAAGGTAGCGCCTGCTAACACTGGTGATCAATGTTCTTCATATCAAAAGTTGGATGATTTACTTATTATTATTAGTAGTAAATCTAGGCTTATTGATAACCGTCTCGGAGAACTGTTGTTACATATATTAAAGATTGAACCGATGAGATAAATAACGTTAAGCAAAGAGCAAATAGAACACATTTAGGAAAGGAAGTTTCTATTGTCAGTAAAGATCACTCAACCTCTATTGAACAAGATAATACCACTGACAACTTTGGAATTCTGTATAGAAGTATTCAGCAGTCTGAGAATTCACAGCATATAGAAAAACATAAAAAGAAAGGATGAAGTTCACAACAAATAACAAGGTACCAAAAAGAACCAGATTAATGTCTGTAAAACAAAGAGAATGCATACCAAAAGGACACTGCTTTGTTATGTAACATACAGATAATAGGGAATGATAACATTTTCTTAGAAGAAAGCCCCCAGTCTACAGAAAAGGTATAATTTTTCCAAAAGTGAAGGTAGAAAAAAAGAGAGAAGGGGCAGGTGAAAAGCAAGAAATCAGAAATGAACTTGGAAGACTGAAGAACGTTACTGTAAGAAAAATGAGGAGGAGAAAGACAGAAGTTGAAAACATGGCTCAAGCTGTGTGTGTACAAAGTCAACTGAATTAGAATTGTATGCTTGCAAATGTAATAAGCAATGAAAACAGTGGGGTTAATAAGATTAATGGTGATGAAGATCATTACTTTGTAAGAACTCATAGAGCAGATGTTACTTAATTACAAGTCGAAGGTTCTTCATATCTGATCAGAAAAGATATTCTTTAAGATTCAGTTATTAGAGGAAATGATACTTATATTTGGAGAGAATAAAATGAACAATGAATAGTGCTATGCTCGCCAGGAGCAAAAATAGAGGATGTGGGAAAGGCCTTAGAATGTGTGTTAATGTTAGGAAGTGCAGATCTGTTTTTATTCATGTTGGTACAAATGATCTCATCCACAAGAACTGTCTGACTGTTAGTAGGGAACTTACAGCCCTCTTAGATAGCATAGCTTGTACAGGTGTTAGGATGTATTTTTCACAAATCTCATATAGAAAGGAGAGTCAGGTCACTGTGAATGAAAAGATTTTTTGAGTAAGTAACTACAGGAAAAAAAGCATGCTTTAAAAAATGGAAATGTGTAGAGCATCCAATCTTAATTTTAGGCACATGTGTTTAGACAGGATGGTGTGTACTTGTCAAGATTGTGGAAGAGAATTTTTGCAGCAGATATTTTGCAATACTTGACAAACACAAGACAGGACTTTTGCCAGGGAGAAAATTTACCAGTTCACAGAAAGCAACATTTCGTGCATCTCTGCTGGTTGTTAATGCTAGGAGCATTAGTAATATTTTTTGTTGGAAAATTTGCTATGTTCTCACAAGATTAAAGTTGCTATTGTTTGTAAAACATGGTTAAAAAACAATGACTGAAAACCAGTTCCGTCAGGGTATAAATGTTTTGTGTTTTGTAACAGACATTCTAACTTCCTAAGTTTCAAATATATAACATGACAATCCATATATTATTTATAGATTTTTAAAATTAAAAAATAAAAAAAACAATAAATGTCATGTTGTACCAAACAATAAAATAAGCTTATCTTGCCTCAATTTCAAAACACTACTAATGTTACTAATTGTCATTCAGAGACCTGCTGGACTTCTCTGGTAAGCGTCGCAAGTGTGCCAAAATAGCTCATGGTATTCTAATTTTGACTCCCCCTCTCCCTCTTATCTTATATTGTACATGTATGTGTAAACCATAAACTTTATGTTGTTCATACATCTACATGTCAGTTAAGAAAGTGTTTTGGCATTTCCTACCTTCCTTTTCATTGATTGAAGTGTTCATAAACAATAAACCCTCTTTCTAAATTCCTTCCCATGTCCCAATGTCGCGGTAACCAACAGCGCATCACTATACATCAAGATAGACTACTCCTTAAATCCACCATGGCGTGGAACTTGAAAAATCTTTCTTGAGGAAGGTATTAGAGGGGTAGTGGAATTCCTTACCAGCATATCGTGGCATTTTGGCTGCACATTACATTTCTTTTAAGTGCCTAATTTCTTTCTATTTCTGATCCCCCAAACCTCTTTCCTAATTTCTTTAAGTCCTTTCAAATTCCTTAACATAGACAATCATGAGCTACTGAAAGGGGAAATGAATAAGTCCTGAAAATGAAAAATTCGATCTGATCTGAGTTGTTAGACAGTCATAAGTTGTTGATGAAATTGGTATATGTATATTTTTATTTTTGACTGTGAAATGTCTTGCGTTTAACCCCAATAAAAACTCACATTAAATACCCCAATAACAGATATTTTTTATTAGTAGCGAAATAATTTGAGGAGGGAATAAATGGTGAGTGACTATTGAGCCAAAAAGTGATTTGCCATACTCTCTAACAAAACAATTTTTTAATTATTGATAAAAAAATATTGAAACTACTCTAATTAGGAGTCACTTAGACTCCCAATGTTATCTCAAGTAGCAAGAGCGAACTTCAGGGGAGAAAAGAGAGAGAAAAGGGAGGTTGGAGGATCACGAGAATCGAAAGAGAAAAATTGAGCATCTCCAGGTAGTCTAATCACAGCCTTATGTAACTAAAGATTGTGAGCCTTCATAGAAACGGGATCGCATGTGTTTGTGTCTTGTTGTTTCCGGATGCATGGAGGATGTGTTGGAAAAAACAGAGCCAGAATCGTTGTGGTAGGGAATGTTGGGGTTGGAAAGAAGAGAGGTAATGCTTTATAAAGGAGTAAATAACCGTGGTAGAGTTTTTAGGAAAGGGTTATGATTACATAATACGGGGGTAAGAGTGTTCGTTCGGACTGACTCGAACTGATAAACAGGTCTTAGTGAGAAATGACGCCTTCTTTATGTTCTACTCGTTTTAAGCTATGTTCTTTACAGTTTAGTGGACGGCAGGCAATTTGTCGTTATACATGTTTTGGTTACAATTGATGTTTTTTGCATAAGCTACTGTGATCGTTAGAAATAGTGTTTAAACATGCAGGTTAATAGCTTTTGATTTGGTGGCAAAAACAAGGATAATACATGGAGTTTTTTGTTGTGAGCCTTTATTGTTGAATGTTTACGTTTGCTTTTGTGCATATGTAAATATATTTAATTATGTTTATTGCGTTAGGGGTATACGCGCATTGTGTTGGTATTTATGATTTGTTTTTGATTTGAAAGAAATTTTCATCGTCAGGTTTTATGTTCTTTTGTGATGTGTGAAATTATTTATTTTATAAATTAGAACATTCTAACAAAAAATCAGGTGGAGGTGGTATGATAGAGATTAAAGATAGTTATGAGACCTCTGATTATTAGGGTCTATGTTAAATCATCGAACACTTAAAAAAGTGAACGATTATTTATCGAACCCATGTAAGCAAAATGTGGCCCCATGTGGAGTTTATTTACAATCTTGAATGCTTAGAACAATGATTTTTTTCCAAGGAAAAAAAAATGCTGTTCCACAAAAAAAAAAAAAAAAAAAAAACTGATTTGAAATAATGCATCTTCGATCATTTAATAGGAACCCGGTTTTTACATGTTCAGTGATAACACCAATACTATAGACTGTGTAACTGTGACAATAAAGACAGCCCTGGGACATATAACAATTGTTGTGGCTTATAGACCACCAAAGTCAAGTGCTAATGATCTAGACTACTTCATACATTTCCTGCATGAAACACAGGAGGGAAAAATAATACTGGCTGGGGACTTAAAATTACCAGAAACAGATTGGAATAATATTGATTCAATAACATTAGTAAGGAAATAATTTACAACTTATGTTCAGGAATGGGAATTGCTTCAGACTGTAAAAAAGTCTACCAGGGAATGGAACATGCTGGACATTGTTTGTGTTCCTAAAGAAATTACTGTTACTTCATGTCAAGTTTTACCGTCTTTGATGTGCAATGATCATGAGGTTACAAAGGTAAATTTGTTCCAGGATATTTCTTCCAAACTGAAATCTAAATCAATGCGCAGAAGATTAATAACAGATTATATGGAAGGAAAACAGTCACTATGTAAAACTAACTGGAATGATACATTCAGTAGAAAACCTGCTGAAGGAATGTGAAATGTTTTGAAAAAGAAATTATTTGAATGTAAAAAATCAAAAACAAAAATGTTTAATACTGGAATCTAGGCACACAAATTTAAGAGGATATATCTCCATAAGAACAAGATACTTGATTAAGGTGAGAAACAAACAATATAAGAAATGGAAAAGAGGTTGAACTATGACTTTGACAACTGAAATAAACAAGCAGGACAGACAAATTAAACATAGTGTGAGACAAACTCAAGAGAATTTTGAAGAAAATTTATATAAAGATACTGAGCATAATAGGAACCATTTTATAGATACATAAGATGTGGTAGGAGTACAGACATAGAAATTGATAAACTCTGTTTACATTCAAAAATTTATTCTCAGACACAACAAATTATAGATGTATTTACAAAATGTTATGCAAAGCAGTTTGGATCCACAAAGGGAATAATAAATGTTTCTAGTGATATCCAGGTAACCTCAGATACTGAAATCAAATTAGACTATATTGAAAAAGAACTTTATAAACTGGATCCAAACAAAGCACAGGGAGGAGACAGAATTAATAATAATTACCTGAGAACGCAAATGAATGAGCCATCCTGCAGGAAGGTTTGTCTCAAATAAATAACTGGTGTCAAAATCATTGTCTGAAACTAAATTCCAAAAAATGCATTATTGTATCCTTTGGGAAGTCATCTACTCCAGGGGAACTACCACATTGACAATACGCCCCTTAGAACTGATCCAGTTGTTTTGGATATGGGAACTTACGTGGGCAGTGACATAATGTTTGACCAACATGTGTCTGTTATTGTAAAAAAGGCATTCCATATTGTACAGCATATAAACAAAGGGATTGTGTCTAGATCTAGGGATATAATTTTCTCTTTTTAGTCCACCCTCATTAGGCCAGTCATTGAATATTATGCCCCTTTTGGCATGTATTTGTCCAGACACATGCAACAACTGGAATTCCCACAGAGATATCTTACTAAAAGGATACAAGGCCTAAACAACATGCTCTATATGGACCAACTCAAAGCCCTGTCACTATACTTAGTATCCTACAGACTGCTAAGAGGCGACCTGTCTCTGGCATGCAAGGCATCCACCGACCCATTACTGATTGATTTAATGCACATCAGCAAGTCAAATGGCATCAGAAATGTCAGAAATGTTCAGTCTAGAGATTTAAACCTCTTCTGCAACATCAACAGAATGGTTTGAAGGGACATATTTATTTTGCAGAGGATACCACTGCTATGGAACAGACTCCCCATCCACATAAAACAAAGTTCATCCCTGTCCATTTTCCAGTGCAACTTAGATCTGTGGATGAGAAACAGAGAATTTGCCCCAGGACTGCTCCCTGTACTGGTAATGGTAACAGATGAAGCTCCTAAATGCTTTATTCCATGCATGGATCCCCTCAAATTATCTGTGGTATGTTCCCAGTTATTCTGTTTAGGGGTAATATGTAGTTATTGACCGTGGGATGGTTAAGACCAGTGTATAACCGAATGGATAGGTTATTTTGAGCACAAAAAAAGCTTGGAGGGTTATTATTGCCTGTGCCTGAAATATTTATATGTATGTATATAAACAATTTCATATACAAGCATTACAGCAGTCTATCAATACAGTCAGTTTTAAAAAGTATGTGTTGTTTAACAAGTTTAGAGTTACACATAACATGGATACTGTAATATGGCTTCATTTATGTATTTAATTTATTATTTCATAACTGGGTTGGTGGGCTGGACTGAAGACCATTTTCAGTCATGTCCTGGGCACAGAAATGCAACAGAGTAAGAAGACAATGCACTTACAAAGATATATGTATATAAATGTATATGTGTGTGTGTGTGTGTGTGTGTGTGTGTGTGTGTGTGTGTGTGTGTGTGTGTGTGCTCGCGCGCACGTGTGTAAATAACAAGGAAATATTAGTCAACAAAGAATGTACTTTCAGTGATATGCAGAGATACAGAGCATGAGTATTATATAACAGCAGTGGAAATAGTTGAAAGTAAATAAATAATTTTAAATGAACAGACATAGTTGGCCAAGAGTAGTAGTGGCCTGGAGGAGGTAGGCATTGTCTCTAAAACATTTGCATGTTGAGTATTTATGGAGGTATTCAGACACAGATTTTTTGAACATGTCAAGGGATTCTTTACCTTTTAAATCAGAAGGCAGTTTAATTAAGCATGCATCACATTGCAAAGACTGCCAATACAGCCAAAGAGACATAGAAGTGACATAATTTCTACACGTCCAGAGATCTGTCCTTTGTTAGCAATCTCACTATTACAAGTGGAGCAGAATGCCAAGTTGGAGACACAATATTATGTGTAAACCCTGTAACTGGCAATCACAACAACAACAGCAATACTTACAGAAGCAGGGTCTATATTACGTGATCGAAGAGACTTTTCTTCGAATGCGTAATATTCAAACCCAAAACTTAAAAAACACTAAACCACGAATGGCCACGTCCACAAATTTTTTTCCTAGGGAAAAAATTCACAAGGCCGGAAACAAACAACACAAACTTCACAATCCGAATCAAGTGGGGGGCTTTGCCCCCCACACCCCCCAATGTTGGTGGGCTGTGCACCCCCAACTAAATATACCAATGCCGAGATCGCTCAATGTTGGGGAAAAGGGTAAACTGTGGGAATGGCCAACTGAATTTTTTCCCTAGGAAAAAATTTGCGGACGTGGCTGTTCGTGGTTTAGTGTTTTTGATGTTTTGGGTTTGAATATTACTCGTTCGAAGAAAAGTCTCTTTGATCGCATAATAGAGAACCCAGAGGCATGCTGTGGAACTTTCCAAGGCATGAGCAGATGGATAGGAGGAGGCATTATCCCATTGGAGAGCCTGAGATTGCCTGTACAGGAACTGCTGAACCATTAGGTAGTAACTGCAGATGGGTGCCTGTTGAAAGTCTGAGGAAGTCAAATGCAATCCTCAGACCACTGAAAGTATAAATGTGATTATGGAGAATACATACTAAGTCTGAAAATGCTATATTTCTTCTTCTTAGAGGTACAGTGTTCTTGGAGGTAGCGTATATATAAGTAACATGGATGTGGAGGTATAACCCTCAGTGTTGGGGTATGTAGGGGCCCCAATGCAATGATACTTTAAAAGTATAACAGTGAGCTTTTGAATTTGCTGTTCTTCAAGGGGTAACAGTTTAATGTTTGAAGTGCTGGAACTTGCAGTATCAGATGTCTAAACAGGGAGCCCATGCAGATAAACTAACAGCAGAGACTGTTTAAAAGGAATTGGTAGTTGATGGTAGACAAGTGTCTTTGAGAATTTGAGGAACAATGTACTGTCAATACTAACACAGTTGAGGTCAGTGCATATATATTCAGTTATGCCAAGGAAAGCTATGTTAATTCCATGTCCAGAACAAAATCCATGCCGAGAGTCTGACAACAAATTGTGATATAGTAAAAAATTTAAAAGTATACACATTTTCCAGTTTTGGAAAGGGGGCAGAGATGTAATATGGGATGAGAGTAATTACTGCAGTTTAAAGTCTACCCTTACATAAAGAGTTTATTATTTCTGAGCTGCTGGGACTAGCAACATGTTTATCAGAAAAGTGATGGTAAATGAGAAGGCTGAAGCAGCCATCTTAAAAAAAAGGGTGATGGCAGCAAATCATTAATCAATGATCAAGGTTTAAGATTCATCAAATGTGTTTTGATAATTCTAATCTGGAAAGTTTGAAGAGTATGGATTGCCACAGTTCAGGGTACAGCGTTGAATAGTTGTGGTGAAAGTTACAAATATGAGCTTAGTGTTAATATTTTAAGTACTAAACACTGAATTGTTCAACTGTTTCTGCAGATTGGGGGGGTGACAGGGATTGGATTATATTTTGACATGCCATTGTGTTATAGGTGTTGCAGTCCAGTTTGAGATTCTCTCTCTTACTGCTTCTATGGGCAACAGTTTTTTTCCATGGTCTTGATATAACTTCTGACCTACCTAAAATAGATGTACTAAGAAAGAACAAAGAACTGACCAGGAAGCCAAAGACCACAGCAAATGAATCAAACAATGGTAGAAACCAGTCCAGTCCGCAGTTGTTGTGGAGAGAAACAATCCTTTATTGCTAAAACCACTGCAATTCACTGTTAAGCACTTTTGTCTAAAATAGATGTACTAGTGCAATTTCTGCAACACTGATGCCAGAATTTATTTCACTAAGATGGATACAACTTAATTACCGGTGTGAACCAAAGCAAATAGCTTGATTTCACTTGACATTGATTTATAGAGGCAAAGTTACTGAGGATGGACAGACATCCAGAGGTGAAAGTTAAACATCGGAGATCAAATGAAGGCTTAACAGGAGAATCCAGCCAGGCTGCTGAGTATGAGGTTAAGTATACTAGAGTGAAACACCTGCCGTTTTAGAGAATGGGTAATGATATGCTTCCTAGAGGTTGGCCTGATGTCATAGATCAAATGTAGGTAGGTTGTTACTGAGGATGCCTGCCACAATGGCAGTAGTTGTATGACTCTAGGTGATGACCTGAGGATCCAGTCACTTATGGATTCTTTGCTAGAGGTATTGTCTATACTGTTAGGTAAAAAAAAAAAAAAAAATGAAAGCAGGAACCAATTAAAGTACAGACTAAAAACACAAAAAGGTGCACAATAAATGCTTATACAAAAAAAAATAACTAATAGATCCACTTCAAATTACATTTAATATTAAGAGTACTGAAAAATGCTGGTATTTAACATTACAGGACAATTGTTGATTTTCTTCATTAAAGTAAGTCTAGATTTCCTCATCTTGTATCAAATTAAAACCTCTCCAATACCTAAAAAGACATACCTTTTGAAATGATTAGAAACATTACAATGCTACCACATGGCATCATGATAAGTGGATCCTTCCTGGTAATAGCTGTTTGGTGTTCACATCCTTCTTATACATTGTTGTATAAAGCTTTCACTATCTTCCTATTTGTAAACAGTAACGTCCAAGTAATTTGTTTAATTCAAATGATAATTCAAGTTAAAGTTAAAAAAAAATGTCACCACTAATATAGTTGTTTCCCTTCTTTAAAGATTCCCCAGTTCTTTACCATACAGGTAAATAGGTTATAAATAAAGTGGCCATAAAACATCTGTATTCAAAATTAAAAACACAACATTGTTCCCAAAGTGCCATGATTAAATTGACAAAACTGGATGCCATAATGGGGAGCACATTGTGTCATCAAACATAATTTTTGGCAAATGCAAAGAGTGAGTGTTCATCGAAATTACTTTTGCCCAATAGTGGAGTCTGCTTTTCTCTGCTATTATGTGACCTCATAGTTGGTATGTATAAGTACAGGGGTGTGTTGGGGGTGTCCCCCTACATAGTGGTAACAAGTGTTCTTGGCCCCTGCAAAAACAAAATTGTTGAGTTGTTTATTGAAGGTGATTATGGTGAATGTTTTTTTTTTCCATTTAGTGAATTTACCTTTGATGACTCAACATGAATCCACATAATGGCATCTATTACTACACTACTAACCTGTTGGTAAATGTTATCACTGAACACAAAGAACTTGTCTTTCAATTCTAATTACCATAAAATGCATAGGCACTGACACCATTACAGCTGAATGTGTTGATCTCACTATTGCTGGTGTACTGTCTAAGCATTTGTATTTCCTTGTGTCGGAGAACAGAAGTATATCAAATGTATATATCAAGTTATCAGAAATATTGTTAGCATAAACTTTCAAATCATAAAAACAACTTCCCCCATATGGATCAGTTTGGGAGCTGTACTATCCACAAGGTTTACTTTACAGAGGATTTTTTAATAATGGCAACACCACTTGCCATTGTGTTGCGTGCCTTGTGTATATATTTTGAGTCCTGGGGCAGAATTTCACTGTCAAGTGTGTCAGACCATGATTAAATTCTATGATGGACAAGCTATCATGGCTGTAGTGACTGAGCTAACTTTTCATTAGTAGAAGTTTGTGATAGATACTGTGAACATTAATACAAGGCAGTTTTAAACTGTGTAGTGTCAGTCATCCAAAAGCACTGATCACGACTACCTCTGGTGTTTGTCTGTAGCCAGGGTATTTATCCCCACTTGACATGAGTAGGTGGGGTATTAATGAGTACTTTTTGAGTAATTTATACCTGGGCTGCATATAAGCTTTATCTTAACTTTAGTCTTTATTAGGGATCTATGTTTAGTGTAGTGGGGAGTGGGAAGTGGTATTTAGGACATTAGGGTGCCAGAGAAGGATAACCAATATGACACGAAAGACAGAAAAAGTTGCCCCTTTTAGGTTATGCATGTGTTACTAGCACAGAGGCAGAACGGGCATTGTAAATCAGCCAGGACCAGCCAGACAATGACTATAGGTTTACATAAAGGAAGAGTTATAGAGTTCTTGCTGATTGTATGACAATAAATGATATGGGACTAATCAAAGATTATTTAACTACATATGGTATGGCTAATGTTTGAAAGAGTGGCTAGTAGATCAAGTAAAGCTGGAATGGCTACCTGTTAGAGTGATCTAACATTGAGGGAGTGTGGTCAGAATCAGGGAGAGCTGGGTCCCATGAATGTGTAGTTAACCCCAGTGGGAGACTATTTCTAGAGGTAGTTGCTTGTGCAGGAAAGCCCCTGCTACCTGCAGTCTCGGTCTAGAAACAGAACAACCCTTCCACTTGAGAGTGTTGAAAGTATACCCTCAGTCAGTAGAGAGTAACTTGGATAAACTGCTTACTCCTTATGATTGTCAGTGCAGGGTGCAAAATTCCCCTTGAAATCTTGATGTCAGAATAGGTCCTTAATCTGGGGTTTCTCCTGCCTGAAGAAACAATGTTTGTGCACAGTTACTTAACAGTAGAGTTTGAATCCAGAGAATAAGTGCAATGCTGAGCAATGGGACTGTGCAGAATACATTTATATGATGCTGTCTGAACAGCACCCAGTGATAGAATTTTATATATATATATATATATGTGTGCGTATGTGTGTGTGTGTGTGTGTGTGTGTACATATATATATATATATATATATATATATATATATATATATATATATATATCTAGAGAGAGAGAGAGGAGGGAAAGATAAAGGTGCAGAACAGAGATAAATTATGAAACTAGTAACTATGTGCTTGAACTGTAGAGTTATCTGTTTGTTATTTCCAGAGTCAGATCAGCTTGCCCTAGCAATTATAACATCTTCATTGCTCTCATAATTCTCAGTGATGTAAACGGAAAGTATAATGTATAGTGGAGTCTTACAGGGAAAAGGCACATTTCGTCAACCAAATGAGTGGGAAAGTAACTGACCATTAGCACAGTGGTATAATGAGTAGCACTGCCATTTCACAGTGCATAGCTCTGGTTGAGTTTTTGGCTGTGGCTCCTTCTGTGTGGAGTCTACATGCCCCTTCTGTAGCTCTGCTGGTTTATCTATGTGCTCTGGTTTCCTCCAAAACCTCAAAGATGTTACACAGGTGAATTGGCATTCCCAAGTTTGCCAGTAGTTAAACTTACAGAGAGTGTGAGTGAGTGTATGTGTTCGAGTACGTGCATACGTGTGTGTGTGTGTGTGTGTGTGTGTGTGTGTGTGTGTGTTCATGTATGTGGGGTAGGGGATGTTTTCCATCTTGTGCTAGACCTGGCTTGGTCCATTGTCAGTATGTCTGTGTTTCTATGAAAAATCACTGTAGCTTGTAGTCGACCTGGCTTTTAAGGGCAGATTGTGTGTATGTGTGTGCATGTGCGCGTGTGTAAAAATACAGATATTTTATTTGTGGGCATACATAGTATTGCTTATTGTTAATCACATATATCACAATTCTGAGTATTAATAAAAAATGTATAACTGAATTTTAATATAAGCTTAGTAGTGAGGTAATTTTAATATAAGCTTAGTAGTGAGGTCACTGTAGGTTGTGTAGGAGCAGTGTACTGTTTCAGAACAGAAGGATATAATTCATTAATGGGACTGTTGTTTTTTCACTTTCTTGTTAAATCCTAGATGCATGTAGAGGTTGTTATTTTTTAGGGCTAGAGGCTGTTATATGTGTCTGACAGCAGTTAACTATCATAATCATCATCAGCCCCTTTTTTCCCATTTTTTTCTTTTCTACATGGGGTTGTGGGAGTCGTGTCAACTGTCACCATCTCTCTCTATTCAGTACCACTCTCCTGCCTTCTTCGACACTCATGACTACTGCAGCTCCACTGATTCTAGCTTTGATCTCCTCATTCAGACTTCTCTTCTCCTCAACTACCCCTCCCAGATACATGAAGCTGTTAACCTATTCCACTGTCTTCGCTTCTGTCTCAATTTTCAGCTATTTCTGAACTCAGCCGTTTGCTGCCATTACAACTGCCTTATCTGTATTCTGCTTCTTTCCATGTGCCTTCACTTTTGCATTCTGTTCCCCTATCCTTTGCTGAAGTTCTTGCTCAGTCTGCCTGTAATACCATGTTGGTTGCATAAAGCAACTCTGTTGATCTGTTCCCCTCTGACCTGTTTGCTAATGTAATCCATCACCAGTATGAACAGCAGTGGCCTTATAGCTGAATCCTGGTTCATACCCACTCCTATGGGAAAACCCTCTATGAGACCAAATACTGTTAGCACTTGAGTCATTGGATCCTTGTATGTAGCCTGCCCTAATTCTACCAGTGTTTCTGAGGCTTCTAAACACACCTCAGGACTACCCAAATTAACTTTCCTTGGACCTTACAATATGCTTTCTCCAAGTCAAGGAATGTCCAGCTGGACTCTTTCCTCATCTCTGGCTTCTTCTCAACTTTCTTTTTCACTGCAAACATCTGGTCAGTTGAGCTGCATCCTGAACTGAATCTGAACTGCTCATCTCCCATCTCACTTTATACTACTCTGTGTATTCGTCTATCAATCTCCCTCTTCAGAACTTTTATGCAATATGTCAGGAGTTTGATACGCAATATGACAGGAGTTTGATACCTCTGTAGTGCCCACAGTTGTGAATTTTCCCTTTGTACTTGACCACTGGTGCTAGTATGCTTATTCTCCAGTCATCCTGAATATGCCATTCTCTCCCCACTGCTATGAGTCCCCTCAGGAGGCATTTTTCCCCATCTCACCCAACATCTTTATCATATCTGCTGTGACATCATTTGAGCCTTCTGCTTTCCCTGACTTCCTTTTCCTTGGTACTGTTCTTACTTCTTCTGTGGTGGGCTCCTCCTTTTCTTTCATCATAGGCTGTGCCTAGGGCAGTACAGCTTATGTGGGATTTTCTTTATTCAGAAGCTGTGGGAAATACTCCTTCCTTCCATCTGCCTTTGATATTGTGTGGACTGGTGAGCAGGTTGTTGCTGGCATCCCTTATGAGGAGTGTCGGACTATCTCCTTTATCTTTCTGTCTTTGCCTTGCAATCTGATAGCGTTTCTTTGTGCCATCTATTGAGTCACTTTCCAGAAGCTGGTAGAGTGCTTCTGATGCCTTTTTCTTTGCTATTGAAACTTTTCTCTTAGCCTGTTTGTATGCCCAAATGTATTCATTTTTAGCCTGACCCATCTTTTCTATCTCCCATTTTTTCTGGCACTCCTCATTTCTTTTAATGACTTCCTGTATTTCTGCATTCCACCACCAGCTTTCTTTATGTATTTTATTTCCATTAGTGGCTTGGCCACATATCTGTTCTATAGTCCAAACAAAATGCTGTTTTGAGGTGCTGCTATTAAAAGCCACCAATTTTGTCTTCTTCCTGGCGTGCCAGACCCCTGAGTAATTCCTTGAACTCCTGTGCTTTCTCTCAAATCAGCTTCCATGACTTCGGCCTAGTTTCTGTTGACCTTGGAGCCTTCTCTGACCACTGCTTGCAGCTTTGCAATCACTGTTTCTACCTCAGTGCCTTTTCCTTACTTAGAGAAGCTCTACCTGAGTTACATGTCGACCACTCTTGTATGTGATCTTGTGACTGTCTCTCTTTCTGAATCATGTGTTGGCTACTATCAAGCCATTTGCCAGACAGAAGTCTAAAATGCTCTCTCCTTCTTTATACCTGTTGCACCACTCAAGTAGACCAAGGCAGTCCTCATATCCTGTTCTGTCTGTCCCAACATGTGCATTCAAATCACCCATTATTAACACCGATTCATGTTGTCCTGGTTTATCTAGTAGGTCCTGCAAATGCTATGTGAGTGCACTCTTCTCCTCACTAACACAACCCTACTGTGGAGCATAGGCTGAGATTATGAATATTGCCCTATCATTAGGCTTTAGTCTGATTGCCATGAGTCTGTTACTAATTCTGATGACCTCCCTCACTGTCTTCCAAAGCTTCTCCCTCACGATAATTTCCACACTATTTCTAGCCTGTCCTTCTGAGTAGTAGACTCTGGATCCCAAGCCAAGTGGCTTTGCTGAACTGCCATTCCTTCTTGTTGCCCAGATACATAGGATGTCCAGCCTCCTCCTTACTATGATGTCATGATGTCATGATGTCATCCACTTTTAACCTGCATCTTGTCAGTGAACCTACATTGAGTGTAGCAATTCTTAGTTCATGTTTAGCAGGCTGATTGGTTTTATGTACAGCTTTTGCTCAACAGAACTATCCCAGGTAATCCAAGCTGGGCAACTGGACACCGGCCATCCAGTAGCTTACTGACCCAGAGCTGCTGGGCTATATGTCAGGTACACACTGGCCAAATGAGGCACATACACCCCTCCCAATGCTAGCATAGGTTCCTTGTGTAGGTCATTGTAGGCCGGGTGCTTAACCAATTTATCACCAGCAAATACTATGTCCATTTGGCAACATTAGTCAACATGGCCAAATCACCTAGAGCCATATTTTACATCATCAAGTGGCTAGCCTTGCCATGGCACAATATCTGTGATAAAGCTCTCCTATCATGAGGATATTGTGCACCACAGTAGATGCCCAAAGTTATTGGTTTATACAAATCTTCCCCCTGTAGAGAACCATGTAGAGTCTGTGCTGCTGCCCATAGCTCCATTCTTTTTTTGGTGAGCTTAAGATGGAAACACTCAACATTTTATTTGGAGGTACCCCAAAAAGACACAGGAAGAACATGTAAACTCCAAACAGGCATTGTTCAGAGGTCATTACTGAAGCTTGTACTTTGTGTATGGGTAGTGAAGACCTTAAACATTATGGTAACTGATCAGTAGTTACTGTGTACCGTTTGTTCTTTCAGCATTATCCTAGTCTGAATTTAACATCAGAATGATACACAGGAGGTGTCTGTCTTTTGTGGGTAGGGTAGAAGTGACAAGCTACGTATGCCTGATAGCAGTTGCTTGAAATATATGACTGTTGCCCTTTGTGATTTCATCCCAATGTAATACCAAAGGTATACATACACAAAATGACTATTATTTTTGGGGGGATTTAGGGAGGCAGGCATTATTCCCAGGTATGATTTATGTATCCTTGCAAGTATTGTCTTCTTAGTTTATTGTGAACTTCTATTTTATTAGAGACAACTTATTTTTTCCTTGAAAGAAAAAAAATTTTTTTCTTATTTTCTCATGGCTTTTCTTAAGGCTATCATTGGATCAAAAGCCTGGAAAACATCTGTAGAACACCATTCAGATCTGTAACCTCAAGGCTTCTGGAGGCCTAGCAGCCCTTAAACCACAAGTTTAATTTTATTCTTTGTTCCACAGTTGTTATAGTGTACTTTTGGTCAGTTAGAGTGTCGTAAAACGATTCTGGAAAAAGTAAAATTGAAGAGTAAGAGTGAATTTTTTTCTTTAATCATGATATTTTTGGGGATTAAGTGAATGAATATGTGGAAAATTCTCTAAAATGTAGCTTAGAACATCTAGAACTTCATTATCTTCTAGGGGCCTAACAGCCCATAGAAACCCAAACTAAGTTATTTATTTATTCTGTAGTTATTACAGTGCATTCTGGTTGAGTTTGGGTGTGATGAGAGAGCATAGTGAAAAGCTGAAGAATAAGACAAAATGTTAGAAAAGGTAGAACAAAATAATGTAGATGATATAGGGAGGCCATGATGGGAGAACCAGGGAGTGGGTGCACCAAAAGTGTGTGTGTGTGTGTGTGTGTGTGTGTGTGTGTGTGTGTGTGTGTGTGTGTGTGTGTGTGTGTGTGTGTGTGTGTGTTTTGGGGAAGCAGTTGGCAGCTAGAGGGGCATATGGCATCCTTTCATCTAAGGCCATCCCTGAGCACCACCACACCATCCTTATGTTTGCTAGTACCATGTACAACAAATCTGAGTATGGAAAACTTACTGGTGCTCTGTTTATTGACCTAAAAGCATTTGAATATACAATGTACTATAATAGGTTCATAGGTGTCTACTAGGCTAATGGCCCTGGGGCCTTTACAAGCCTAGCCCATAGGATTACCCTGGCATTGTGCCACCCAACCTTAGTTCCCAGTGCCTCTATCGAGTAAAGCCATTGGCGTGATCCCTGGGGTGAATTTTCTGTTTCCCATCCACTCATAAAGATTTCTTTTGAAGAGGGCCAGTGAGGTGCTCTGCTTGACATGTATGGGAACTCTGTTCCATAGCATGAGCAGTCTCTGGGTTATGAACCTTGTCCCTCCAGTACATTCTGTTAATTGTGTTAATGAGGTTGAGGTCTCTGCAGCGTGTGGTGCAGAGGGATTGGGATTTCTTTACATGTAGCATTTCTAACAGAGCTGGCTCAGACATGGCTTTGTAAGTCAAGCAGAGATCGCCTGTAGGTAGACGATATGAGACAGAGAATAGTTGGAGTTTTTTTAGTCTGTCCATATAGGACAAATGTTTAAGGCCTAGGATCCTCTTTGTGAGGTACTTTTGTGGTCTCTCCAGTTCTAGTGAGGTACATGCCACATACATCTAATACCGCATAAGCTGAAAAAGTGCAGTGTCTCTGAGAAGTTTTTATCTAGTTTAAAGAGTATCTTAGCAATAGAATCATCACTAATATGCACATGCTGATAGTGAGGAAGAATGTTTGTTTGTAACTTTAGATATAAACTCTCTTTTTATGGTCATCTCCAATAATTATGGGGTTGAAGCAATTAGGTATTTCCTACGTTTTAATACTGAATTGGATACTAGTCAAATTGAAAATATGTGTCTGTTGCTTGACACCATGCTCAACAATAAAATTTTTGTCTTTAATAATCAGTTATATTTTCAAAAATCAGGAGTGGCTATGGGGACCCCAGTAGCCAACTGTTATGCTAACTTAGCACTTGACCAATGGGAGAACGAGGTGATATTCAATGATAGTGGGGAATATAAGAGCAATGTCCTTCTCTGTGTTCAATTTGTGGATGATATATTTTTAATTTGGAAGGGTAATCAACAGCATTTAAACTGTTTTGTTGACTGTTTAAATGTGTGTACTGATTTTTTGAAGTTTAAAATTACATTTTCACATGATGTAATAAATTTTTTAGATATAAGGATATATAAGGGCATCAGTGGGCTAGATACTAGTGTATATAGGAAGCCAATACATACGAATCAGTATGTATATAGAACTAGTATGCATCCTCGCTATATTTTTAGAAGTATAGTTAAGAGTCAAATGCTTAGGACAAGTAGATTAAACACTAATGATTTAAAATGTAAGGAACAGATGATGAAGCTTGCTCAGGAATTTAAAGATAGGGGCTATCAGGAAAATATGATTAATGAGATAATGGGGGATATCATTAAGGAAAGGGGAGGTAAGGCTAAGCCATACTTTAGTCAAAGAGAAATTAATTCAAGTGCCATGGGAAGTGCTAATATAAAGAAAAAATAAGATATATTACCATATATAGTAATAAAACAGCTAAAATTATAAATGTTACAGGTATAATTTGGCACATTTTAAGGACTATTCTTAATTCTGAGCATTTAATCTCTGATAGACCTACGTTTGCCTATAGAAATTGTAGGAATTTAAAGCAAATATTATGTTATAACGAGACAAGGATGAGTAATCAAACTTTGAATACAAAATATGGTATGTTTCCATGCTATAATTGTACTTGTTGTAAACTCATTTTTATAAATGGTGATATCCAGTGACATCACAGGAGTTTGTGTTTCAATGTTCTGCTACTTGTATCACTACCAATATAATATATTTGGCAACTTGTGTAAAATGTACCGCTTTCTATGTTGGTAAATGTAGTCAGAGACAGAATGACAGGGTAATTGAACATCGATCTGAAATTCATAGGAATATTCCTACAAATGCATTGACTAGGCATATATCGGAGCATGATCTAAGCCATTAGCTCAAATTTAGGGTGATCGATGTAGTGAATAAAAATTGTAGAAGGGATAATTTGATCAGTATGCTTGATGTAAAGGAATATAAGTGGATAGTAAGGTTACATGCAGATAATGCCCTGGGAATTAATGGTAAAGTCAGTATAAAACCTGTTTTGATGAGAAAACAAATGCAACTTAGATGAAAGCATTTTGGTCTGTTTTATCACAAAAATAATTTTATGTTTTCATATATTTCTTATTTTTATATATATTTTTATACATAATTTCTTTAAATGTTTTTAAATTAATTGGTTAATTGTAGGCTTTATGTCATTGGTTGGGTTGTGTCATATGCTGCTATTTATATGTGGAATTTGTTGTATTGAGTGAGTTACACTGAGGAAGGGTTTTACCCAGAAGCTTTGTCATTTTGGATTAAAGATTTTTTACACTCTTGACATGAGTTCATTTTGTGTAGTTGTTTTTTATATTCTATGTCGAGTTTATCACTATTAGTCTGTCATTGTGAGTACAATGTATTAATACCAGGTGTCCGCCAGGCTGGCTTGTTTTTGTGGTTTGACCTGGGTTTATTTCAGTCTGGTACTGCCATTTCTGTGGAGTTGTTTATATGGCCGTACAAGGCTTTTGTGTATGCCTCTGCATATGTTTCTATGTTTTTTGAATTTGGGGTAGCTTATTAAATAGCTATGCCATCCCTTAATCGAGGGTAATTTACCTTAGAGAAGTTCTTAAAGTTTTTGGGTTTAGGTGGGTGGACGAGTAGAATCCAGTCTTACTGCACACTTGGAATTTTTTGTTCTTTTTTACTTTTTCCAAAACTCTATTTACTGACAAACCAAACCACCCTCCTGGTTATATTCCTATATTTTTACTGCACATTCTATTCTCGTACATCACACTCATACCTATCTACTTTCCTTTGCACTGCCCTCTTTCATCTTTCTTCTATTCTTAAATTGACTTGTCAGCCTGATTCTTGCTGTATTGTAATTCACTGCTGTATCTTCCGATTCTCTTTATTATTTCTGTGCTTCACATGTAATTCATAGATATATTGTAGACATAGCTATAATGAAGCATTTACAGTTGTCTTTACTGTAAATATTGCTGTCTGTTTTAGTGCAGTTTTGTAAATGTTCACATTAATACTGTTAGACTGTTTACTTTCTTTGTCTTACTGGCTTGGGTCATACCCAGAAGAAGGTCTTCAGACCAGTGTACCTACCTTGTTAACAAACGTATGTATGTATGTATGTATGTATAAATAAGTAACTAAACTAAAGCCTTTGTGTCTGTGTAGGCCAGAGTTAGAGGTGTGAAGAAATAGTTGCCAGTGAGATTTTGAATTCCCTGAGAGAGACAGGATAGTTGAGTAAATATGAACTGTAAGTGGTCTGTGTAGTCTGTTCTATTTTTTTGCAGTGCATGGAACGGTTTTAATGCACATGTAACCTGTAATCTGATTAGTCAATAAATACAAAAGTAAATGGAGGAGTGAGACTCATAATATTTATCTGTACATGTAAACACAGAAAAGAGAGAAAGAGAAAGAGCACAACAATCTCTAATATGCTACGATAGGTATAACAAGGTTCTCTTATTTTTACACCAGTACACAAGGTCTGTCATTATCAATGTGAATTTGTTCCACCTGAGCATGTAATGCTTAATAGTATTCTTATTTTTCTTTTTCCACTGATTTTACTGTCCTTGTGTGTGTTTTTTGGGTCTATATTGCAACATTGAACATTTAAAACAGCGAACGATATTACATCGACACATTTTCAGTGAAAGCTGAAAATGTTGAATCCAAAGAACAGCGATTTCTTTCCTAGGGAAAGAAATCGCTGTTCCAACCCCCGCAAACAAAAACACATTACACACTTCCAAACACATACACACATACCCAATCCTAATTATACCCCCCCAAAAACCAGTAAACAACTAAATACACATATGCACATAACCCAAACATACATTTAACGAAAAAAAAACCCAGTAAACATTTTAAACCATATGCACTTACCTTAACCCTAAGGTCAGTAACTGTTGGACATTTACATAAACAGCTCCAAACACATACACACTTACCTTAACCCTAACTCTACCCCCCCAAAACAAAAGTAAACAACTGAAAACACATACACACGTAACTCAACCATACATTTAACATAAAATATAAAACAGTAAACACTTTCATACATATGCACTTACCTTAACCCGCACCCTAACCCTAAGGTCAGTAACTGTTGCACAATCACACTCGGGAGCTATACTGGACAAGGGACCACACTACACTTCAGAACACGGCAAAACAACGAAGCAGTCAAGCGACTTCTTTCCCAGGGAAAAATTTTGCTGAACAGCCGCTTCACTGTTTTGCCTGTTCGCTCTACATGTGTCGATGAAAACACATTCGACATAATGCATTTTCGTTGTACTCATAGGAACTGATTTTTTTTTTTGGTGGTGGCTGTGTATCTGTGTATCTTTGAGTATGTGTATTTATGAGAATGGTTTACTAGTATATAAATGATTACGTATTGTAACATATTATTTCATTATTGTTATAATGTTTAAGAGCAGACGATAAAACTAAGATGACCTAGTGCTTACGTTCATCTTTTTTTTTAATGAAAGGATAGTCAACATGGTTTAGATTATCTAGCCAGGTGAAAGCACACTATCTTCTCACAAGAAAGACTACCATCAGCATTATCCCTAAATTATAGTCTTTTGGAATAATTTCCTCAATACTGTTTTGAATAAAAATCTGAGCTTGGATTGATTTTAGAATGTGAAAAGAATGGAAGAGTACATTAATATTTAATAAAAATGAAGTTCATAATACTTAGTAATATCAAATTCCAAGCAGGGACTCAAGCCTTGGGTAAGCCTTATTATGAATTGTAGATCTGCAGTGAGAGTATGTAGACAAGTGTTGACAATAATTAATTTGTGCAGGATTACTTCATTAGAGTCCATCGCTATAGAGTTAAGAAATCCTAAACTGTTGTAATACTTAGAACAGCTGTCTGGAGAAGAAGACCTACCCCAGAATCTACACAGAAATAATTTGCCAAAGACTGTTATTGCCTTGTCTACATATAATGTATAAAATAGTCATTTTAATGATCTGCTTGTTAAAATATTAGGTACACAAAGAGCAGCTAATTAAAACTGTGTACAATTACTACCATTGTTGTAATTAGCTGAATAACCATTAGAAAAACATTTAACATATACATATTTTTGGTCATTCAGGTAATGGGAAAGAGAGAAGATGCACGAAACTCCTCCGTCCCTTGAGAACACCAAAATAAAACTCCAAGTCGCCAGAATGTAAAACGAACAAATTTTATTTTGGTCATTCAGGTAATGGGGCTCGCAGTTTCATTTTTATACTTCAAAAAGAAATTATCAGGAAAGTAACCCTTTTCAACCCATTAGTTTGAGTTGCAGTTAAACCTAGCAATGCTATAAGAACATCCTTCTCTTAGTCACATTATGTAAGCTGCCTCCACTGAAGGTATTGAACTGATATTCAATATTCTCTGCAAAGCTGTGTTAAGTCATAGTCAGCATTAAATGTTTTGATTTTTTGGATATAACTATGTATAAAGTAGTTAAGCTGTTGAATTATCACAAACTTAAAACTACATGATACTCTAGCACTTTTGTAGTTATAGTTTGTCAGATCTGTCTCAAGTAAGCAGGTCTATAGTGAGAGCATATCAGGTTCTAACCAGTTTATCCCTGATGCTTCTGTATTCCCAGAATCATAAACTACATGCATTTTTGCAAACCAAGTTTTGTAGCCTGAATAGAGCGACAGCTGCGAGTGTAGCAGTACAACAGTTCACCAACTTGAGCAACAAAAGTAAAATAAAATAAAATAAACAGGTATGCCCTTTATTTTGCCTCAAAATGTTGCTCTTCTTTTTGCAAAAGTTGTGCTTTTGTGGAAGTCCTTGAGAATTACAAACATTAAATAATGCCAGATATAACAATTGCAAGTTCTCACTTACTGTAATTGCCTCTTGAATCAGAGTCCCTGATTCTGTTTTGACTTTGCCCTTGAGTTCCTGGGATAGATGTTGAGGGTTTATTTCACAAAAAACTTTTCACCATATTCCCAGAATCCACAATACAAATCTTATATACTCGACCTTTGCTGATGACTTAAATATATACTTCCAACTCCTCACTACTGACCTCCCAAAAATACTTAAAGGCATTGATGAGTTCTCGGTAGTTTCAAATTATAATTTAAATTTAAACAAGTCACACATATTTCCCCTCAATCCTATAGGGCATAAAGAATCGTACTTTCCTATGAGTGAGATCAAAATAAAATACCAGATAAAATATCTAGGAATAATATTTACTTCAGACTTCAAAGATATTATAAACAATAATCTAGTAACTACATGGACTAGTATTCAAAATGATATGGATAGATGGAAGAACATTAATATGTCTCTACTGTCAAAAGCTAGTGTTGTCAAGATGAATTTTTTACCAAGAATACTCTTTCAATTAAATGCTACCTTTTCAAATATTCCCCAAAACTTCTTCCTTGCCATGGAAAAAGCTATATCAAGATTCTTATGGTATCCCAAATCTACCAGAATTAAATATGCAAAACTTGTACTCGCCAAAGATAAGGGGGGATTGGGGTTACCTGATTTTAAGCTTTACTATAGTATAATTACTGTATACAGACTAATACAAATAATAAACTATGACTCATATATAAATACTTGGACACCCCAGTGGACCAAAATCTGGTATGAACAGTTGAAATCCCTTGGCTGTAATATCAAATCCTTACCATTCTTGAATTTAAACCAGGCTAGCATATACACGAAGAATTTACACCCACTAATTTAAAACATGATTCTTACAACTCAGAAAGTATTTAAATCATTGCAATTAGCTGACGCTTTTGCCCTTATACAACCGTTACACCTAAATCCTAATTTACTAATAAATAATAAACCAGTAAATTTAACAAACTACCCCCTGATAAAAGACTACACAATATGGGATATATACCAATGGAAAGACTCTAACACGAGGCAAATGAGACTTGAACTCAAACTTCCTATGAAATAGTATTATCCTTAACCAACTTCATCATCTTATAAATGCTAAAGTCTAAGGCCAGCTTCGAGAGAAAAATTGCACAGGACACTAAGGATAATCACAAGGCTTTCTTTAGTTATGTTAGGAACCTGGGTGGGAATTCCCAGATATGCTCAGAATTAGTCCAAAATGACAAAAAATACACCGAACCCACAGACATTGCCAACATCCTAGCTGACAGGTTCAGCGCAAACTTCTCCCCCCCTCCCCACCAAAAGGGCAAATATCTATCCCAGCAGAGTGCTGCCCCCCTGTCATCTCAGATGCTCAGGTAAGAGCTGCCCTCTCCAAAGCAAAAACACAGCATCAATGGGACCAGACGGTGTCCCGGGCTGCGTCCTACATGAACTCCAAGAAGAGCTAAACCCAAACATAAAACTACTGTTCAATCTCAGCCTTACGACAGGATATGTACCCAAAGAGTGGCGTACAGCAACAGTGGTCCCTCTCCGCAAAGGTGGTGCTTCAACAGATCCTGGAAACTATCACCCCATAAACCTGACTAGCTTGGTCTGCAAAGCTATGGAAAGGATCATCATGGACCTCATAAAGAAAGATATTGGAGACCTACAGACACTGGATCCTACCCAGTTCGGCTTTGTTAAGGGCAGATCCTGCCTCTTAAATCTGGTTGATTTCTTTGAAACAGTCACCAAGGCCATTGATGAGGGGGAGGTGGTCCACACAGCCTACCTGGACCTCGCAAAAGCCTTCGATACAATACCCCACTCGGGCATTATAGATAAGCTCACCAGCTTAAATATAAACCCCTATGTCACTAGATGGGTTGCAAACTGGCTCAAGGACAGAACCCACATGGTTAGAATTGCTGGAGCCATGTCAGACTCCAAACCAGTTACAAGTGGCGTCCCACAAGGCTCAGTCCTTTCTTGTTCGGTATATATTTCTCGGAGGTACAGGCCAACATGGAAAGACTGTGGCTGACCAAGTTCGCAGATGACTGCAAACTGGGCACCATAATTGACTCTCCAGCCGACACAAGCATCCTCCAAAAGGGCTTCATAGAAACAGACAACTGGTGCCAGAGCCATGGCCTCAAGCTAAACGCCAAAAAGTGTATAGTCATCCCTTTTGGCAAAAACAAAGTGCCCACAAATTACCACATAGGTGGTAATCCATTAAGTACAGAAGAAGTAATTAGGGACCTGGGGACCCAAGTTGAAAGCAATCTCTCATTTGACAACCATTTGGCCAAAGTGGTTAGAAAAACATTTTATATAGCCCACCTAATCATGAAGGGATTCACATCTAGATCAGGGGAGGTCATCGTGCCTCTTTACTCATCCCTCATCAGGCCCATAATTGAGTACAATGCCCCTTTTGGGATGTACCTTACCAGACACCTAAGCAACTGGGAAGACCCCAAAAGTACCTCACCAAGAGGATCAAAGGGCTCAAACAGATGCCATATGCTGCCCGGTTAAAGAAACTCCAGCTCTACTCAGTGGCATACGGCCTGCTCAGAGGCGATCTGTGCCTGACGTATAAAGCCATGTCCAACCCGGAATTAATGGACATTCTGCACCTCAGAAAATCCAAATCCCATCGAGCTACGCTCGAGAGACTTGAACCTCAGCACTGAAATAAATAGGACATGCTAGAGGGACAGATTCATAACCCAGAGGCTCCCTTCACTCTGGAATAAAATCCCAGTCCAGGTTAGGCAGAGTCCCTCATTGACTCTCTTCAAGAGGAATCTTGATGAGTGGATGGGAGATCGTAGGTTTACCCTGGGTATCACTTCTGTGTCACTGTTAGACAGAGGCACAGTATACTAACCTCGAAAAAGGGCATAGCAAAATTAATTTAAAATGGGTAGCAAAAGCCAAACACACTCTGGCTAGGCTTATAAATGCCCTAGGGCAGATAGCCTAGTATGAACCTATGAACCTATGAATCTATGAACAAATACACACTGACTTACAGAGCATAGATTTAGTTAAATTAATACTTGAAAATCTTGCGATTAAAGGGAGAACAATTTCTAGGACTTATAAAATTGTAATGAGTGCAAAACATCGGAATTCTTTATTATTTTCAAACTATTGGCAAACGAAAAATCAATCACTGACTGAAGAAAATAAGAAACTAGCCATTGAAAATACAATCAAATTTATTCCTTTCAAGAAGCTGTTATATACACAAATTATGGTAAATAACAATCTATATTATACCTTATCTAAATTAAATAAATTCAATCCTAACTTTTCGCCCATATGTCCCCATTGTCTGGATCAAACAGCTGATATTTTACATGTCATGTGGAACTGTACTAAGATACACAACTTATGGTGTTCCTTGAGAGTAAGATTAGAGAAGATGGGATAAGAGAAATCAACCCTTACTTGGGGGACAGCTATATTGTACATTAATATCAATCAACTCCCAAAAATATTAAAACATGTTTTTATTACGATGTGTGCCCTTATTAAATTCTTTATTACAAAGAATTGGAATGTCATGTCACCAATTACATGGGAAAATTTTAGCAATCTTGCTATCAGATATATCTCATCTTACAAATTATTTTATTCAAAAACGAAAAAACAAACGCTAGTATCAAAAATATTGGGGTTACTTGCTAGATATAATTATTGACAAATAAAATTTGTCTACAAATTGTCATGAAAAGTTAACCTTTAAATAAGAAATGAATGTAGTATAAACAGACTTTCTTGCATCTTCTCCCTTTTCTTAGTATATGTGTAACTAGATATTTTCCCTAAACATACAAATAAATGGTTAAATTTCTATTTTTACTTTATATATAGACTATCCCCATTCTAACTATCCCTTATGAGACCAAATGAACATAAGAATTGTCATACTTTACTTGATGATGTAGTGACTTCTTGTGTATATATTGTGTATATATATAAATATAGATATATATATATATATATTTATATAGGTATAATTTTAAAGAGATTTTGGAAAAAAAAAGGGTAATGTGAATAAATGATACAAAGCTAATCTTCATTTAGTGGTATTGCTTTCACACTGAGACAAGGTAGACAGATTCACCTAGAGAGTAGACCACTGTGCTATTTATGTTGGACTCCTACTTCAGACTGGTGATACTATTTCAGGTAGCAAACAAGTAGTCAAAATGAGGTTTTCATTAGGTATATTATATCACCACAACTGGGAAAATAACTGCTCCATTTACAGTGTCATTTCTAGTCTCTGTTTGCAGGCAGTAATGGCTTTCCTAATTTCATAGTAGTAAACCTGCCATGCTGATTCAGGTCAGATTGCTTCACTCAGCAACACTGAAGTGACCACTACTGCTACATTACTGTTTACACAACTTTTAGACGTTTTGCAAAATTCCATGCAATCTTATCCAAGTTAGGAACAGGGTTTGCTGTGCAGCACATCACTCAGTACTATAATGAGCTGATTTATCAAACTAATTGGAAAGATACAGGTTTAAGGTGGGGCAAACAGCCACTCTACTGCTGAATAAGGTGTGTGTGTGTGTGTGTGTGTGTGTGTGTGTGTGTGTGTGTGTGTGTGTGTGTGCATGTGCGTGTGTGTGTGCATGTGTGTGTGTGTGTGTGTGTGTGTGTGTGTGTGTCTGTGTGTCTGTGTGTCTGTGTGTGTGTATGTGTGTCTGTGTGTGTCTGTGTGTGTGTGTGTGTGTGTGTGTGTGTGTGTGTGTGTGTGTGTGTGTGTGTGTGTCTACATCATCACCATCTGCTGTTGTTGAATTGGTGGTGTTTGTGTAGGAAGAAGTCAACACACAAGGAAGCATCGTTTCTGCACTAGAAAATAAGAATGGATAGCAAGATTCTGATTTTCCATCCAGTTCTGTACTTCTAGAAGTATTGTGCGAAGATCATGATGAAGCTCTAACTATTACAGTTAATAACATAGTTTTGTGTGTAAACCCCAGATTTTCCAGCAAACAGTATGATTCTCAAAATGTGAACTATGGGGGTTGTAAAAGGCCTATTTAAAACATGTCAGTGCATTGCCGGTTTTACCTAAATGTAAGGCATGTTTTCGTTATACTGTTTTTGCGTACCTGTAGGCCATACTCATTTAGCAAGGTAGTTGTCAGGTACTTCTAACCCAGCATTAATATTGCTGTATTTTAGCAGTTTTACCTTTCTGGTTATAGACATGGATTACATTTTCATAACGTGTCTCTTTACAGCTGTGCTATAGTTAATAAAATATATGTGAATTTACATACACGTCTTCCAAAAGTAATTTCAATTGATCAGCAGCTCATCATACAGAAACAATTTCAATACATTATATAGCAGGTTACAGACTGTGACACTGACATTTTTCACATGTTTCACTTCCTATTTCAGATTAAACCAACAAGTATGTCTACACGTGTTTTATCAATTTGCTGAGTGCAGAGATCTAATGAATTAGCATAAGTGTTTCAGATAGTTTAAAGTGCACAGATTTATGCATTTCAGAATAGATCTACTAAGTAACTTTTTACAAGATTTTGTGACAGACTTGTCACTGCAAATCACTGCATTACTTTGATGAATATGAAAAGGTTGCAGACTTCACTAGACATAAGGAATCCCAATGCAGACATACTGGATTTCTTTAGAACGGTATCTGTTTCTGTAAAATGTAATGTTAAAACAGCTGCAAGAATACACATAAACAGGTTTTCAGCCACATGAACTGAATATTTTGTACTTAAGGTGTAGACATACCTTTCAACTGTCAAGATTTTTGTAGAATATCCAGAGTTTTGCCTTGTATTTTTGGTCTGTTCCTCACAAAATTTGTGGTTTTCTGACAAACCAGTGAGGATTGAATTCATTAAATAATGGCAGACATTTGAATCTCAGGCTTCCATATCTTTCAGAAAATGTATGATAACACAAAAACTTTTATTCTAGCCACTTTCTAATTTTATATGAGCGATATTTAACAGTTGTCGCTATTTTTGGGCCTTTGTCCCCCATTATTTTTGGCTTTGTCCAGATGTTTTTGTGCTACGAGGTTGAGAGGTATGGGTGTAGAATGTTACTTACACACTATAATGACTTTTTTGCCAAACAGATCACTATGGGCCAGATTCCAAAATAGCTGCACTCATTGTAAATCAGCCTTGATTTTGAAAGACCTGCTCACAGTATAAATGACTTACTTTGTGTAAGGACTATCTATAAACAGACTTACTATGGGGACCAGATTCCAAAACACCTGCTCTCAGTGTAAGTGGTCACTTACACTAAGAGCAAGTCTTTTTTCAATTGGACCCTATGAACTCTTAGAGAAACAAAGAAAGGGTTAAAGGATAAAAAAAAGAAAAAAATGAAACAATTGTTCTAAGAGGATAAAAACTGGATTATCTGTTTGGTAATAACTCATAGTTATGTGGTATATCTGCAATCATTTTAAGAAAGACTGACTAACATTATAACAAAAGGTATACCCATACCTGTCAGCTATCCAGATTTTAACTTTATGTTGTTGGTCTGTTCCTCATAAAATGTGTCTTTTGTTTGGTAAATCACTGAGGATTGAAGTCACTGAATAATGGCATAAATGAATTTCAGAGTTTATATTCTACAGAAATGCATGCTAACACAAATCCTGTTATTCTAGCAACTTTCTAAGTTTATAAGAGCAATATTTAAAATCTGTCCCCATTTTTGGGCCTTTGTCCCCCATTATTTTGGGCTTTGTTCAGATTTTTTGCATTAAGAGGTTGCGAGGTATAATACAATAAAGCTTAATATAAAAATCACCATTGATATAAAGGAGAATTATATATTTATTAGGCTGTGATTTATTTAAAAATGTTATTGTTTAAAATACCAAATAAAAAATAATTTCAAAAACAATCCATAAAGATTACCCAGCACAAATGATTACTGGGTAAAGACTGTTTATGAATGCATATTAATTATGTGAGAAACGGAGAAACATAGAACCACTTGGTCCACCTAATTTGCCATTTAACCCATCTTCTGGCTAAGCTACAGGACATTTTTTTTTCCAATAATTTTTATTTTTGTTTTACATTTGCAAAAACCATAACCATTCCATATTTACAAAATGACCATATTTGCATGTTATACATTGTGGATAAAGTAGAAACATGTAGGTCATACAACATACCTAATTACAATATATACAAAGATGCTTTCCCAATTAATGTCATTAGTCTAAAAACAGCACATACAAAAATGATACTTCATCCATAGTTAAGCTGTGTACTCGTGGGAATACTTCCAGTTCATAAGATATGGTGTACCTGGTGCTTTATGCTAATTTGATGTTATAGGACTGTTCCCAGATTGCTCAGGCTTTCATATTTTTGTTTCTTTTGTCCAATACTATTTTATGTGCTAGTAGATGTTTAATAGCAGATTTCTTGAATTCCTCCCAAGAGATACTTACAGGAGCTAACCATTTGTGAGCTATATATATAGCTTCATTAATAAGAAAATTGTTATAAGTGGGTTAGCTTGTTTTCCTGAGATGTTGGCTGGGAGGATGTGTAAAAGAGTAAATTCCCATGTTAGTGTTGATGCTTGATACCCCATTTTTTACAGTTGTAAGTTAAGGTAATTCCAAAGCTTGAAAACGCATTTGCAACTCCAGAATATATGTATTAGGCCTGCAATCTGGTCTTTACAGTGTGGACAGTATGGGGACTTAGTTGCATTGAATTTGTGAAGAATTGTTGGGGTGAAATAAGCATTATTATTAATCATGAGTTGCGTGTAAGAGAGTTTTTTAAGTGGAATCGTTTTCAATGTTAAGTTGATTGCCTTTTCTATTTGCTGGTCATCCATATCAGGTTTTAATTTTCTCCAGTAATTACAGAAGAGAAGGTCTTTCTTGAATTTGATTGCCCCAATCATTTTGTATGAGTTCGTTATTGCTTTCCTTGACATTAACATAGTCTTCCAAAGCAGGGTACAGTTTTCAATGTCAGTTTCGAGAATGCTAAGCTTTTGGAGGTAACTGGAACACACCTCTTTGATTTGTCTTAAAAGTATTATATATACTTTAGGTAAATTTAGCTTACTTCTTAAATTAATGAATTGTGCTATTGAGGAATTGGTAGATATCTTGGATTCTCTTATGTTTTAACTGGGGGAAGGAGTCTAGGTTTAACATTTTGTTATTTATTTTTAAGTTAGGATTTTTATGGAGGGGTTGTAGTATTAACATAGCTTGTCCAAGGTTTAAGGAGTGAAAAAGTTTTTGTGTTATATTTATACAATGTTTTAGTGGCTCTATTATGTTATAGGCTTGTAAATCTTTTTTATTTAAGAAGGGAAGCGCTTTGGGATTGATGTCTAGAGTTTTTATGTACCTATAGTATATTGTTACCCAGGCTGGTGAACCAGTCTTTGCCGAGGGGTCATACTCTGCTATTCTCAGTATTCTATTAGTGTTGATAATAGAGTAGTAGCTTTTGAAATCTGGCAAGTTCAGACCCCCTTTGTTCTTGGGAAGTGTTAGTTTTTGATAGGAGATTCTGGTCTTTTTAGGTTTCCATACAAATTTTGCTAGAAAGGTTTGAATTTGTTTGAAGAATTTATTATGTATAGTTTTCTGAGATGTCATAAATAGATATATTAATCTAGGTAGTATGTTCATTTTAATTATTGATACTTTAGACAAAAACAGTAGCTTAAGGTTATTCCATCTTGTACAATCTTGTGTTATGTTTTGCCATTTAAGAGTTACGTTATGTTGGTAGAATTCCTTGTTATTCTAAAAGAAAGTAATCCCCAGGTATTTGGTTTCTTCTTTTATTTTTATTTTGTCTAAGAGAGGTATTAGGGAGATGTGTCTAGGTGGCCTTAAGGGGAATATATTAGTTTTGTTAAGGTTTAATTTGTAGTTAGACATGTATGAGAATTGTTCAATTGTGTTTATTATTTTGGTCATGTCTGAACTTGGTGTAGTAAAGTATATGTTTAAATCATCTGCAAATGCTGAGAGATAAACTTTGAAGTTATGTATTGAGGGGGGATTATGATATGTATTTTGTTTAATATATAGAAATAGGGGTTCCAGGTAAAGATTGAAAAGAAAGGGTAATAGCGGGCAGCCTTGTCTTGTTCCATTTTTTATCGAAATTCTGTTTGACCATGTTTTGTTTATACATAGGGATGTATATGGATTACTATAGAGAATTTGAATGATCTGTATAAACTTTTTAGGTATGTCAAAGTGAGGGAACGTTTGCAGCAAAAATTCAAGATTGACCCTATCAAAAGCCTTGTGTGCATCTACTACCATTGTGAAGATGTTGGTATTTCTCTGATTTGCAAAGGATACTAACACTTCTAATGTTAGCGTATTGTCACTGGTCTGTCTACGTGGTGTAAACCTGGATTGTTCTGGAGAAATGATTTTCTGTATCAGATTTTTAACTCTGTTTGCAAGTACTGAGGTCAGGATCTTGGTGTCTATATTTAGAAAAGAGATGGGTCTATAGCTACCTGGATTTTTAGGATCCGCTTGGTCTTTTAATATAGTTTTAGAGGCGTTAAAGTGAATATCATGTATGTTGTTATTTATTATATAGTTCAGCATGTGGTATAATAATTTGGCAACTAGTGGACTGAAGGATTTATAAAATTCTGAGGTATGACCATCTGGTCCTGGGGCCTTGTGTGGTTTTAGATGTTTAATTGTTGTGGTTATCTCGTTAATAGAAATGGGCTCCATTAGTTTTTTTTTTGTTGATCTAAATCTAGTTTAGGGAATTTTACTTTTTGAAGAAAAAGATCCCTATCCTCCTTCTAGGCTTGTAGGGTTTGTTCTCCATATGTTTGAGTATATATTTGTTCAAATACTTTGATAATTTCCTCATTTCTTGTATAGTTTTTCCCTTGGTAATTTACTTCTGCTATAACTGAGGTGGATTTTTGTTGAGCGATAATTCTGGCCAATGCGCTGGAAGGAATTTGGGCTTCTTCTGCGTAATTAGCCAACTGTCTTGTCTCATAAAAAGATAAATTTCTCGAGCATATATAAGTCTCTTTGTAGTTTTAGGAGGTTCATTTTTCATGTGATTATTAGGATTATTTATCAATTCTTTCTCACGTTGTTCTATTTTCTCCTTTATTTTATGTTCCTCTTTCATTTGGATTTTTTTATAATATGCTGCTTTTTTAATGAAAGTTCCTCTGATTTGTGTTTTGGTCGATGCCCATTCTATATCCATTGATGTTTGGGAATTGAAGATATTTACAAGGGATGTTTTTAATATATCTTCAATATCTTTTACTACATCTGTTTTGAAGAGCAGATTAGGATTGTTTAAAAACCTTTTTTTGTCCCAGTTGATACTCAGTGTAACTTTGGAATGATCTGACAGAAATCTAGTGCGTATGACTATTGTAGGGTCCATGTTAATGAGTATGTCTGAGATTAAAAATAAGTCTATTCTCACCCACATTTTATGGCATTGGGAGTAGAATGTGTAAGTCCCAGTTTTGTTATCTTTATCCTCATATTTAAAGGGGTCATATAGTTTGAAGTCTTGTTTAAGTCCATTTAAAGCTATTATAGCTTGTCGATTATGTAGTTTGGCTGGGTTCGATTTATCCTTTTCTGGGTTTTGATGTGTGTTCCAGTCACCACCAATTATTAGATAATGATCTTCCATTTGGTTTAGAATTGGATACAGTGACATGAAAATGATATGTTGTTTGCTACAAGGTGCATATACATTTAACACCATTATGGGTTTTGGAAATACCATGTTAGTAAATGTTACATAGCACCACCTCCCCTCTTTGTCAGCCTTAGTTTCAAGTATTTTATCCTGAAAATTTTTTTTAATTATTATGGCCACCCCAGCACTGTTAGTTTTGTCCCCAGAAAGTATATTTTGTCTTATCCACTTTTGTTCCCCAATATCTGTCCATTGCTCTGAAGTTAAATGCGTTTCTTGTATTAAGATGAGATTAGCTTTGGTTTTCAGGGCTAAATGCAAAAATAGTTTCCTTTTTTCTTTATTTTGTAGTCCTTTAACGTTCCACATTTCAATTTCTCCCATTTATGTGATAGATATACTTGTTTTAACTAACCTGTATGCTAATTTAGATTTATGGTTTTTGTATGTGTTGTTATAGTGTGTCATTGGAAAGCTCTTAACTATTCCTGTCCCTACACTGTGCATATCCACTATACCCTTGGACCAGGAATAAACGGGGGAATACAGTTGATTTTAGTATGTACCATAAGATTCCCACTAGCATTAAATTGTGTTTTTTCTTTAAGTATAAGTTTGTGACATGTTATGTTACGAAATACAATACGGACAAAGCTTAACAGTCTAGTTCTCTACAAAAAGCACTGCTGCGTCATATCCCTAGTCTCAACCTTTAAACTATTATACCATTAGAGTGCAGCGATTAAAGTGCAAGACATACAGCTTATAAGTTTATGATCTATTCCTCCTAAAAGTGTGTTTTTAAACAACATGTTAACAATCAAATTCTCAATTAGATATGGCAAAATATACAACAATGTAACCTATATTTTTAAGCCAGACCTGTCATATTTAAATGATCCTTCTCCATATAGTTCTCTTACCTTCCCTCTTCTTATATATACAAATTACCCAGCTTCTGTGTTCAGGCATTCCTCTGTAGCAATTTATAACAAACTCAGATTGCATTATTGGCATCTAAATAGAAGTGGGTATATGAGAGGAAAAAAAAAAGATTGCAAGCTTAGGCAGGTATATATACTGCTAAGACTTGCTTGTTTAGATATTTATAACTTCTGCAGTCAATTAGGTTATATTCATATTTGTCATATAATTCCTCTCCACTAAACTGCTTAAACTCTCATTCCTGCAGTTATTCCAGTTAAACATCATTATTTCAATCAAGAACCATTTACTTGGTCTGGTTCTACTAGACTAACATCCAGAAATTAAGACTGGATTCTTTACAATAAGCTTGTATTGGAGAATCAAAGTCACAATTTTGTTTTGGTAAAACAGTACCTTATTCTTCTGATTCTTCAAAGTCATGTTTGCAGGCTTTACTAGTCATCTTTCAGTCAGTTGTTGTCTTATTAATTGTTTTATGTCAATTTTTGTGATTTTTGAGTCAGAAATCACTTCTTGGTCTTGCTGTACCTTCCCTTTAGGTAGTTTTGGTTTTATAGTGAAAATTTTGTGCTCAAAGGGGGACTGTTTTAACATACCAGTTTCCTGGGAAATGGTGTCACCTTATATTACGCGCATCTGAAATGGCAGTTGAATTTTAGTTCCTACCCAGTTTTCATTTCCTTTTCCTGTGTTCCTTGTGGTTCCCATCATTGATTTAAGGGCCTAGGCAGCAAGGGGTAGCTCTCAGGGTGTGTATCCCATCAAAAACACTCACAAATCGTTCTGATTTTTACTCAAGGGTCATTTTTAATTTCCAGGCATTTTATTTAGTTTCTGGAGGTGGAATCTGCTTGAAAACTGACAGGATAGTCACTTTTGCTTCCTTGGGGTTAGCAGTCATGTATTTAACATCTTTTACATTGAAAATTAGAAGGTTTGGGTATTTCATCTGAAACTTTATTTTCTTTTCTATCAGAAACGTGCAGTATGGAGATAGAAGTTGCCTTGCTTGCCTTATCTGAATAAGCAGATCTTGAGCAAAGGAAATTTCACTATTATTCCAGGAGCTACAGGACATTCTTAACTAATAATGTCTTTCCTTTTTTTCTTTTCTTTCTTTTTCCACTTGCATCAAAAAAATAACATTGGGTTTGTTGCATGCATTTGTACACTATACGATATGGTGCCTGAAGAACAAAAAATAAGCAGTATGGCTTGAATTTGCAGAGTTAAAATGACTTAAACAAATGTATAAAGATTAGTATCACACATGCACATTTAGCAAGGGCTGTCTGGCGGAAACATTGGTGTTATGAATGCAAGATAGCCTGCTTTTTCTAAAGTAGCTACAACATGCAATTATATCAGAGGGAAGTAATCAAAAGATTCTTAACTGATGCGAAGTTCCAGTGGTTACCTTATTCATGTTAACAATCTATGTCACAATGTCACTCTTGCTGCTGTAGCATGCAATGCAAATGACACAAGACAGCAATCTGTTGGTAGAAAGACAACTACTTTAACTGTACAGTTGTATGCATTAGGACAGTTTGTCCTACCAGTCATACCTTTCAACCTCAAGAGCAAGAAATCTGGACAAAGCTATAAGGAAAAGTGGGACAAAGGCCCAAAAATAAGGACAATTTTTAAATATTGCTCTTACAAACTTAGAAAGTTGATAGAAAATAGGTTTTACACTAGCATTCATTTTTTGAAGTGTATGAATTCTGGAACTCAAATTTCTGTCATTATTTTCTAACTTTAGTCTTTAACGATTTGCCAGTTATTTGTCAGAAAACCACAATTTTATGAAAAATGGACCAAAAATATGAAGCAAAAGTCTGGACATTCTGTGAAAATCTGTACAGTTGAGAGGTATGCGTACCAGCCCCAGAATATTCTAATTTTCCTGTTACTTTCTGTCACATGATTGCTTCTTTAGTGGGTAATATTAATGTTTTAAGTCTTGATGCACATATCCCAAATTTCTTTCACAGTGAAGCTTGAGATAGGGCTTATAAATGGTTTTCATCCTCATAGTCTGCCTGACGAGCCCTTGAATGATCACTCTTGAGGTGAAACAAAGTTCGATACCTGTATCTTTGTTACATGGACAAATTCAGAACATACCACCAACATTTTAAATGAATTATTAGTATAGTCAAACAATGCAAGCCCCTACTCATCACTATAGAAGTTTGCAGTTGTTGAAGGACTCCTCTTCTCTTTGTTTCCACTTAAGCACAAGTGCAAAATGCAATGTATACTTTTTATTAACTATTATATTTTTCCACAACCTTTCCTATGCTGACAGTAGTGGGTATTTTAGTTATTAGACTCAAACCAAGAATCCCTCAAGTCATGAAGAATGATCATGTCTATGATGTATCAAAATAATATTTATCCCCACTCACAAGGAATAATTTTCTACTGCAGGCTCTAAAACAAAACTAATTCATTTAATTCTTTATTTTATTTAGCATAGTTCAACCCTGTTGTAAAATTCTGTAAGAGTAATTCCCCTTCTAGAAGAATGCACATTCATTCACACAGTGTCAATGCATCATTCTTACGTTTTTGCTGTTATTGTTGCAGTTGTTGCCAGTTACTATAAAACCAAACTGTGGCTGTACCAGCTGTCATACCATCTCAGTCATCAATGACATCCCCATGATCACTACCATATTCTTTCTCTGTTTTAGTATAATAACGAGTCTAATTCTCCAGCCATAGCTCCTTACTCATTTCTATTTTTATTGTTAATTTTACATTATTTCTTTAGTAATATAACATGTTGTAATGTGATGTCACAGCATGACATCAAAACATAATATGCAAAAATAAAAACATGTAAATGCTTCAGATAAATCACTTGCTGAAATGTCACTCCTTCCCAAAACAAGAAAAAGACAGTAAATGCAACCCAGCAAATTAACAGGGATTTGCAAAATGAATATTACTTTAGCTACGTGTATGTGTGCATGTGGGGTTTGTTTCATCATGATATTTTTAATAAGACAAAATTAAGTCCCACAGTTCATGTAGTACATGGGGTACACTGATTATCCAATGATATCTGGAAAAAGAAAAGCATGTTCTGCACTTCTCTGACCCAGTCATAATCCTCTATGTTAATTTTGTTAAGCTACCTCCCATACTTGTAACTGTCTTATTCAGTCGTCACTTTCTCACCTCCCTGCCCATAGTTGACTTCTCATCAGTTGATTCCTTTACTTGACTGAAAAGAAAATAATGCAGACTAAGGACTGAATTCATAATGGTTACGTGAGGTCTACACACTGTGTACACCTCATGGTAACTTTTGAAATTCATAGACCATCCTGCAGTGGTGCTTTTGCAGGAAGACATTCAGCACCATAGTGGGATATGTCCATGACTGTGGTGCATGCTGATGATGAAGTTTGGGGGAAACGCATGTGCTCTCCCCTGGACCTGCCTTCAGCAAGGCATCTATTCAGCCAAGTGAATCAGAGAATTGCATATGCTATGTTGATTAGCATGTTCATTCCTGCCCTTTCACAATAATGAACACAGCCAAAAGGCCATGTTGGTTCATCATAGTACTGGTAAGTTCTGGTAGTGTTAGGGGATGTGTGCATGTGTGTATATGAGGGGTGTATGTGTGAGTGTAGGATGGGGGTTAGTGAAGGAATACGTTAGGGGTGTCTGTGTGTGTGCTTGTGCATGCATAATAAATGTGTGTTTGTATATGGCTGTGTGTGTGTGTGTGTGTGTGTGTGTGTGTGTGTGTGTGTGTGTGTGTGTGTGTGTGTGTGTGTATGCACATGCATGTGTATGTCTATATGTCCATATTATTACCTGTCAAATATAAAAAATGCAAACCCACCCCATTTTATGTTTAAATTTACATAACACACATGTTTCCATTGACATATCTAAACACAATATGTAAACTTGTTCAGTAATTTAAACACCATAACCAATAGATTTCAGTTTTAAAATAGGTAAAATAGAGACTATGTCATTGGTCCAGGGGCAAATAATTTAATCTGCCAGAATAGTTCTTTCACTTCTAGCTTATACTTCCATGGTCTACCCCTTAAATCTGATCCTACAGTGTCTAACCCAAAAAACTTAAAATAATTTCCTCCATTCTGTTGAATGTGCTTCCAAAGAGCATTTGTCTGTTTTTTTTAACAGCATACATATGCTCTTATATCCTTTCTTTAAAAACACTCTTGGTTTTCCCTACATAAAATTTGTCAGCTGATTGACATATAGCAGTGTATATTACGCCCTTGGAATTACAGTTAACATAGACATCAGATATGATATAATCATACCCCTTTACCTTAATATCAGTGCTTTCTAATAAGAGGGAACACTGGAGACATCTACCATATCTGAACGTCCCCTTCCTAGTTACACTCATTTGGGAACAAATATTATTTGTATCTTCCATTCATTCAATATAATTTTTGATACACCAGTCCCTTCTACTATGTGGGGATTGTTGCCAACTGCCTCTTGGTTAATCCATCCTAATTTAAAAACCTTTCAGTTCCTTCTTACTATTTGGCAGATGGCTTCACTACCCCCATTATTAGTGAGTACTAGCCTATGGTTATAATTACCTTGGTACTAATTCTCCTAAGAGGGGAAAATACAACCCATTCACTTTTTTTGTGTTGACTTCTAAAAACAAGAAACTCCTCTGGGTAACCGCTTCTTCTAAGCATAAACCAAAGCTTATCATTCTCCTCTTTTAACAAAACAGGATCCAAAATCATACTACATAACCTAACCTATTGCCCTTTTGCCATGGCTTTCTTTTGATGTCAGGGGTGACAACTATCAAATTGTAATAGTGTGTTTGAATATGTGGGCTTTATATAAATATTTCAGAGAGATCTCTTATTGACAACATGTTTAATAATCTGTACATCCAGATAATTCAGAGTATCAGGTGAATAGTCCATAGTGAACCTTAACAGCTGAGTAATACTATTAATGTACTCAGAAATTTCCATTAGTTTTTCTTCATTGTCATTCCAAGTCATCAAAGTGGCGACCATAAAGGGCCCGTGCTCCTTTATTGAATACATAGCAATATTCCCAGTAAGCCATTACTATGTTTACAAACAGTGGGGTACAACTAGAACCCATAGCTATACCTATCTTTTGTTTATAAATCATCCTATCAAAACATATAAAGTTGTTTTCCAAAATAAATTCAATACAAACTCTGAGTACATCAATAACCCTCATGTCTATGGACTTATTTTCTATCAAATAGTTATAAAGCTATTCAGCTCCCAAATCATGTGGGATCACAGAAGAGAGATCTTTGATGCTAATTGTTACCAATATCAAACAATCCACATATAATTCCTTTCTGACATTCCTAAGAAAATCCCATGAATCTTTGTATACATCTAATTCATTTTCTAATACCCCCTTTAAAAATATATCAATGAAATTTGTCATGCCTAAGGTTTTAGACCCCTTATCATCAACAATTGGTCTTAATGGTCAATCCATGAGATTTGTATGAATTTCCTGGTTCCTGAATATAACAGATTGTACTCTACTGGTATTATCTGTTCTTGCATCAGTAGTGCATACAGAATCAAATCAATTTTACTGTAAGCTATATTTAACTGGTTCCTAGATGACTTTTCATACTGCTGTGTTAATAACACTCTTCCACCATTCTTAATATTATTTTCAAAGTCGAAATCATACAGATATTGTGTATATTTTAGGGAAACAAGACAAGCTATTTAAAACAATCGGATGACTTACTGAATGGTGTTACTAACAAAGTTACCCACTGGAAAGTAGTTTCCTCATCATATCAGAAACAAAAGTGTATTTGTTACACTTTGGTATTTTAGGCACATTAGGATATGTAGGTAATGTATATAATTTCCAAAGAGAAAGAGAAAATGCTAAAATACTACAAATATACTTTCCCATCTTGGAAGATCTAACACTCAGGCAGTGCTAAAAAATACTAATAACACAGAGACCATGGACTGGGTCACCAGTCATAACTGGCATATTATGTACTCAAGACTTGGATGCCAAGAAATTCACCGTAAGAGTAAAGCTCAATAGGTGAATATTGGCATGCATCTCAAGAGTATAGCTGGCTATGATCACAGACATGATCATAATGTTTTGCAGTGCATGGAGCTTTATCTTCTCCATGTAATCCCAGTTATGAAAAAAAGTAGAATATGAAGTGTTTTGTTGTCTTTTAAAGCCTTTGAAATCCATTAAATCACTTTGGTGCTGTCAAAGACAACAGGCAGAAATTAAGTGCTCTTTTTGCAAATTGAACAGCTCTCAAACACTTTGTTTTGTTATACTTTTTGTTTATAAATGAGGCAAAGTGAAGTTCTAACACCTTGTAATAGCTGTTGTACCTTCTGCTGCTGTTCTTTGCCAGCTGGCAAGGTCCCTAGCATGAGACCCAATTGTAACAGCTCTTGGGGTGCTTAGCAAGCTTTTTAAGCACCCCAAAATGCTGTTATGATTAGGTCTCACACTAGGAAATCCTTGATGTGTGTATTTTTTTCTTGATATTGAAGTGCAATCTTGGCATTTCATGCATTACGAAACAGTTTTATGACTGAAAAAAGAAAGATTTCATAGATAGGATTTCCAATGAGTAATTCCTTCTCCTTGTGTGAAATATTCAGAACAAAGAGTTCTGATCTTATGTTGTAGGTGTCACATATTATTTTAACAGCCTGCATTTAATTGCTGGAACCTGTGTTCTGAGAGACTGCCTTCCAGACTATCTGCAAATATACAGAGCTGAGTATATTTTTTTGGTTATAGAGTTTGTTAATTGTTGCTTAGATCTCTGTTGAAACTGTTGTCTCCCTGTTCTGAGAGACTGATCTGCAAATATACAGAGCTGAGTATATTTTTTGCTTTTAGAGTTTGTACTGTTAGATGTTGCTTAGATCTCTCTTGAAACTGTTTTGTCCCATCCACCCTCCATATTTTTGGTTTGTAGCTTAAATTTGGTGGCTTTTAGGGTTGCCACCTTTTTTGCAGTTGCCCGCCCCAATGTAGAGTTGAGAATTGTTTCTACTACTGTTTTTGCTACTTTTCTGTAAAAAAAAAAAACTGTAAGCCTGTTTCCTACCTTTTCTGAGACTAGTGTTCCAGATTCAGATTTGCTGTATCCAGGACTGTTGGTAAGCTTCTGAGCCCTCCAAGCCTTTCTGTGTTGGGTGGAACCCTTCTAGCTTATCAGTGGGAGTGGTAAGCACTAGTTAACCTATCTACCACATAAGGAGTGGTTCTGGCCCAGAAATTGTAGTTATTGGCCGTTTGGGCAATCTCTTCTATCTCTCTCAACTTTCTGATTTGAAAGCCTGCATTTGCACTTGTTTCTGTCCTGTAACTCATCTAGTGCAGATACGGATTCTTAGTTTTAGCCCTTAAATTTGCTTATTCATGCTCAGCACTTGTTCAGAACTTGTAAGCACTAAATAAGCTACTAATTACTATAGTACTCAATCTTCCTCATTACCTAGAGGATAACAGTTTTTGTACTTACTTTTCTCACTTGCTTAGAGAAAAACAGCTCTTGTACTCACTTTCCTCACTTATCTAGAGGAAAATAGTTTTTTATTCAGGCATGTCCAAGGGTCAGCTCCCAGTGTTCTCTCCTGTCTATCTGATGAATCTGGGCATCTTGAGGCAATGTAGCAATTGCCTCAAGTACACAGACAACCCTCTCCTCCTACTACCCAACACTACAACCTGAGAGAGATGCACTTATCTAGCCAAACTGGAGGTAGAGCTCTCTCAACCAAGACTGAACTTGACAGTCAAGAGGAGAAGGTAAACACTTGCACCACACCACACTCATCACATAGTCTCACTAAGTCTACACCACCAAAATCCACACATAGTAACACAAAAACATTCGCGGAGGCTCTCAGTAATAATCTGTCTAAGCAAAAGAGACCTCCAAAGCAGAAAAGCAAGCAACCTCCATCCCCCAACACAACCCAAATGACACATAGCCCACAGACTCAGTGTGCCACTTAACCACAGCCAATAAGGCAAAACAACGTACCCAACACACTAGTCATAGGTGACTCTATAGTCAGGCACACTGATGTCCCACTCACCAGGCTAAACAAGGAGAAGGTTACTGTCAGCTGCCTTTCGGGTGCCAGGATCCGCCACATAACCCACAAAATCAGGTCACTCCACAACAAGTACAAATATGACTCTGTCATTGTCCATGTTGGTGTGAATGACCTGAGATATACCTCCCTGGACTACATGAAAAGAGACATGGAAGAGCTCTCCGATCTTGTATCCCAGGCAGGTATGACCCTAGCCCTAAGTAGCATTCTGCCATCGTCCTTAATGATACCGCAGTACAAGGACAAAATGATTGACTTCAACAATTGGCTAAGCTTCTGGTGTCATTCTAAAGGGATCCAGTATCTGTCTGCTTGGGATGACATGGTCGACAGACCACGATACTTTTCCACAGATGTCCTGCACCTTTCGCCCCTGGGATTCTGGATACTGGCTAAGGCTCTTGCTGCCCATATAGTGCCTTTTTTAGGCAAGGTTCAAATAAATTCACCACCGTAACAGGAACAGGCAAGCAGAAACTGAGGGTAATGCTGCTTAATGCTAGAAGTCTAAATCTCAAAATGCACTCACACGAGGCACTCCTTAAAATAGAGAACATCGATATCTGTGCAGTGACTGAGACATGGTTCAAGGCTCCAAAGAGCACCCATGCACTACCAGGCTATAACTCATACCACACTTTTCAGCCATGTAACCTGGACCGAAACACCAGAGGTGGAAGTGTGTCCATATTCATTAAGGATATCCACACCTCCAGGCTAGTTGCTCAGCATAATGCATCCGAGGTTATCCAAGTGCAACTAACTCTGGGCAAAACTGCAATCCAAATTGTAGCTTGCTACAGATCCCCCACCATGCCCCAGGATTCCCACTCATCTTTTCTTGATGTACAGGAAAATATTATGGTTCAACCAAACACCCTAATAATGGGTGACTTCAACTACCCCACCATTAACTGGGAAAACTACTTGTGTACCAACTGCTTAGCTCAACGCTTTCTAGAATTCATAAACTCCAATGCCCTGGATCAACTTATCCACACCCCCACCAGGAGCAACAATATCCTAGAGCTAGTTATTACCAACATGAGTGACCGGTGTTCCACACCTGAAGCCAACTCCTTGTTGGTCTGATCCGACCATAAGCTAATTACTCTTGATATCCACATCCCGCCCCCATCCCCCATTAAGGAAACCATGGTAAAAAATTTCTCCAAAGCCAACTTCATGCTTCTTAAGACAGAAGTGGTGAACTTCATGACACCCATGCAGATGGACAATACAGTTACAACTGCTGAATCCTACAAAATACACTCTATAAGCACTTACATGAGTGCATGGATCATGCTATCCCAAACAGAACCAAGATGCTATCCTCCAAAAAAGGAAGCCAATCTGGTGGTCCCCTGCCATAAACAAACTGTACAACAGAAGGAAGAAACTGTTGCAAAAGAGAATAAAATCCCATGAGTGGAGGAGCTCCCTGGTCAGCCTCGGTAAGAAGCTGAGATCCCTTATAAGATCCTCCAAAGTTAGCTACGAAAACAAAATTGCCACTAATTCTAAGGACAACAACAAAGCACTCTATAGCTATTTCAAGAATCTCGATGACAACACCCAGATCTGCTCTGAGTTACAGCACACAGCAGATAGGTTCAGTGCTAACTTTATCCCCCCCCCCCTCACCCCCTAAAGGGCCCATATCTATACAGAAAGAATGCAGAGTCCCTGTAATCACAACTACACAGCTAAAAGCTGCACTCTCTAAAGCCAAAAACACAGCATCCATTGGACCGGACAACATCCCAGGCTGGGTTTTACATGAACTTCAGAATGAACTGGCTCCCCACTTAAGCACCTTGTTCAATAATAGCCTCGCATCACTGAATGGTGCACAGCAACAGTTATCCCACTCCACAAAAGGGGAGCCACCACTGATCCTGGGAACTATCGAGCTATTAGCCTGATGAGCCTGGCTGCAAGGCCATAGAATGTATCATCATGGAACTCATAAACAAAGACATTGGTAACCTCCAAACTCTGGATCCCACCCAGTTTGAGTTTGTGAAAGCGAAATCATGCCTCCTGAACCTGATCGACTTCTTTGAGGCAGTCATCAAAGCCGTAGATAAGGATAAGGTGGTTCACACAGCCTATCTTGACCTCGCCAAGGCTTTTGACACCATCCCCCATTCTGGAATTATAGCTAAACTCACTAAACTAGGTATAAATCCCTACATCCCAAGATGGGTTGCCAACTAGCTCACTGACAGAACCCACACTGTAAAAGTTGCAGACTCCAAATCTGACCTCAAAGCAGTGACAAGTGGAGTACCACAGGGTTCCATCCTGGGACATCTCCTGTTTGGTATCTACTTCTCTGAAGTACAGGCTAACACAGAGGGCCTCTGGCTAATGAAGTTCGCAGATGAATGCAAACTATGAGCCATAGTCAAGTCCCCAAATGATGTGGATATCCTACAGAAGGGCCTTGCTGAGACAGATGCCTGGTGTCAGAGCCATGGCCTCAAGCTCAATGCCAAAAAGTGCAGTGTCATCCCCTTTGGCAAAAACTCTGTACCCATGAACTACCACATAGGCAGCAATCTACTTAACACCAAATATGTGATAAGAGACCTTGGGACCCAGGTGGACAGTCTTTCCTTTGATAGTCACATCGCCACTGTAGTCAGGAAGTCCTTCTACGTGGCACACCTCATCATAAAAGGGTTCTCATCCAGGAAAAAAGAGGTCATTGTTCCCCTCTACTCGACACTCATTAGACCCATCATAGAGTACAATGTCCCTCTTGGAATGTACCTCACAAGACATCTGCAGCAGCTGGAAAGGCCACAGAGGTACCTCTCAAAGAGGATTACTGGCCTCAAACAAATGCCCTACACTGACCACCTCAAAAACCTCCAGCTTTACTCCATAGCATATCGCCTACTCCGAGGTGATCTCTGCCTAACATATAAAGTTATGTCAAACCCAGAACTGTTGAACGTGCTACACCTAAAATAATCCTAATCCCTCCGAGCTACATGTTTTAGGGACTTAAACTGTGTCACCACAATAAACAGGACATGCTGGAGGGATAGATTCCTGTCCCAGAGACTTCCCATACTCTAGAACAAGCTACCCATCTATGTGAAGCAAAGTTCTTCATTAGCACTCTTCAAGAAAAATCTTGATGAGTGGATGGGAAATAGGAAATACACCCCTGGGGATCACTTCTGTGTCTCTGCTCAACAGTGGCACAGGAAAATAATTTTCTTGGGTGGCGTAAGCCAGGGAACCTTGTTGGCTAGGCTTATGTAAGCCCTTGGGCCGATAGCCTAGTACCTACCTATGAACCTATGAACTTATAAGTGACTGTGATCTCCATAATGTACAAGATCAATCTGCTGTAAAGTGTGAAGTTCAAGAAAGAAAAGCAGCACCTTCAAATCAGAGGTCAAGGTCTTCTCGGTAAAAATAGTGGATTGTTATCTGTAGGTGTGGAAGGACAGATAAATCAGGTGGAAGAGATCAAGTAGTGAACAACTGGCAAAAACAGAAAACTGCAAACTGCAGACAACAGGAAAAATGACCAGGATCCAAATACTAATCCAGTAGTTTAATAAAACCTCTCGCGCCTCAAAAATAGCCTTCAAAGGCGAATGAAAAACACAGCCTGATGCTCAGGTTTAAATAATAAAACCAATTAAACAATTAACAATTAAACAGACACATGAAATTTAAATTAAAACTTTCCAATTGCACTCTGCATTAATGCCACCAGGGGTCAGTGTACCATATTTCAGTATAAACATTGTTTCTTTGTAACAATTTTTTCTTGATGCTGGAACCATATTTATTAAAAGAAATGTGCTCTAAAACTGTAGTTTGCAGACCCTCTGGATTCCCATTGTGACATTCCTTAAAATGCATGGCAAGAGGGCTCTCAGGCTTGCCATTTTTAATATCCCTGATATGTTCCTGAAAGCCCTCTTGCTCTCACCTATATAAAACATGACACAAGGGCATTTAAGTGCATAAATAACACCTTCTGTATTACAGGAAAACATAGCATTTGCCTTAAAATGCACTCCATTAATATATTCAAATGTCCTACTAACATAATGGTATGTAATACACCTACCACAGGAAAAAGTACCTACTAAATTAGGGTTTATATTTATCCTACAATCAGGCATAGAAAATCCAGTGTGTACTAATATATCCTTAATAATCCTACCCTTACGGTAAGAAAACATGGGAACTCTATATAATGTATCTGAAAATTCCTTCAGCTTGAATAAGAAGCCCCAATAATATTAAATCATTTTTCACCTCATCTGACAAAAGGTTATAAGTAATAACCACATATATTTTCCTAAGAGTCTCACTTAGATTGACACAAGATCTAGTAGTCTCTTTATTTCTCCCTCCTACTGACCAATTGTGGATATTCTTTTTAACTTTGTCCAGTGAAGCTTGAACCATATTTTTATCATAACCTCTCCTTATAAATAATTCAACTGTTTTATAAAGTTCATTATCCAACTCATTACTATTGTTCGATAGCCGTTTTACCCTCTAAGAAGCTCACCATAGGGGAGAGATTTCAAAAGGTCGGGGGATGACAACTACGGGCATCCAAAAAGTGGGCACCATCCTCAAATTTTTGATGTACCTTACTTCTTACTTTCCCATTAAATCCCCCTTCCAAAGAAATATCCAGAAAAGTTACTATATTGCCTAACTGAAGACCATCAAATTGTAATGAAAATATGTTGTCCTGAAGATCATTCATAAAACATGTGATCTTGTCCTGACCCCCTTTACAAGTAAAGATTAGGTCGTCAATAAACCTATAGTATTTGACCACATTTTTTTTTTAAATCTTTCTGGTACAAATGGTCCACTTCAAATAATCCCATCATAATGTTAGCATACATGGGGGCAAATGCTGCCCCATGGTTGTTCCTTTAAATTGGTAAAATAATTGACCATCAAATTCAAAATAGTTATTTTTTAAACAAAATTCTACTAGCTCAGTTATATAATATGTAAGTGGACTTTCACCCAAAGTAACTCTTAAGCCCTCTAGCCCAAACTGATGTTGGATACTGGTATATAAACTTTTAACGTCAACAGTTAATCAGTACCTATCCTCTGTCCATTGCATAGGGAGAACTTTATCTAGAAAGTCAGAACTATCTTTAATAAGTGAGGCTTGCTTACTAACAAAAGGTAAAAGAAAGTTATGTAAAAAAAATTCCCATGTTATTAAGGAAGTAATTACACGCTGACAATATTGGATGTCCCGGAGGGTTATTAATATTTTTATGGACCTTCGGCAAACAATAAGAAGAAGAAGAAGGAAGAGATTAAGTACTTTGGAGTCGTGATCATGGCTGAAGGCAGAAGAGATTGGGAGACTGAGCATGGATATGTGCAGTAGCAGAAGTACTGCAGATGTTGTTCTGGACTGTGCCAGCAAGGTGAGAACTGAATCACAGGACAAAACCCTCAATTTAATGGTCAGTGTCACCATCCTTATCTATGGCCATGGGCTGTGGATATTGCTGAAAGGATGAGATTGGAGATACAAACAGCTATGCAGTGTAGCTCGAGGGTCTTGGCAGTTTGGGAGGCTCTTGGAGTGCAGTCACTGCTCCTTCATGTTGAACAGGTCATTTGAGGTGGGTTGGGGATCTTGTGAGGATGCCCTCCTGGACATCTCCCATGGAAGAAGTAGGAAGCTTGGCTCACTAAAAGAAGACACTCAGGCAGATCCAAAACATATCCAGGACAGATTGGAGGGATTATATTTCTCAATTTTCTTGGGAACCTCTGAGGATCCCTCACGGTGAGGTGGGAAACTGTTGCTGGTAAGGTTGCTATCCCCATGGCCTTCACAAAGGCAAATGGGTTAGAAAATGAATAAATAATATTTTACATTTCATATTACAGTGGCAGTGCAAGGCAGAATATGTATTGGCATATTTCTAGGAGGTGCTATGGAAATTTACATTTGTAAGGGCCCACATACGCTTTACCGTTTCATACATTTGCTTGAGCATTTTATACCCATCATTCTATTTGTAACTGTTTCCCTAAGGCTTTTTTCCATTTATGAGATTTCATATAGTGCATAACACCTTCTGTTTTTGTTTGTTTTGATTGCTTATATCTTCCTGTTTGCTGTACTTCTTAAGATATAGAATGGCAGTCATGGAATGCTCGTTAGGTCATGCTGGAATTTAAATATTCATTTTAATGATCATTCTGCAGGATTCCTAATTTGGGATGAGGATGAAAGTAGATATCAGTCCAACAGTCAGAACTTTTAGATGCTGAACACCATTCAAGGGGTCTTGGTTATAAACAGGAAGTAGCCATTTGCCGAATTTATTCTAGTTTTTTCAATAAAGTGAACAGTAGATTCCTTAACTTCAAGTAGTTTACTGGTTATTTGTGCCGACCAGGATCTGCAAACAGTTTGAAGACTATATTGTAACCTAGCACTTTGCAATGTTTTGGTGATACATGAAATGGTGCAAAAAAATTATGTTGTTATGTTATATGTCAATTTTTTTTCTGATGTCACCAGAGAAGCTTACTGACAATGCAGCTTTGGGTGTCAACCTCCCCCCACCAAAACAAATCACCCTAAGAATGTTTTTTTAGTTAGTGGAGAACCACATTTATCATTACTGTGAGAATTGTGACAGTTTGAATAAAAAGGATTTAAATGGTTTTCTCTTATCCCAAATGCCAGGAGTCTGGTAGTTGAATGATGGCAAATCTTTCCACTACTTCCTAGCAAGTGTCCACATGTTCTCTGATTTTTTTATGTCTCAGTTATTTTTTTTCTAGTGCAAATGTGTGGACACTGAATACCTGGGGATGGGCAAATGCCAAAATATATCCTGGGTTATTCTTATGGTAAGCTTACACTTGGTCTCTAGCTATCCAAGGTCCAATAACCTGTGGGTCAAATTTTTTTTTTATTTTATTAATTTGTTAAACAGGTAAGCCTAGCAGGCCCAATTGTCTCCTTTCAGGAAATATGCAGGAGCACTGTCTAGTTATGTGACTTTCTCTGAGTCACACAGTAGGTAAATACTTTGTTTTCTGGTTAGGAATCTCATTTGTGGGAATTAAACTTTCAGGGAGCCAGTGGTCTCCATCTTTGAAGGACTCATCACCTGAACTTCAAAGAAAAATCACGTTTGTACTTAGTTCTAATAGCCTTTCAGTGAAACCAAAGACCAAGGTTTCTACAGATGCTAATAAACAGAGGGAGAGCTTCCTCATGCCATCTTTGTAGATTTGCTGTATTTATTTCTGGAAAAGATGTTCATATGATTCCTATTTTTTATGTAATTCATATTTGAAGCAAAGGGAGTACATTAGCAGACAGGCTTTAGTATCTAAAGACTGGGAGATAGGCAAGGCATATTCATGACATTAACAAAAATGTGGGGTCGTCCTAAGGTGGACCTTTTGTGCCTCTTGGTAAAATGACCAATTCTGTTGTAGTCTGTACTGCCTCAAGCAAAAGCAAGCAGTGGTGACAAAAAATCCTTCTCAATCAACTAGAGTCAAGCTATGTCTGCCTTTCACTTACCTGTTTGATCATGAGAGTCATCTCTTTTTCAGTGTCTTTTTTGGATTTGAAAGAAGCTAAAATACCAAATGCTTGAAAATCACACATCTTTAAATGGACCAGATTTTCTCACTTACATGAAAGTTATCAGCTGTTTCAGGTCCTAGGATACTTAACCACTTTATTCAGTACATTTTCAGTCTGTTTATCTGTCCCTGTCCACTTATTTGCTATTTATGCTTTTAATACCTGGTTTTCCAGCTGTAAGTTCTCAGCTTGCTGTAACACAGTAGGTGAAGAGGATACTTCATCTCAGGCCTCCATAACATTCAGCAGCACCTATGTGACACTGTTTAACTGAAAAGTTAACTCAACTTCCTTTTAAGTCCTTCAGTACTTTGGCCCTCAAATACCTTTTTTTTTCAAAAACTCTTAGTAACAATCATTTCATCGTTTAGGATTTCTAAACTGCATTTGCTGATATGTAAAGAACTTCACAGAGTTTACCATGCATACCTCTCAAGTGTACCTCATTATGAAGGACATACCTCATTTAGGGTCTTAAAAATGTCATGTTCCTCAAAATTCCTCAATGTTCCACATTGAAAGACTGTCACACATTCAGTGTTAGGAATTTTTTTTCAGTGAAATTCATGGTAAATAGAAATGAATCATATTAGTTCATTAAAATATCTTCTTTATAAGTAAAACCAGCATATTTTAACCATCCTATGGCCTTCCTAGTTGAAGTTTTTAGTAAGCCATTAGTATGTGTTCCACATTATGAGGGCTAGTGTTCCTCATTTTGGAGATGGAAAGTTGAGAGCTATGTTACCACATGAAGTGATTATTAAATACATGTAAATCCTTCATGAGTACAGCAGTTTCTAATTTTCCTCGAGCTATGTCTTTTCAGCTGCTTGTCTTATTTCCAATGTAGAGAAAAGAAATGAAAGAATTCTGAATTACATAGATATACATAGATCATGTTTTTGTCTTAGACGTTTGAGGCTAACTCCTCCAGATCAATAGTTACTTTTGCAATGTTTATCAACAATATCCCCTCCCAAACAAAACTATACCTTCACAGAGATTTTTGGTGCTATTACATGGATATCTAGTCACATGTTATCTAAATACAGCAAATTGGATGTCCAGTCCTATGTAAAATAAGATTTCCTTCTCTCCTTCTAGGCCTATACTTTATACCATCCATAAATTATGAATTCTGCAGCAGTCAGCCTTTTACTGTATCCTCAGCTGTGATAGCTAGTGTACTCACAGACTTTTACTTTTTGCTTATTTCTATGGCTACAGTTCACGGCAGCTTTTAACACATAAGGGAACGAATGCTTGTTCTGCAACCTGGGACTCCACTATGTAAATGGTAAGAGCAGGCAGAAAAGTTACATGATAAGAAGAATGGTGTAGACATACAATTGTAACTGCCAATTAAAATATACCTGCAATTAAAAAAAATGCAGAAAGTGTTTTAACATATTTTTATTTAGCTGTATAAACTGTAATGATGATGCATATCTGTTGATCTGATTTTTAAGGCAATTTTTAAGATAATTTTAATTTCATGCTGAGATGAAGCTTTAGTTTATCAGGTATATTTGTGAGAAACGATAATTTCATCCTTGTTTAGGTTGTATGGATGATATAGTGGTCACTGGGAAAGCAGCTAGTTAAAGAGGAAATGCTTGCTAGTAGTTTAATTTGCTGGAGTTCTACATGCACATGCACACAAAAAATCATGTGGAATGTGCATTACCTACTGTGCCTAGAGCTAGAAACTGGATGGAGCTTCTTGATATAGTATGACAACTCCTGTAGCCTCCTCTGTTGTCTACTTTCAGAAGTTGTTTTCAGATGTGGCATTGTGCTAGTACAATTGTATATTTTCTGAGCACATATTTATTTCTTCTCTCATATGTGTGCTTGTTTTGGACTTAAAATAGTGCAAGGTCTTCTGCTATGCTTTATCATTTCTTTATATCAAATGTCAACATATTTTTGTTGCACTTGTGCAGTTTTTGAAAATTGTTTCAGTATTATGGACTAGTAAAGATTTTGTACCAATTCAGACTAGCAAAGGGAAGAAGGGAACTTCAGGAGTTTATGAGCTCATTGTTGTTTTCTCCTTGTGAAGTACTTGCTGGATTTGGCAAGAAAGATAAAACAGCATAGGTCATAAACACTGTGAGTGGTGACACAGAATGGTGTAACTGTTGGCCTCTGCCAACCTTTGTTTACTATTTAACATTACAGTTTTTTTTTCACAGCCAGGGAGTGGTTGAGTTGGGTGCGAACAAACAGTTGCAGCTGTTTACATTGCATAACTGGTGATGTTAATGCTGATAAAACTTAATATAATTTCTCCTATTAATAGGTTCAACAAAATTAATATATTTAGCACCTACTGCTTTAGCTATATTTAAAGTAAGACATAATAACTAAGCGAATTAAAAGTTTAGTCAGATTAACACAAATATATATATATATATATATATATATATATATATATATATCCCCCCTAGAAATAGTAAGAGTTACTGCTTTATGAATAACCCCTACAGCATGGGTGTGCCAAGATCCATGCATTGCAGACCACTCTGATTAAATGATTGGCATATAGAAGGATGCATTAGCGGGGGTGTGAATTAAGGTCAGCAGGTTCCTAGTTCCATAAGCCGTGCATGCCTGTCCATGTGGCACTCCCATATTGTTCTGTAACCGCCACCCTTGATCTTGGTCACAGCTCAAACATGTTGATTATAGCCTCTATGCCCAGGCAGTTGTGGCTAGCACACACACATTTATTATCCTTTTTACCCTTTTGCAGTCTACTGTCAGGGAAAACCCATAATAAACATAGATGACCCCACTCACCATTCAGTCCTTTCTCTTTAATATAAAGTGTTCTTGTTCACCTCCTTGCCACCCAGTAATCCAGTCTGTGGTTCTTGTGTGTTTGAATTATACACTTGCCCACAAGCAGTCCATTTCCAGAATATGCATTTATTGTATACTACACTCACCTAGTTTTATACCTGTTCCAGGCTTCAGTCTAGTGTAATACATATGTGTGTGTGTGTGTGTGTGTGTGTGTGTGTGTGTGTGTGTGTGTGTGTGTGTGTGTGTGTGTGTGTGTGTGAAAGTAAGAGTGGCTCACTAACAGATATCTTATTTGTCTTCGATGATGATGATGATGGACCATCACAAAGCTGTGGTTTCAGTTCCTCTGCCATGTGCTTGGATTATTTTTGTTTAAAATGTAGGCACTATGTAATTGAGGTGCTGTATTCTTGAAGTGTCATCCTTCAAATAACACATTAAACCAAAATCCCATTTGTCTAAGTTAGTAGAACACAAATTCACTTAAAACTATGTGAAAAAGAAGAAAAAAGGAAATTACACACAAAATTTTCCAAAGAGTATTTGCTATAGATTGAGAAACAAAACTGAAAATCTAATGACTGCTGCCAGTAATTAACGTTTTGACCATCATTTTTTTCTTATCGCATTCTGATTTAATATCTGAGTCCTTGTCATATAACCCATTTCAGTTCGCCTTACTGTCCATCTACATAATTTATGTCTAACGTTTTGCTCTGCTTCCTTTCGGTTTTCATATTTGTACATAACAATGCTGCAGCATCAGTTAATTAATAGCTATAAATTGTAAATGTAAACGAGTACTGTGCAAGACTCACCTAGGCAGTTTTTAAGTTCCAAGCATAAACTATGCTGCAAATGTCTGTTCAGACCAATATTCCAACAGAAGCAGTTTCCTTTCCAAAAAAGCAAGGTTGCTTTTAAAACACAAGCATAAACTATGCTACAAATGTCTATTCAGACCAATATTCCAACGACATCAATTTCTTTTACAAGAAAACAAAGTTGTAGAGAGATATATAAAAGACTGCTTTTTATTATTAATAACAAGGAGGTTTACAGCTTCTTCAGACCATGATAAAACTGAGAAAAACTTCACTTTTATATACACACTCATAAATAATTAATCAAACAATTAAACAATTAATTCTGTTAGTAAAAAAATCAGTTTGTGAAAATGAAGCCATTCACATAGACTGCAGTGAATTCTGTGACTTCAATAAAATGTTTGCATTCATATAAAATCATATAACAGAACTGATATATAAAATTAGTATAAAGTTTACACAAACATATATAGAAAATAAAATATGTCTCATATGAAATATAGTCTTCCATCTAGCATTTGAATTTTCTAGTTTTTAGCTTGGGTTTTAAAGGAATCTTGTCATTTAATCCTGAGGGGATGTGTGCTTGCAATCTAATTATCCATTCTGCCTCTAACTGTTCAGTTCGATTCCTTATATCTCCCCCTCTCCTGCTAGGTAAATTAATTTCTAAAATCATAAACTTAAAACTATGTTTGGCCCCTTTCTTTAAGACATGCTTGGACAAGGCATTCACTTCTGATTTTATTTTAATTTGGTACACATGCTCCCTGATTCTGTTCCTCAACTGTCTATCTGTTTTTCCTACATAAAAACCAGTACATTCCAGGCAGATAGCTAAATAAACTAAATGTTCTGTATAGCATGAACCAGTAACCTTGAATGTATAGAGTCTTGAGGTTATAGGATGTATGAACATGTTACTGCTTTCTATATATTTACAAAAATTACATTTTCCACAAGCTGCAGTGCCTCTAAAACTTGGTGTGTTTGGTATGGTGCTATCTGGAAAACATAATAGCCGATGTAAATTCTTTTTGTTTCTAAATGTATATCGTGGGTGTTCTCCCACTAGCTCCTTTATATCAGGGTTTGTGGTAAGAATATCCCAATGTTTATTTAGTACATCCTTAACCAAACCTACATCTTGGGTGTAGAATAAAGTTATTTTCTGTTTCCAGTATCAGCTGTGTCCTCTGTTCTATCTGGGTTTCTATAGTAATTTTTGCCCTTATCAGAGAAGTAGGGACATGCTCCATTTTCTCTCTTCTGCACAACATTAGTAAAGCAAGCTTCTACTTCTTTATGATTATAGCTACGTGTAGTTAATCTATTACTTAAAACCTCAAGTTCCTTTTCAAAATTATTCTGCCTAGGGTTCAATCTAGATGCTCTTATAGCCTGTCTTGTAATAATGTTTCTAAAGACATGTTGGGGGTGCATACTATTTCTGTGCAGTAATGTATTTTTGTAGCAGTCTTTCCTATGTACGCCTGTATTAAAAGCTCCATCATGCATGCGTTGTATAGTTACATCCAAAAAGGCTATACTGTCCTTAGAAGTAGTCATGGTAAATTTTAAGAAAGGGGTTAAAGAATTTACTTCATCATAAAATAAACGCAGATCTTCTGCTGTACCAACCCACAGAAAAAACAAATCGTCCACGAACCTCCTATAAAAACAAACAAATTTCTTAAATGTTTCAAGTTGAAAGAGTTTTTCATCTTCCCATGAAGCCATCACTAGGTTGGCGTAGCTATTGGCACAAGGAGTGCCCATAGCTCGCCATCCTTCTGTAGAATCCTCAAACAAAAAAATATTATTGTCTTATACCAGTTCAAGAAATAAGCAAAGTAATTCTCTTTTGGTTGTATTTAAACTACAATGTCTTTCTAAATAAGTTCTAATATTCCTAACACCTATATCATTGGGTATATTTATAAACAGTGAGGTGACATCCATTGTCACCATTATAACTAACTCACTGTTCTTTAATTTTGTAGTTATATCATAAAAATCCAACAAAAGTTGTTTAGAATCCCTCAAAATAAAGGTATTTAGATTAACTATGGGTCTTAATGTCTTCTCAACGTACACTGATAAATGCTCTGTCACCCATCCTTGACCTGAGACAATAGGTCTCATTGGAGGATTCTCTGAATTTTTATGTACTAATCCTTGGATGACCGGAGTGACAGGTGTGTCTACAAAAAGGAAGTTATACAGATTAATATCAATAGTTTCCTTTCTATATAATTCATCTAAGATATTGTGTACTTTTAAGACAAATTCTTGTACTCTTTGTCTAGATATAGATTCATAATAACTTGTATCTCTAAGCATCTCAAGCATGCTTCTATTATATGTATCTCTATCTAGAATGACTATAGGTCCACCTTTATCTGCCGGCCTTATAGATATATTTCTGTCATTTCTTAAATTCTGGAGAGCATTGAACTGTCTCGATGTTAAATTTTGCTTATTACTAGTGCCATAATTATTTTCTGGGTGACAGAGCATTTATCAGTGTACGTTGAGAAGACATTAAGACCCATAGTTAATCTAAATACCTTTATTTTGAGGGATTCTAAACAACTTTTGTTGGATTTTTATGATATAACTGCAAAATTAAAGAACAGTGAGTTAGTTATAATGGTGACAATGGATGTCACCTCACTGTTTATAAATATACCCAATGATATAGGTGTTAGGAATATTAGAACTTATTTAGAAAGACATTGTAGTTTAAATACAACCAAAAGAGAATTACTTTGCTTATTTCTTGAACTGGTATAAGACAATAATATTTTTTTGTTTGAGGATTCTCTATACTTACAGAAGGATGGCGTAGCTATGGGCACTCCTTGTGCCAATAGCTATGCCAACCTAGTGATGGCTTCATGGGAAGATGAAAAACTCTTTCAACTTGAAACATTTAAGAAATTTGTTTGTTTTTATAGGAGGTTCATGGACGATTTGTTTTTTCTGTGGGTTGGTACAGCAGAAGATCTGCGTTTATTTTATGATGAAGTAAATTCTTTAACCCCTTTCTTAAAATTTACCATGACTACTTCTAAGGACAGTATAGCCTTTTTGGATGTAACTATACAACGCATGCATGATGGAGCTTTTAATACAGGCATAGGAAAGACTGCTACAAAAATACATTACTGCACAGAACTAGTATGCACCCCCAACATGTCTTTAGAAACATTATTACAGGACAGGCTATAAGAGCATCTAGATTGAACCCTAGGCAGAATAATTTTGAAAAGGAACTTGAGGTTTTAAGTAATAGATTAACTACACATAGCTATAATCATAAAGAAGTAGAAGCTTGCTTTACTAATGTTGTGCAGAAGAGAGAAAATGGAGCATGTCCCTACTTCTGTGATAAGGGCAAAAAATTTATATAGCAACCCAGATAGAACAGAGGACACAGCTGATAGTGGACAACAGAAAATAACTTTATTCTACACCCAAGATGTAGGTTTGGTTAAGGATGTACTAAATAAACATTGGATATTCTTACCACAAACCCTGATATAAAGGAGCTAGTGGGAGAACACCCACGATATACATTTAGAAACAAAAAGAATTTACATCGGCTATTATGTTTTCCAGATAGCACCATACCAAACACACCAAGTTTTAGAGGCACTGCAGCTTGTGGAAAATGTAATTTTTGTAAATATATAGACAGCAGTAACATGTTCGTACATCCTCTAACCTCAAGACTCTATACATTCAAGGTTACTGGTTCATGTTGTACAGAACATTTAGTTTATTTAGCTATCTGCCTGGAATGTAGTGTTTATGTAGGAAAAACAGATAGACAGTTGAACAGAATCAGGGAGCATGTGTAACAAATTAAAATAAAATCAGAAGTGAATGCCTTGTCCAAGCATGTCTTAAAGGAAGGGGCCAAACATAGTTTTAAGTTTATGATTTTAGAAATTAATTTACCTAGCAGGAGAGGGGGAGATATAAGGAATCGAACTGAACAGTTAGAGGCAGATTGGATAATTAGATTGCAAGCACACATCCCCCCAGGATTGAATGACAAGATTCCTTTAAAACCTAAGCTAAAAAGTAGAAAATTCAAATGCTAGATGGAAGACTATATTTCATATGAGACATATTTTATTTTCTATATATGTTTGTGTAAACTTTATACTAATTTTATATATCAGTTCTGTTATATGATTTTATATGAATGTAAACATTTTATTGAAGTCACAGAATTCACTGCAGTCTATGTGAATGGCTTCATTTTTTCACAAACTGATTTTTTACTAACAGAATTAATTGTTTAATTGTTTAATTGTTTGATTAATTATTTATGAGTGTGTATATAAAAGTGAAGTTTTTCTCAGTTTTATCATGGTCTGAAGAAGCTGTCACCTCCTTGTTATTAATAATAAAAAGCAATCTTTTATATATCTCTCTACAACTTTGTTTTCTTGTAAAAGAAATTGATGTCGTTGGAATATTGGTCTGAATAGACATTTGTAGCATAGTTTATGCTTGTGTTTTAAAAGCAACCTTGCTTTTTTGGAAAGGAAACTGCTTCTGTTGGAATATTGGTCTGAATAGACATTTGCAGCATAGTTTATGCTTGAAACTTAAAAACTGCCTAGGTGAGTCTTGCACAGTACTCGTTTACATTTACAATTTATGACATTTTTATTGGAACTGTGCAGGCACCTTTGCTTTATCGTGGTGTTTTTCATTACTATTTATATATAATTAAGAGCTATAATTTAATTTTCCTTAAAGCTGCTTTCCAAAATCCTGCTGTTCTTTTACATTCAGAAGAAGAACATGTTTATGGATTCCTCACCCAGGCATTTAGGTAAGGAATACAGTCTTTCTTTAAACACTTTGTATTTTCTTTCATACTTTACAAGTAGATTTCCATTATTTAGTCGATAAAAATCACAGAAAAATGCCCAACCAAGTTTAATTTCCCCTGAATGGATCACTATTTTCTACATGTACTTAGGGATTTATAAAGAACCCCACTGCTCTTTTTGCAGTAAAAAAGCCTTGTTTCTACAATGTGTTACTGCTGCATTCAAAGTCATATGAGCCGCAATGAGGAAAGATCTCATTATTGACTAATTTGTATGTCTTTGAATTGCCCTTAATTAACATGAGTGCAGATTGGCACCTCTTGCGCTAGTTAACAGTAGTGGAGACCATCTTGTTGTGTTAGTATAGGCAACCCACTTTCACTCTCCCACACAATACACACACACACACACACACACACACACACACACACACACACACACACACACACACACACACACACACCTGTCCATATGTTGTCAGAACATCCCTGATGTCTCCTTTTTTTTTGCTCTCGTAAACCATTGATGATTTCAGTCAGTCATAAATGCCAGACATTAAAGTTTCACACTCCATATCTTTAAGTCAGTCCAGGGTGTTGCAAAAATCATTTCCAATTTATGTCTCACAGGTTACTCATTAAAAACATTCCATGAAAATAGGAAAATACGGCCCAGACTGCAGAATTCTTTATAAACGCATTCTATGAACACCTTCAGGAATGCATGGATCATGCAATCCCAAATAAAACCAAGACCCAATCCTTCAAAGGCAGACGTCCTGTCTGGTGGACCCCAGCCATAAACAAACTATACAATAGAAGTAGGAAGCTACTACATGATAGAGCAAAATCCCAAAAAGGGAAGGCATCTCTGATCAGTATTAGCAACAAACTACGGGCACTCATAAAATCGTCTAAGGCTAGCTTCGAGAGAAAAATTGCACAGGACACTAAGGATAATCACAAGGCTTTCTTTAGTTATGTTAGGAACCTTGGTGAGAATTCCCAGATATGCTCAGAATTAGTCCAAAATGACAAAAAATACACCGAATCCACAGACATTACCAACATCCTAGCTGACAGGTTCAGCACAAACTTCTCCCCCCCTCCCCACCAAAAGGGCAAATATCTATCCCAGCAGAGTGCTGCCCCCCTGACATCTCAGATGCTCAGGTAAGAGCCGCCCTCTCCAAAGCAAAAAACACAGCATCAATGGGACCAGACGGTGTCCCAGGCTGCGTCCTACATGAACTCCAAGAAGAGCTAAACCCAAACATAAAACTACTGTTCAATCTCAGCCTTACTACAGGATATGTACCCAAAGAGTGGCATACAGCAATAGTGGTCCCTCTCCACAAAGGTGGTATCTCAACGGATCCTGGAAACTATTGCCCCATAAGCCTGACTAGCTTGGTCTGCAAAGCTATGGAAGGGATCATCATGGACCTCATAAATAAAGATATTGGGGACCTACAGACACTGGATCCTACCCAGTTCGGCTTTGTTAAGGGCAGATCCTGCCTCTTAAACCTGGTTGATTTTTTTGAAACAGTCACCAAGGCCATTGACGAGGGGAAGGTGGTCCACACAGCCTACCTGGACCTCGCAAAAGCCTTTAATACAATACCCCACTCGGGCATTATAGATAAGCTCACCAGCTTAAATATAAACCCCTATGTCATTAGATGGGTTGCAAACTGGCTCAAGGACAGAACCCACATGGTTAGAATTGCTGGAGCCATGTCAGACTCCAAACCAGTTACAGGTGGCGTCCCACAAGGCTCAGTCCTGGGACCTCTCTTGTTCGGTATATATTTTTCGGAGGTACAGGCCAACACGGAAGGACTGTGGCTGACCAAGTTCGCAGATGACTGCAAACTGGGCGCCATAATCGACTCTCCAGCCAACACAAGCATCCTCCAAAAGGGCCTCATAGAAACAGACAACTGGTGCCAGAGCCATGACCTCAAGCTAAATGCCAAAAAGTGTATAGTCATCCCCTTTGGCAAAACAAAGTGCCCACAAATTACCACATAGGTGGTAATCCATTAAGTACAGAAGAAGTAATTAGGGACCTGGGGACCCAAGTTGATAGCAATCTCTCATTTGACAACCACGTGGCCAAAGTGGTTAGAAAAGCATTTTATATAGCCCACCTAATCATGAAGGGATTCACATCTAGATCAGGGGAGGTCATCGTGCCTCTTTACTCATCCCTCATCAGGCCCATAATTGAGTACAATGCCCCTTTTGGGATGTACCTTACCAGACACCTGCAGAAACTGGAAAGACCCCAAAAGTACCTCACCAAAAGGATCAAAGGGCTCAAACAGATGCCATATGCTGCCCGGTTAAAGAAACTCCAGCTCTACTCAGTGGCATACCGCCTGCTCAGAGGTGATCTGTGCCTGACGTATAAAGCCATGTCCAACCCGGAATTAATGGACATGCTGCACCTCAGAAAATCCAAATCCCATCTAGCTACGCGCTTGAGAGACTTGATCCTCAGCACTGAAATAAATAGGACATGCTGGAGGGACAGATTCATAACCCAGAGGCTCCCTTCACTTTGGAATAAAATCCTAGTCCAGGTTAGGCAGAGTCCCTCACTGACTCTCTTCAAGAGGAATCTTGATGAGTGGATGGGAGATCGTAGGTTTACCCCGGGTATCACTTCTGTGTCACTGTTAGACAGGGGCACAGTATACTAACCTCGAAAAAGGGCATAGCAAAATTAATTTAAAATGGGTGGCGAAAGCCAAACACACTCTGGCTATGCTTATAAATGCCCTACGGCAGATAGCCTAGTATGAACCTATGAACCTATGAACCTATGAACCTATATGCTATGTTCACCAGTCTTCTGATAAATTATAAAACTGGTGTGTAAAACCAATTCATTCAAAGAGCTGTGTGTGAAAAAAAAACTTTGAGTACTTTCCAGCTCCTGTAACTTTATCTCCCCATCTTGTAATACTGCTTCATCTTCCATAATCTTGTTTATCTTCCATGTTCTTTTTCACTATTCTTACCCCAGGTAACTCCCTAATAAATCTCACTACTCCACTCATTATTTGATCTTGTGTATATACCACTTTACCTTTCAAATGTTGTAGACATTCCATACCATCACTGATCTTTTTGGACCTTTATTACCATTTATTACATACTATTGCATCTTAGCCAATCTTTAATTTTATTATTTAAAGGGCCTGTAGCCAATCACATATGTACTCATTAATGATGTAATGGTCTAGCTTTGAGTGCTGGTTTTAAAGGTATAGTATAATTAAGGCCAGGAAATCTATGTGCGTGCAAAGCTGCTGTCCAATTCATCTCCTTATATTCCACTTTGTTGTTCAAATCACCTCCTCTGGGGTTGTTATGAACAATATCTACCACTGTAAACTTAAAAGAATGGCCCTCATTATCCTTAATATGTTTATAGAGCATTTAAAGTCCTTTTGTTCCTAATATCTCTCAAGTGTTGCAAAACCCTTTCTTTAAGCTTCTGAGTGCTCTTCCCTATGTAGAAAGATGTACAATCTACACATGTAGCTAAATACACTAAGTTCTCAGTCCAACAGTTCGCATATAAGCGAAATTCATATAACTTATCTGTAACAGGTTGTTTAAACTGTCTGTTCCCTGACATGAAACTGCAAGCTTTACAGCTCCTACAGGGAAAAGTGCCCTCTCTTATATTCAACCTAGTTTGTTCACAGTGGGGCTTCTAACACAGGTCCCTTTTCAGTGAGATGTTATTTTTAAAAATAAATTTAGGCTTAGCACCCAACAGTTCATTCATCCTATCATCTATTTTTAGTATGGACCAGTTATTTCTAACCACATTACATATAGATTGTATATTGCTACTGTACTTTAATGCAAAGCCACACCTTGGTTTATTTAAATTCCCTTTCTTTTCATGCCTCCTATCACCTTTGAAATATGGTTTCCCCTCTGTGTTTCTCAGGGCATGTACCGCTTGTTGTCTATTGTTCAACTCCCTTGTAGCATATCCCCTCTGTCTGAATTATTCATTTAATGTATCTACAGCTGTCTCATAATCCATTACATTTGTATGTAATCTTGATAAACGTAGAAATTGACTTTTAAGAATGTTACCAAAGATTCTATTGGGGTGCATGCTGTGCCTACTTAATAGGTTATTTTTTCTACATTCTTCACGGAATATAAGGGAATCCCAGCTTCCATCATCATTAAGTTTAATGGCAGTATCCAAGTAATCTATTTTCTCATGTGAACAATGTAGGGTAAATTTAAAGCATATGCTGTTACTCTCTATATATCTGATGAATTCCTTCAGTGAATCTACATCACCCCCCCACAGAATAAAAATATTGTCAACAAAGCGCTTATAATATAATAGATTAGCCTTATATAAATGTTCAGTAAAAATTACATTGTCTTCCCACTCTGCTAATACAAGGTTGGCATAACTGTTGGCGCAGGATGTGCCCATAGCCACACCCTGCTGCTGCCAGTATATGCTTTCCCCAAACATAAACACATTATATTTCAAAGTCAATTCAATTAAAGTACAAATAACTTGTACTTGCATATTAGTTAAGATATGAAACTTTGTTAAGAAGCTTCTAATCGATTCAACCCCGTACTCTTTGAGTACGATGGTAAACAATTATTGATATCTAATGTAGCAAACACAACATTTTCTTCCTTCAAATCAAGATTATTAATACAATCTCCTAATGTTTGTAGGAACATCTCCGTATCTTTCAACACTGCTGGAGCTTTATCTAAAAAAACGTTTTAATTTCCTTTCCACAAAAATAGATAAGGGTTCTGTAACCCACTCTTTACCAGCCACCACAGGTCTCATTGGTGGTTTGGTAAGTGTTTTGTGTATTTTGGGTAATCCATTCAGTGTTGGTATAATGGGATGTTCCACTTTCATATATTCATATAGATCCTGTCCAATCATATTACTTAAAAACATGTCTTCCAAAGTCATCCTTACTTCACTAATAAATCTATTAACCTGTTGTCTAGTAACTAATGAATAGGTATTACTGTCACTAAGCATATCTAACATACTGTTAATGTAATCATTAAAATTCATAACAACAGTTGCACCACCTTTGTCAGCAGGGCGTATAGAAGTAGCAGAATCAGCTTTTAGTTCTTTTAAAGCAACGTTTTCTTCATGAGTCATATTATAGAAAGTTTTATCAAACTTGCCTGTGGTAAAAAGTTCATACAAGTCCCTCTCGCACACCTTCACAAATGCATCTACATTAGCTGGCAACTGTGGATTAAATAAACTTCTTTTAAGCTTACAGTGGTAGATATTGTTCATAACAACCCCAGAGGAGGTGATTTGAACAACAAGGTAGAATATAAGGAGATGAATTGGATAGCAGCTTTGCAGGGACATATATTTCCTGGCCTTAATTATACTATACCTTTAAAACCAGCACTCAAAGCAAGACCATTACATCATTAATGAGTACGTATGTGACTGGCTACAGGCCCTTTAAATACTTAATTACTTTCTCCTGTTTTTGTAGTAGGATCTGATGAAGCATTGTTGCGAAAGTGCTTATCCTGTGGTTATTCTGGTATTTTATTAAAGAAGAGTTTTATCTACAAGAGAGTCTGACTTTTTATGCTTAAAACCTTGTTGGGTACACTGAACTACTGTGGACTAGTGATTATTTTAGTTGCAGTGAATCCTTTGTTCATTGGATTGGTTATCTTGGTTGTTGTTGCGATTTTATTATAATTCGTAAATATTTATATCTATCTATCTATCTATCTATCTATCTATCTATCTATATATATATCTATATCTATATATATCTATATATATGGATCTACTTCTGTATACCAAAATTCCATAAGTTCAAAGAGCAAAAAAATGAGACCAGAAACTCGAACATGCATATTCCCAAAACTTTTCATGATCGAGACTCAAATACCAAAAACTGGAAAGCACACACAACATACCTACACTCCACCTATACAAAACACCAAAAAAGAAACAAATAAACATTACTTCAAAACACCATTATTATACTTTACAGCAACAGTATGACATTTCAATTCATCACCACATTCCTCGTGTTCAAATTATACAAACAACATAATATTAACACATTAAAAACATGTTCAGCATACTTTTACAAAACTACCTCAGAAGCCGATCTATGCAAAACTAAAAGAATATTACTTTACTTCACTTTAGCAGGCGGGCTATGCCCCCTGCACCCCATATGTGGGTGGCTTTGCCCCGACACCCCAAAAATTAAATATACCAACTCTGAGATTGCATTACTTTCAGAGCAACTGTATACTCACAGCAAGACAAGACATGTCCATCTACATATTCCATTCTAAATGAAAACATACTGTTGAACCGTTAGCACTTCTGAATCATTTCTGAACTTTAAAACTCAAAATAATTCCACAGCGACAGCTCTACCTTTGAATGCAACATCCACAATACTTATTTTACTTGCTTGCTAGAAATCCTTAAAGAGACAGAGCACACTTACAACACTTATCATTTAAGTTCTACTTACATTTTGATATTCTACAACTCGACCTTACAAAGTTTTGGAAATGTTCAGGTTTCTGATTTTGGTGTTTTGGTCTTCGAACTTATGGGATTTCAGTATATAGAAGTACACTTATATATATATATATAAATATATATATATATATATATATATATATATATATATATATATATATATATATATGTGGGTCTATTTTACTTACCCGAACAGCCACATCACTAACTTTCACTTCGTCGAGATGACAAAAATGAAAAACCAGAAGACCGACATCCGGAACACCGACTTTCCACTCGAAGTAAGTAACCACTTGGCCATCCTGTTGCACTTTGCCCCTTACCCCCGTATTATTGCAGTCTCAGAGTTGGTATATTTAGTTAGGGGGGATGTGGGTTTAATTTTTTCTTTTTGGGATAGCCAAACGATTTTTCATTCCTGTTGTCTCGGCGAAGTGAAAGTCGGTAATGTGGCTGTTTGGGTAAGTAAAGTAGATTCACACACACACACACACACACACACACACACACACACACACACACACACACACACACACACACACACATATATATATATATATATATATTTGTAATTGATCTGGTTGACAGCTCATTTGATTGAAAGTTTTTTTGGTATAAAAATGAATGACAGCAGAAATGTGTGACTGCAGATTTGTGTAAAACTCAGCTTATCTAAACACAACTAATACTGTTAGGGAAAGGGTTTTTAGTAATGTTTAATAATGGTTAAGATTAGGGTTAGGTTATCACACATGAGTGTGTGGGGGGGTCGCTGTGACACTCATTTGTGAGTCCCATGCAGATTCTATGTAAGTAATGTGTGTACATTTCTACTGATTGATATGTGAATTGGTTGATAGTGGTAAGATTAGGGTGAAAACTTACACATCAGAGACATTGTGATGCTGCATTATAGACATCCACTGTTTTAGTTACATGCACTGCTTGGAATCTGGTGCTATTTGTAATTTATTTATAAATCCTTTTTCCATAAATTTAGCATTGTAGAGATATGTAAAACAGATAGCCATTTTTAGTAGGTCTGTCAGTTTAATGCAAGAGTCCAGTTTAATTCACTGTAAGTAATTACATTTACAAAGTCAACAGCAATTAGATAAGGAGCAGTAATCTTTATGAAAGCAGTTAGATAAAGATGTCAATGCACTTGAACGAACATTAGAAATTAGTAAATTTAATTGGTAAGGATTAGGGAGTAGTGAAAAAGGTAGAGTGAGAAGAAATCTCATCACAGAAAATGATGAAGGAAGAATGTGATAAGAAAACATAATGAAGGTTAGAATTATGAAACCGATTAATTCTAGTAATGGATGATTTTATTATAAGTGATGTAAATTTGCTGTGGATAATATTAAAGGGGTAAAGTTAAGGCCTTGCTGCAGGCCAGGAAAGAATTTAACATGATCATTTTCTGCAGCCTAAGAAGGGGAATAAAGATATACAGGGACAGTGCACATTTATTCTATGGAGATAAATGATATTGTAAGTACAGCATGTAAGTGGTGCTAATGCATTTTGTAAAGCCTCTGTGTGCAACCAGAATTTACAGAAAAAAAAAAAATCACATGGTCAGTTTGTAAAGCAAAAGGGACTGTCTCTTTAACCACATGGTTTAGCAACACCTGAGTTGATCATATTATTAGTGGGAGTGAATGGAGCAGAATCCACCACATACAGGTATGGGAATTGTCGATCCATGGACAAAAACAAGTATGTCAGAGCTTCACTCTAACTTCTTAAAGTTGTCAAAAATCCATTCAGTGATGGTAACCTTGGTATATAGGTAGGGAGCATATCAATATCAGGTTTAAGACCCTCTCAGAGTTCTGTTCTCTTAAATATAAGAGAATTAGATTTTTGAAATTTTATCAGTACTAAGTGGGAAAGTCAAACACAGCAGTCAGATGAGATGAATTATAACTGGAGAGAAGAATGATTTAAGATAGAGATTTATTGGTAGGACTTTAGGATGTACTAGTACAGTGAGGTTAGAATGAAGAATTCTATAGTAGTTTGATTGTCACTGTTGTATCTCCACTGAATATAGACAATAGTGAAAAACACATCCACAGGTGACACTTTTAGAATTTTTTTCTTCTCTACCCTGAAGTGGAGCAACCTTAGATTTGGTTATAATCAGTAGGGAGAGGGCTGTATATGGCACAGCCCCTGTTTGGGGAGGTTGAACATTGACATCAGCTGATGTTCCCCATGCATTTTGGCCAGTGAATACTTTTATTCAAGTTTTACACCAAGATGATCCCCCAGATTTGACTACATGTAAGGATTGAGAGTGAGAAAGGTTTTGGAGAAATGTTTTTATAGATTCATAAAAGAGGTGATCTGGGGGAATTGGCATGTTGGCTACCTAGATGATGTAAGGTGAGTGTGACATCATGAAGAAATACAGGTGAAAGAGAAGATAACTGAAGTAGGTGAATATAACAGGGATGCATTTGTAAGCCGAAGAGTAGTAATTTGAAACTGTTATGATAATAACAGAACATAAAGGAATCAAAGGAGATTGCTGACATAACAGGAAGTTTAGTGGCCTTCTGTGTGATGCTGTTTGGGCTATGTGGAAACAAATCAAAGAAAGGCAGCCTTAGATAATTTAATGAATAGCATAAGGATGAAGGATAGGAGATAAACAGGTAATTTATGGGAAAGTCAGAGATTTTAAGAATAGTTGTACGTGAGTGAACTAGATAGGGAAATTAATAAAGCTTCTGATAGATTAGTATAACAGGAAGAAAGTGCCTTCAGACTACTTTAGAGAGGGATGTAATGTATTTTTAATATTGCTGGATCTTTTTAGAATTATGTAGGGCAAGAGAAATAAAACAATTGTGAATGTCTTTTTGTATGTACCTTTTCAAGCACCCACAGTAATTGGAGAGACCACAAAGGTTACTCACAAGGAGAATTCAAGGTCTTCAGCATCTGTCCTATGTGCATTGGCTGAAATCACTGGTACTTTACTCTGTTTCATGCAGACTGCTCAGAGGTGATCTCTGCCTTTCGTAGAAGGCAATCTCTGACTCTGCTTTACTGGAAATGCTGCATATCTGTAAGTCCAATGGCTCACAGGTTACTCACTCTAAAGACCTTAACCTGGTATGTGACATTAATAGGACCTGCTGGAGGGACAGACTTGTCTCCCAGAGGTTACTACACATGTAAAGCAGAGCAACATTTGGCCCTCTTCAAGCGCAGCCTGGATGATTGGATGGGTAACTGTAAATTCCATCTGTGTCTCTCTTGGACAGGTACTGATCATAGAAACAAGGGCACAACTTGGCTAGGCTTGTAAGGGCCCTAGGGCCATTAGCCTAGTAACTTCCTATGAACCTATGATCCTATGAGATGGTAAACATTACCAAATTATATTCAACAGTAAACGGCTGTAAAACATTATGAACTAGCTAAATGTTTTTGTACTGGATGATATATTGGTGTTGCAGGTGGCAAGAGCTGTATATTTTATTACTATTAGGGGCACATAAAGACCAAAAAAAACGACAGTGTATTGAAGGTGAAGACAAAACATACATATATAGTCCTGTAACCAAATGAAACATCATAGTAACTTTTTCAGAATAATATGTCATGAATCTCAGCTACTAATGTATGTAACCAATAATTCTGGGTACAATTACTGAAACATTCTTTCTTACCAGACAGTCTAAGCAAGTCTTTCAGAACCTTACTCTTGGCTTTTCTAGGTCTATATTTATGCATGTAGATAACCCTAATCCTTATTTTTTAAAACTCTGTTACCCATAACCAGGCCACTCATGCCCATAATAAATATTTATCTTACCACCACAAAAAGAAAAAGCAAAACTAACTGGTAGCATTTTTGTTTACCTAAAAAAGTGTCTCTGACACTTTAAATCACTTACTTAGCATAAAGCAGTTGCACTTACTTGGTGTCCTCATGCCAGCCTGTCATGAAACAAGAAATTGTCTAAACAACAGCCTTTATACAGTAAAAAAATCACAAGGCATCCTCTATAGAAGTGCACAGCGTCCTGTAGGCTAGGAATGGTCCCTCACCCTCCAGAGTGTATTTTCATGGATAAAACTTTTAATAAGACCTTGTACATTTATATCTCAGTCTTTCACCAGCTAATCTAGCAAAATATACTTGAGAGGACAGTTTCAATTCCAGTGACAAAAAACTTCTATATTCTGGAAAAATAAATAGGATTTTTTCACCTGTGATATAATGCTGACTCAGTAAAGAGGTAACATAGCCAGTTATTGTACTCAGAATACTGAGCAAAATTTCACCTCAGAACTCACAGTAGAAAATGAATATAGTACATAATGTTAGGCAGGTAGTAAAGACACATGAACTAAAGCCACAGCGGCCTGTCTTTGAAAGGCTATATCTTAGTTACACTTTGAACGATCATTAAAAAACTTTCAGCTAACAGCAGGATATTTAACTACAAATCACACCTAAGACTGAAATTCATACCTTGCAGCTTCAAGTGTAACACACCACTGAATTTAACTCCATCGGATTAGCCACATGAACACATGGTACTGTACCCATGGTATGTTACCAATGAAAAACATTTTTTTCCTTCTGAAATACATAAGAGTTTGACTTTTGACATCATGGGAATTTAATACTTGTATATTGTAGAGATTAGTTTAATGCAGAGGTTAAACTGCCCCACACCCGGTTGAAACCAAACATAGCACTGCACTGTAACAATAAAAGCCCAATGAAAATGAATTTATATAAAGGAGGGTGTATGTCATTTTCCCAGTGACAGTTAACAATAAAAAAAAAATCATGAAATTCTAATAAGATGCTTGCATACAAAACACATACATAGTGACCCTAAGGAATTTACTCCTTCTGACATGGTTTATTACATTTCACTCTGAATGAATCACAAAAATATAATAATGACCACATTGCTTATTAACAGATACTGTTCCCCCATGGGATCCTGTAACTTATATTTGCTTTCATATATCACCTAACAGCCAAAAGTGATATCCACATTATCTCTACTCCTAATGTTTTGTTGACAAGAGAATAAAAAACATGCACTAATGTATTTCCACATTCAGGTATAGGGCACCCATCCCACATCCGTTGCCATAAAAGTTATAAATAAATAAATAAATAAATAAATAAATAAATACAAGCGTATTGTACTGCGGACAGTGTGTGTTGTTACTACTGCTCACATACCTGTCTGTTTTTTTGCCAGAAAAAGTCAACAAACATCAAACACTGTAATGAACTTTGACTCGGAGCTTTCCTACACTAAGCTCTATTCCCACAACTCACCACTCCTCAGCAATGATCATCCTCAGTCTGCCATTTACTTTCTTCCCCTGACTGCCTCTCATAATCTCAACCTTTTAGCTCCAAAATGCGGA
>NC_056741.1:758224874-758392374 GCF_019279795.1 Protopterus annectens
CTGACCCTGTGGGTTCTGTCCTTGAGCCAGTTTGCAACCCATCTTGTGACATATGGGTTTACATTTAAGCTGGTGAGTTTGTCTATGATGCCCGAGTGGGGTATTGTGTCAAAGGCTTTTGCAAGGTCAAGGTAGGCTGTGTGAACTGCCTTACCCTCATCAATGGCCTTAGTGACTGTTTCAAAAAAGTCGACCAAGTTCAAAAGGCAGGATCTGCCCTTGACAAAGCCAAATTGGGTAGGATCCAATGTCTGTAGGTCCCCAATGTCTTTGTTTATGAGTTCCATAATGATGCTCTCCATAGCTTTGCAGACCAGGCTCGTCAAGCTTATGGGGCGGTAATTTCCAGGGTCCGTAGAAGCACCGCCTTTGTGAAGTGATTTTAAAGAAAGGAAGACAAAGGATGAAGACAGATTAGAATAGAAAATTAAGAAAAAAATCAAAGATTTTTAAGGAAAACAAAGACAGTGTTAGAAAGACAGGCAATGCAAAACAGTTTCATAGGTAAATCTGAAGAAGTCATTGAAGCAGAAAGTGAATTGAAAGGCCCAGAAAGAACTAAAAAAGTCAAAATCTTTCTCCTACTTTTTTTCATCCTGCTCAGAAATAGGGTTTTGAAAGCCATGTTTTATAAAACGGATATCATAATCCATGAATGAATGGTTTGCTATACATTTTTTCTTTTTGCTTTTTGAGTTTTCTTTTTACCTGGCAATATTGCTCAATGTTTGAGAATACTTGGATAATACTGCATTCAAGTCTTACATCTAGTCCTAGTTTAATTTATTATTTTTATTGATGTATTTCCATTAATTTATACAGATGATGTAAAAAGATATTTATATTCATGGTGAGGGTGGATTCCGTTAAGTTCTGTTTATTAGACAAATAGGTATGCATACTCGTTTGCTTTAATTTAATTCTACAATCATAGTGAAAAGAAAGTTCCATTTGGCCAATAAAACAGAAGTACAATTGTAATAATAAAGTAAATAGGATTTTATAAAGTTTTACAATTTAGCAATACTTTGCCAGATAGTGTGTTATTAGAGTTAGGCTAGAAGAAGTCAATAATTGTTAGAGACAATTGTTGGAAGTATTGATGCACACATATATGATGTATTAATGGGTGATTAATGAAGGTTTAGGTGATAATATTGATTAAATAGAAAAGTTATCTCTGATATTTAAGGTATTGAAAAAGTTCAAGAATTGTGTAGACTGAAAACATAGCACAGAAGGTGCCTTACTGCTCAATCAGCATTATCTTCAGCGTAGGCCATCACTATATTTTTTGACTTCATAAATAACTTTAAATTATTTGAGTATGGAAGGTCTGCATATTCTATTCATGTTAATTATCTTATTTTAAATTAGCTAATATGACTAAGTCTGGATAATAATTAAGTGAATCTGGATAATAATTATGTGAACTATATGAAGGACCAAAGTATTACATAGTAGGGGTAACGTACATCTCAACTCATTAGCCTAAATGCAAAATGCAGTGCTATTGAGGCTTGTATATAGATTTTTACAAACTAATAAACAAAAACGTTCATGAACTGCCTTGTATTCTGTGTGCCAGCATTAGAGGGGAGGCTGGTCACTTCTCACTTTTGATTCATAGATAGTAATGCACTGCTGTCAGTAAGCACTCAGTGTGTCTCTGAGGAAACCTCAAGGCAAACCAGGCTGTGACTCACTGCTTTGTTCATAAGATTATGAGTCACATGGCAACTGAGCCATGAGGTGATTTCAACCTTGCTAGTACTCACCTTTAGTCCTTTCCCCCCTTTTCAAAGAGGGCTATGCCAGTCATACTAGGGTGAATTTATGAGTATCCATCCAATTGACAAGCTCCTTTTTAAAAGCAGATAGGTTGTCATACACTGCTTAACTTGGAGGGGGTGTTTGATCAATAGAAGGGGTAGGTACTGTGTGGCAAATCTGTTCTGGCTATTTATCCTACTTATTTGTTTGAGTAGATTTAGAACTCTGGCATCTAGTGTACTGTTTAAATTTTGGACGTTAGAGTTTGTGAACTACTGGATCCCTTATGAGCCTATAAGCAAGACAAAGATCACCCCTAAGGAGTCTGTATGCTGCTGAATATAGCGATATAGTCTCCAGTCTCTCATGGTAGTGAAGATCTTTTAAAACCATGATCTCTTTAGTTAAGAATCTCTGGGGTCTTTCCAATTGCTTGATTTTCTTAATAAGGTACATTCCAAATGGGCATTATAATCAATGATGGGTCTAATCAGTGCAGAGTACAAGGAGATGATGTCTTCTTTTGATATAGAAGAAATACATTTTAGTATGAGCTCTGCAAGTTAAAAGGATTTCCTAACCACAGTTGCAATGTGATGGTCAAATGTGAGGGAGCTATCTAACCATGAACTCAGGTCCCTCATTACCTTTTCATTGTGAAGTTATGTGTTTTTAAATCTGTACGCTGCAGTTAGGGGTTGCTTAGTGAATGAAACAGTTGCACTTTTTATCACTGAGTTTGAGCCCAGTTTTTCTATACTAGTTATTTAACAAGTGTAAGCTCCTGTTTTAGTGCCTGTATATCAGAGGGCTTGAGACAGGCTTGATGACAATTCACAACTTACAATCATCAGTGAACTGTGTTAAGTAGAGATCCTCCTTCAATATATGAAGATCAGTGAAGTATACATCAAATAGCAGAGGTTCCAGGGCAGATTCCTGAGAGACTCCACTGATCATCGTCATGCTCTCAGGAGAAGCACCCCCTACTCTTACTGTGTCAGTCCTGTCTGGAAGCCACTTGCTATTCACCTAACCACATATAGATCAATTTCTGGCTCCTTCAATTTGTTTATTATATTTGCATGTTGTATGGTATTGAATGTCTTGGTAAGGTCAAGCTATGCTGTGTGGACAGTTTGCCCACAGTCTGCAGTTTGAGTAACTCTCTCAAAGAAGTTTACCCCATTCATTAGGCAAGATCTATCCTTGACAAAGACAAACTGCTGGGGTTGAGTCTGATAAGATTTTTTTTACATCATAGTAAATTAGATCAGTTATGATAAATTCAATGACTTGGCATGTAAGACTCATTAGACTGATAGGCCTGTAACTCCTGCGGTCAGTGATTGGACCACCAGAGGCATCACAATAGCTGTGCACCACACCCGTGTGACAAAGACCATTGCTAACTCAGATTTAAAGACATTATGGAGTGGGTCCACCAGTACTTGATAAGTGCATTGTTAGTCATCCTTTTATGTTTTGAGGCCCCATGCATGAGGGGATCTTGGTTTCGGAAAGTACTTTTAGCCCATTTTCTCTTGTGATGGTTGGTAGCTTGATTCCTTCTAGGATAAGGAGGCTTGGAACAGAAGTTTCCGGTTAAAGTTAGCACTAGATTTATTTGCCACTATCTTTGCAATATCCACTAGAATGGTACTACTAGTGCAATTGTAAATAAGCTCTGATCATGTTGAGAGTTGCTCCTTACCTTCCTGATATAAATAAACAAATATTAGCAGTTGCCTGGCTTCTGTAGCTATTGTGTGACCATGGGATCCCTTTTATTAACATCTTTATTAAACTATCACTAAAGACATAGGCAAGCATACATTAATAAAAAAGAAAACAAACCATATTAGCATTTTCCATTTACATACATTATGAATCAACTGCAGTAAACTCTCAGTCAACTGGAACTCAAGCAACCAAAAAAAAAAAAAAATAGAAGAAATACAGTACAATTTTCATGTGTTGCATTTTTCATCTGTTTTCCCCCCACAGAAACATACCTTACGTTTTTAGAGTTTTAGAGTTTTAAAAAGGAAGATAGGAATACATTCTCCCCAACATGAGAACAAGTCAAACCAAACAATTAATATAAGGTAAAGTATTAGTCAGGCCTATTTTTAATAGTAACTCTCAAGCAATCAGAAACTACAGTTATCCGGCATCTACCAGTCCCAATGGGTGCCAGTTAACTGAGAGTTGTATATTCTTTTTTATAACTATTCTCATTCCAACATTACATACATTGCTCAGTTCCTGTCTTCCCTTAAACCTCACTCCTCCTCCAGAACATTATTCTGCATGTATCATTCCCATAATGTCCATTTATTTCTATGTAATTTGCTCCTTCCCTATTGTAAAGATCCCACTTCCTCTTCTTTTGCCTCTATTATTATTATTATTCAGTACTTCAAATGCAGGTGGTTTAGACTTTTATTTTCACTTTCTAGTATTTTTTTTTATCAGCCACAAGCATTAAATTCAACAAGGCCTTACTATGTCTAGGAAATTCAGATCATGTGGCCTAGCTCAGCAGAATCATTTCCTTAGTTACACCCATATGGTCACCAAACATTTCTGACAGAGTACTCTGCAGGGAAATTTTAAAAATCTGTCAACTCGTTACATTCCCAAAACATATGTTCCCAGTTACCTCTTTCGTCCCCATCAGATGTTTTATACAAATTATATTAAGAACAGAAAAAATGAACTTTGTATCCTCTGAATCCATGTGAATATGTAACTGAGGGCTTTCATCTGCTTATAGCTAAAGACTTCATCACAATAATAATAAAAATCACAATTTCAGAACACTGAACAAAGGAAGTGATTTTCTTTTTTTTGGATTGGATAAAGTGGAAAACAATCCTAGAGGAAGACCTTGGTCAGAACTCCTTGAGTATAAGGGCAATACGTTGACAAATCAGGCTAAACCCCTGTATTTACTCTGGACTGAATGAATCACTTTCCTTGTTCAGTGTTCTGAAATTGTGATGTTATGTGGTCTAACTATTACATAGATTAGGAAAGATTAAGGATGTCTTTTATATATGCTTATAAACTAAAATGTTGTTAAATAATATGTCTTAAAATTGTATTTTGTTTAGGATGAGTGTTGAGTTAGTTTAATGCTGTGTTTAAGGTGATTGGTTTGTATTAATCATGTGACTTAAGCAGGGAGTTTAAATTTCTGTGATCTTTTTAGAGCATTTATTGTTTGGATGAAGACTTTAGCTATGAGCAGATGAAAGTGCTTAATAAACTGAGTTACATATTTACATTTGGCTTCCTCTTTGGAGTGCTAGCTTCAGTGGATTTGGATTCGGAGGATACAGCATTTGTTTGTTTTTTCATGTTGGTTCCAGGCTTGTATATAAAGACCAGAAATTGTTTTACTTACAGTTACCTTTTTTTCCTTTTAGTATCTTTCTAAAAATTTATAACATACAGTGGGGTATATGCTTTACCGTCTACCCACAAGTATAACAGTCAACAAAAGTCCAGTCTTTTTCAGCTACTTTTTCTTACAAAGTACATTTCATAAATGTGATTGATGCTTTATAATCTTACATTTATTCACTAATTTCACTGTTGTGGGTCTTCTTCCTGTTCATCTCCATCTCTCAACATCAGACTCTGGTTCAAGTCCAAGTCCAAGGTAATCCTAATTTTTCTAGTCTACTCCTATGTTTTTTATCTGTCTCTTAAACACTTTCCTTTGGAACATTAGAAAATATTTCACTGGCAAAGTATTTCTATGAGCTTTATTGTCAAGGTGTGAGCAGGACTTTTCTGCATAACTCTGTGTAGGTTATACTGTTATACTCAAATCTGTATAATTCATCATAACATTGTTGGAGACTGGTACATCTAAAATCCTTGAATTCTGTGATATTTGCTTCTGATGGCTGGCGATTTTGATGGAGTAGGCTACTTGTTGTGGTCTGACTTGAACAGTAAGGAAGGTACTTTGGGGATAGCACATACAGATGCTATATTTGTTAGAACCAGGTCAAGTATATTTTGTCCTCTAGTGGGTTATTTAGTAATCTGGTCCAGAGAATTCATGTTTATATAATCTAAGAATGTTTACACATATACTGCGTTCCTTATGTAGATCAAGTGGTTTGTCATTGGATAGTTGAAAGTCACCGAATATAACAGCATTCCCAGCATTGTATGGGGTCCTTCAAGAATAGCTAGGAATGTTATATGATTTTCTGGGTACATGGTTGGGGGTCCTGTAGGACACTATGATTTATGATCTGGTAGCTGATCCTATTTAGTATGATCTGACTGTCTGTAAACTTAACTTGTTTGTCTCTAACCTGATTTATGTTTGATCTATACTGAGAAGCAGAGCACAAGGGTGAGTGCTGGGGCTGCTGATAGTTACTGCAAGGCAGGACACACAGCAGCATGGCAGCCTCTGTGCCCAGTGTGAGAGCAGCCCAGTGAATGGTTATATGTGACTCCATAGTAGAACAACTGTAGACAGCAGTGTGCACATCCTTGATGGAGTTGCATATCAGCACTGGAGATTTTGAATGGGGTAGTGGAAAGGCACACAGTATAATAAGCATGTGCTCTCTTCAGAAGTGTACTGCCATAGCTAAGAAGGGCATCACTATGCATCATGGCAGGGGTGTACTTGTGTTTACAGTGTCTTGTTCATGTGGGTAACTACTTGTGTTATGGCAACAGTACACAGTATGGGTACATGTGTTCAGACCATGAAGTGTGGTGATTGTTAGAGCATGTGATGTGGTAGTGATCAGTATCATGGCAACATGTGTGGATTTTGTTGTCAGAGCAAGAGACACAGCAACAAATACCCTCTGTACAGGTATGCAGGGGATTGCAGGCGTAGAACATGTGCCAGTGTGTGATGGCTGATCTGCAGATGTGAAACACACAGAAACACACACACACACACACACACACACACACACACAAACACACACACACACACACACACACACACACGCACACACACACACACACACACACACACACACACACACACACACACGCACGCACACACACACACACACACACACACACACACACACACACACACACACACACACACACACATATATATACATGCACACACACGCACACACGCTCAGAATATTGCTCTTAGTCATTTTTATAGTTCTTTCTGTATGCGCAAACATAGGGGGATTATATGTACGACATGCTGGAATACGTTTTTTATCAGACTTTTTTCATTTCATCACAGACAGACATCACAGGTGTGACTACTTAGCTGTGTAACTAGTCAGAAATCCATTATTTTTGTGGGTGAGGAAGCAGTCTGTGTGAACAGTATGAAACAAGTAAGTGGCTGAGAGAGATGTGGAAATAAGGGATGTAAAGAAAGCAGGTGGAGGAGTACAGACGTCCAGGAAATTCTCAAAAGATGGGAGGAGTACAGAAAATAATGGGAAACAGAAAAAGATGGACCAGGCTAAGAAGGAATACTGTCTGGTTAACGGATGCTAAGATAACACAATAGTAAAGACAAAGCATTAGAAGCACTCTACCAGCTTCTGGAAAGTTACTTAACTGCAAGGCAAAGTCATAAAGACAAGGGAGATAGTTGTCAGACACCATTCAAGAGGAAAGCCAGCAAACCTGCTCACCAGTCCATAGGACATCAAATACAAATGAGATGAGTACTTCTAGGAGCTTCTGAATAAAAAAACAAAACAGAATCTATACTGCTCCATACACAACCTATGATTAAAGAAGAAAAAGAGCTCACCTCAGGAAAATGAAGTCAGGGAAAGCAGCAAGCTCAGATGATGTCATGGCAGATGTGATCAAGATGAGTGAGTTAAGAGAGAAATGGCTACTGAGAGTACTGACTGCAGTGTGGAGAGAAAGGTATATCTCAGATGAGTGGTGTTTAATCTTTCTCTTGCCAGTGTGCAAGAAAAAAAGATGAGATTCACAAATGTGGGCACAGTAGAGGTAGTAAACTTCTATCACACTGCATAAAAGTACTGGAGGATGTGACCGATGAATACACGTTGGATTCAGATTAGGATACAGCACAACTGACTTGTTGTTTGTGCAGTGAGACAGATAGAGGAGAAGAAACTAGAAATGAGAGAAGAGTCTGGCTAACCATTCACAGACAGAGAAAGCATATGATAAGGTCTCAAGAAAGCTGATTTGGGCAGTCGTGATGGTTCAAAGTTCTGGAAACACATGTAGAATTAGTAAAGGCTATATAAAAGGATGAAATGACACAAGTATGAATAGAGTTCATACTCAAACAGGGGTTCCCAGTGGGAATGGGTCTGTATCAGGGTTCAGCACTGAGCCCACTATTGTTCATACTGGTGATGGGCTACATTAGAAAACAGGTCAAAGGGGATAGATCAACTAAGCTGTTGATGCAGATGACATGGGATTGCAAACAAACAGACGTGCATTTCAGCAAATGATAGGGGAATGGAATGCGGAACCGAAGGCAAATGGGATGAAACTGAATACAGAGACAGTTGTCATGGAAGAAAATGAGGGAAACTTGATGAATGTGAAAACTGAGATAGAAGGGAAAATAGTGAAACAGGTTAACAGGTTCAAGTGTCTGTTGGTGGTTGAGAAGAAGGGAAGTATGAATGAGAAGGTCAAAGCTAGAATCAGAGTAACAGGGTAGTGTGTGACATACGAATGTCTGCAAAACTGATAAGTAAGGTATACAAAACAGTGGTGTGACCAGAACATCTGTATGGTAAAGAAACCTGGGCAATGAAGGTAATTCAGCTGAGGAAACTAGATGTGATGGAGATGAAGTTCCTGAAATAGGTGACTGGATACGCATTGTAGGACAGATGAAGAAATAATGACATCAAGGTAGAATCCAAGGTAGCTCCAGTTGCACAGAAGGTGGTGCAGGCACCCAGAAGATGATCTGGTGAAGAAGATTTGGGAGAGACTGGAAGAAGGAAAGGAGAAATAAGGACATCTAGCAAAGAGACTGATGGCATGATAGTCAAAAGAAGGTAGGAGAGTGGCACTGAGATGAGAGAAGTGCAGACTCTTGACATGATACTCCAACCCCATATAAAAAGGGGAAAAAGTGGGCTGCTGGTGATGGGGGAGCAGTCTCTTTGGGACAACAATAGACAGTGTATCTAGTGTGTCAGCAGCAGTGTTTGTATTTGGAAGTTTTTTGTATAAAATATGCTGAAATTCATTATGCTGGCCAGAATTTCTACCACTTCATCGTAGTCAAACATCAGTGGTTTACTGAATCAGAAAGGGGTATGCTAGACAGGGGTCCAGGAAAGTAAATAATGTGGGAAGAAATAGCCAGGTAATTGTTATGGCTAGGCTTGTATAGGCCCTAGGGCCGATAGCCTAGTACCAACCTATGAACCTATGAACCTATGTTTGTCTTCATTTGAAAGCAACTGACAATTTATCTAGCTTATCAGATGCAGTGTAAATTTGTGGGAGGGAATGGAATATGTGTGAAAAAATAATTATTGTAGATTTTATTTGTAGGGAATCAATATGAGTTCTTCACATCAGGTGAGATCTACCCTGACAGAAGGTACATGATCTGTTGTAACAGTCTCTGTGCAAAATAAGCTAAACTGAATGTTATGGGTGTTTTATGTAAAAAAATGAAAGCACAAGCCAGGTTGTTTTGGCTTTCAGAATTGTTAGTTTTTTCCAGAATACTAGTTGCATATGTCAGCTCACAACAAATCTGCATGTTTCCCTTTTTCTTATAAAAGCAAATATGTAATAAATACTCACATTGTGCTATTTATTTTCCCTAAATGTATTTTTCTCCAAGCTTTTGAAATATTTGTATAGGAAAAAAGTAGACATTATAAACAATTTTGACTTGGCACTCAGAAGTTCAAGATGCAGCTACTTCATTACCTTTGCAGCAAAAAGCAACCTGCACCTGTGGCATAGAGGGATACATCTCTGACTAGTCACTAGGAGACATGAGATGGAATAGCAGCTTGCCTGTATGACAGTGCAGCATGTCCATCCTGGGAGGTGGATGCTGTGCTCAAACCCACCTTCATGACGTATCCCTGAAGGACGCTGGTGATGCGCAGTGGGGGTGTGGTTGCATACAGTGGGACAGGGCTATGACTTAGTTGCACATGGAGGTGTGAATGATATGCCTGCCTATCCCGTTGCATGTCTTCCCTAGGACAGCATGGGTAATTGCAGAGGATGAGTCCTTATGAGAAAAGGGCTCCTCAGCAGCATGACGCTACCCCAGGAAGTCTTGATTTCCTTATCATCCCCTAAACATGAGCTGTAGTTAGTCCAAGGGAGGCTAATCAGGTACGGTTCTCCTGGTGGTTGTGTAGAGACCCTGGAAGCACCTGATAATCAGATGTGGGAGTCAAAGATGCAGCTAAAAGGTCAACTTTGATACAGTTTATAAATAAATATCCATATTTGTTGTCAAAATGCTGTATAGATTCATAGGTGAATAGTAGGTTAATTGCACTGAAGGGCCATTTAAAGACTAGCCAATAACCTGAGGTCAGAATAAAGCCCTGTACCATGTGTTTACTAAGTGAAGACCTTAACCATTATGCCAATTTCAAATAATTCAAAAATTTCACTGCATTTTATAAAAACTGCTTTGCTTTATATTGTGTGAGCTGCTGGTGAGCTTTTCCCTACTAATGTGCAGTCATGAAGTTGGTATATATAATCAAGGAGGTGTGGAGGTCCTAGTCCTCATATGAAGTGTGCCTGGGCGTTTCCTCCTACAGAAAAAAATGTTTCTCTTTTTTTAGCAATTTTGAATTGTTTCTTGATATACAGAAATCAATGAAGTGCAACTTGTTTTAGGGTGACTCAGCCAAATATAGATAAACTGAACTGAAATGCACGTTTACTGTTGGACAACAGCCAAATCTTCACAGACACATAAGGGAAGTAGGTAGTGGGGAAATGGCATTAGAACAATTGTTCCTGATGACAACATAAGACATAACAGATATTCAAAGACTGTTCTACCAATAAGGTTTTCCCCTTGTGAGGACCTTAGCATTGAGAGAGGTTTTGTGGGCAAAGCCACTTGCTAATACATCAATCTAGGGGGGAGTGACTAATGATAATTACCAAGTACTCTCCTCCAGAAATGTCTGCAGCTCCCAATTTGCTGTGAGACTTGATGCCACAGATGTGAGTCTTTCTTCCTCTGGAAGGTCCATTATTTCTCTGTAGTGCCCACCCTACAGGGTGTTATTGTGCTTAGAAAATGGGATCTCTGTTAAGGCATCTTCTGTGCTTATTTTAATATATATATATATATATATATATATATATATATATATATATATATAGTTCTACTTTCAAATCTCAAAATACTGAATTTCAGTATCTCGAGATGAGAATAACAAAAGTACAGTTGGTTGAAATTGCATAATAATGAAACTGAGGTTGCAAAATTCAAAGTAGTTGTGGTATGGTCTGTTCTGTATAGTATGGTGCCCGTTTAAGATTGTGTGGTGTTTGGAATGTAGGTATGGTGGCTGATGTGTGGTTATGTGCGGAGATTTAGGTAGGTTTATAGTGTGTAAGGGTTTTGAATAAAAATGTGTTATATTTTAATTTTTTGAGAAGTTTTAGGAGAAGGTTGGGGTAGGTAGGTGAGTATGTGTGTAAGTGTTGAAAGTGGTGATTTTTGTACATGTGTAGTGTATGTGTGTGTGTGTGTGTGTGTGTGTGTGTGTGTGTGTTTCTCATTGGTATAGGTTTGACAGTGTGCAATGGAAGTGTAGGGTGCATAACGATAATTTTTTTATTTTTTTTTGTGGTAGTGCGCTCTTGGAGTTGATATATGTAAGTACTAGAGGTGTGGGGGTACAGGAGGGCTTGAACCCCTGCTTAGACCTAGATTAGTAGGATTTTGTTGGTGTGTGTTGTTTTGGTTTGTGATGGTGTAGGGAGGAAAGTCATGTTTGTATTTTTGTGTGGTGGAGGGTACATTAAAAAGCAGAATGTTGCATACTGAAAATTTGGTATTATTAACTTTCCGTATAGTGATTTTTAAAAATTTTTCATGTAGTGAATTTTCATTATTCTCATCTCAAGATACTGAAATTCGGTATTTCAGTATTTCAAAATTTGAAAGTAGAAACTGGTAAAGAATGAAGAATACAAAAAACTACAAAAAGCAATGAAGGTACTGGAGAACTTGAACGAAAGGCTTTAATAACATGAAGCGCTTTTCGTCCAGTACAGTGACTGGTCTTCATCAGACAAATTACAGAAGTAATAAGTGTCCTTTTATACTTAGTTAAAAACATGTGATTAACAAATCACTTAAATCAATCAATCAATTAAGCATTGTCAACTAGGCATTATTATGTACTAGATAACAAAAGGCAGCCTTAAAGATGTAAAAGCCTAAAAACGGACATATAAGTATCTCACAGTGTTGAGTCTGTAAAAAAAATTGAAAGTAGAACCATACATACATATATATATATATATATATATATATATATATATATATATATATATATATCTAGAGAGAGAGAGAGAGAGATAAATAGACATAGAGTAGTGTAGCAAATGAGAATTAAAGTGAACAGATGCCCAGGGGCAAAGTGTTAGGAGGCACTTGTTTTTTTTTTTTTTTTTTTGAGCTGAAGTGGTCTGGCAGTAGGAAGCCAAATGTAAATATCAGCCAACATTCTTTTTTTTTTTTTGGTTATTTGCTGTTCAAGAGTAACTGAGGGGGGTTGAGTACTATATCAGGAACTGGTACTGGGTGCTAGATGTTCCAGCCACAGTTCTGTGTATATATTGTTTCATATTATTTTATCATTAGATTGAATATATTTTTGACAACTGCAAATGGTCAAAAAATGACTGAAAGTGCATTTGACTGAAAAAAACATTTTACTGAAGGCTGTAGAAGTCTTTAGACAGTATTTATGGCACTGTTTTTGATCATGGAAATCACTAGGGAAATGTTTTTATGGTATTAAGTGGTGTAGAATATCTTTAATGAAATAACTTTTCAGTGAAATGGCTTTTTTGTCATTTGTGGCTACTGATTCCTCTTTCAGTCAATCATGCTTTCAGTCTATTAATACAGAACTCACTCTCTCTCTGTCTCTCTCTCTCTCTCTCTCTCTATATATATATATATGGGTGTAGGTCAACCCATCATGTGTACTATGCTGACACTCAGAACACTGATGTCATAGCACTGAAATCATAAATATTGACATGTTCTGTGCATGCTCTGTGGATTACCCCCAAGCAGACTAAACCAATGGCAAATGTTTTTGCAGGGGAACAAACCTCACTGCATCTCCACCCCCTGCTACTTATGTATATTAACTTCAAGATCATACAGTCCCTCAGGAAAGGGGCTATTCACCTACCCATGGATTGCTGATCTTGCACAGCTGCCAACCATCTATCTGCATGAACCAACTGGTGTCAACCAGACAGATATTGCCACAGTATACGTTCAATATATATATATATATATATATATATATATATATATATATATATATATATATATATATACATACAGGTTCCATTGGGGACCACGTGTGGTGCAAAATATATTGAGCAAAGTTCATTTAGATTTCCATTTCCTTCTGCAGTGAATAAAAACTGCTGTTTTGGTGATTATAGTTAACCTTGTCTGGTATGGCAAGTGTATGTTCTGATACCTGTCCCCTTGGTCTCTCCTCACCACTACCCCAAGCTCTAATTAAAAATACTTGTTGGAACATCTCACCACATCTCAGAACTGATACCCTGCCTCTTGTACGGTAAAGTCTTCTCTGTAGTTTTCCTCATAAATATCATATTACAGTGTATGACATCTCAGCAAAGGTCATGTTATTCTTTAAAGTTTAAACATTGATGACTGTACATCAGAGGATATCCAGGGTTATGGAAAACTTTACTAAATGAGATAAAAGCGAGATTTATTGCTGCAGCACTAAAAGTATAAAACACACAGCTGATGTGAGACTAAATATTAACAAATTATGTGGCGGTGTTTTACATTATAAAGTGAACTGTAGCTACATAGAGTGTTAAATAATGGAAACAGAGAAACAATCTTTGAGGTGTTACTTGTCCAGGATATCTTGCAATATCCATTCAATTTTGTTGATCATAAATGACCGCATATAGCTTGTGGGGAACATAACAATAAATTTACTTTGATATTTTTCCCTGATTTACTGTTGCTTATTTGATGTTTAGAACTATTTGTTTAGAACTATATACAGCAAAAAAAAAATGTTTGTGTGAGTGTAAGTTAATCGTTAATAGAAAAATAAAATATGTGCAGGGGATTGATAAACCCCAAGTACTGTTTAGATCAATATTTGAGTACATTAAAGGGTAACAGTCCTCAAACCAAAATGTTCAAATAGCATGTATGAAAAAGAAACTACATTTTTGTTATACTTCACAAACACTGGTAAAAGGTAACTGTGTGAGTGAGCTGAATTAGTTAGTTACATCAGAGTTATTAGCACTTTATTTTTGTATAAGTGTGCTTCAAATGAGCAAAAATGTCTGCATTTTCAAAATAGGCATAAATTAAGCTGCTGTTGTTCTATCTAATAAGTTTTTGAAAATATTCAATTTTTACGCTGTGAAGTCTTATAATATTTCAGATAAGAGCAACTTGTATGTTATTAATTGTGTAATGTAAGTGCTGCTCCAGATGGTACTTTCATCTTTGGCACTGGAATTCTACTCCTATTCCAGGTGATTTGGTTGCCAACACTGCAGAGCAGCATTCAGGGGTACTGCAGTCCTGAGTGTGCTGTCCTTTGTATGAGATATTAAATTGAGGTTCCATCAGCTTGAGTTTGTGGTAGCTCAGGTGAATATAAAAGATCCCATGGCATCTATCAAAATGAAAAGAGTAAGGTACGCTCCCTGATACCCTGGGTAAATTAGTAGTGTAAATACCATCTTGAGTCTCCTATGAAAAGTGACCACTAGCCTAGTGGGACTAATACAGTCAACAAAGGCTAAATAATAATATACACAGTCATCACTGATAATGGAAAACCACATGTTGTTCTTTTGTACATTGGTTCAGAGGTGTACAGAATCATAGTTCTGATTGTCAAACTTACAAAATACTTGCTTTCAAGAAGGGTGATTGCCTTACGCCCTTTTGACATATTCTAGTACCCTTATATAAACTGAGATTATTTTTGAAAAATGTTAATGAATAAAGTGCTCTGATTGTAACAGGAAGCTTGGAAGACATTGCATAATGTCCCTGTCATGCTTTTTCCTCAGACATAGACTTCCAAGTAGAACTGGATCAGAACTTTGGATTATGGATTATCCTGGTAACATAAATGAAAACTAGTACAATTGCAGCTCCTAAATTCTCCAACTCAAATATTTTTTCCAGTAAACAATCATTGGGCCTTCTCAAGTGGTTTACAGTGAAATATTTAAAACCTACAGAACACAGCACCATATTAAAAATGGACCAGATAAGTAAAACGTAAAAAGATGCTGGCTATGCCCTTGCAACTTCCACTCTAATATCACCCACCCCATCCAACCACTACCTTTCTTTCCACCCACAAACTACCTTGATTATAGAAAGCTTGGATGCACATAAGCCTACTACTTATTATACAGCAGGAACTTCTTATTGTAACAATTGTTAATGTCTGTTATGTACTTCGCAGATACAGATTCTAGTTGTCTACTGATGTACTATGTTCTTCATCTGTAACTATGTTTGTAATTAATTGCTATGTTAATCAAATTGTTAATCGCTATGTAAATCCAATGTAACTACTGTCTGCATATTTTAACTGTGGAGCTTTCCTCCCTGGGTCTCCGCTGAAAATGGACCTACGTCCAGTCAGACACTCCCGGTCAACAAATGTAAATAAATAAATAAAAAATAAATAAATAAAATATTTGAATTTGCCTGTAGTGTTTCTGCATTCTGTGTAGAAATTTACTGATCTAAGTATATTATCCAATTTGCAGTCATCATCATATGTGGTTATTCAGTGCCCATCCCCCATTTCTTTATTTGAGAACAGTAAATAAATAAAAAATAAAAAAAAATATTCCCAGAACAAACCCCAAGGAGACACCAGTGGTATCTTCATAAATCTGATAGGTAAGTCCCTCACCCTATCTTTCTGCATCCCATCGCTTAACCCCTGATTTACCCATTGAACTACAAATGTGTTGACATTTGCTATTTATGATGTCACTTATTCCATATGTAGAATAATTCAGGATGCCTTTATAAGGTATGATTAATTGCTATGTTAATCAAATTGTTAATTGCTATGTAAATCCAATGTAACTACTGTCTGCATATTTTAACTGTGGAGCTTTCCTCCCTGGGTCTCCGCTGAAAATGGACCTACGTCCAGTCAGACACTCCCGGTCAACAAATGTAAATAAATAAATAAAAAATAAATAAATAAAATATTTGAATTTGCCTGTAGTGTTTCTGCATTCTGTGTAGAAATTTACTGATCTAAGTATATTATCCAATTTGCAGTCATCATCATATGTGTTTATTCAGTGCCCATCCCCCATTTCTTTATTTGAGAACAGTAAATAAATAAAAAATAAAAAAAAATATTCCCAGAACAAACCCCAAGGAGACACCAGTGGTATCTTCATAAATCTGATAGGTAAGTCCCTCACCCTATCTTTCTGCATCCCATCGCTTAACCCCTGATTTACCCATTGAACTACAAATGTGTTGACATTTGCTATTTATGATGTCACTTATTCCATATGTAGAATAATTCAGGATGCCTTTATAAGGTAAACATGAGCCACATGTTTTATCAGTCCTTAATCAGGTACTGGTGTGCCTGTTCAAAGAGTAATACACTCCTTTTGAGTGTTATACTCTTTCTGCTTTGGCTTACTGTGAAGTTTGCACAACATTTTACTTGAAGTATTTTCACTGTGTAGTGTGACTAGATGATCCTTTTATTGATTATTGATAAAATGTTACATATAAATATTTCAGGCACAAACTATAATGTTTAGTGGCCTGCCAGTATGCCAAAACAATCATCCCCATAATAAGTGACCACATTGTTCTAACTACAATTGATAATCTAATCCAGGCATCAGCTACTCTTTCAGAGAACCAGTTAGAACATCTTTCATTCCTATAAAATCTCCTACACGGGTTTTCTGATGACTTTCCACTATTCTCTGATAATCCCAAATGTTTCCAAAGGTAATTGTCTCTAAATGCCCTATATAACTGAAAAAGGTATTTTCTTAAATATCTACATGAGTCACTATATGAGTTCAGATATTTTACTCTTTCATAATAAATTTCACATCCATGTATTCATCCATCCACTACCCCCTTTCCTATTTTTGCACATGGGGTCGGGGAGTCATTTCAACAGTGAAAAATCATCTAGAGCCAAGGTTCACACCACTGGATGGATAGCCCTGCCAAATATTTCTCCCCTAATCTTTCTAATCTATTCACGCAAGTTTTCTTTTAAGGGTTCCATATTGTTTATTCCATATTGTAGTTTGTGAATAATATAACTTAGAAATGCTGAGTTCATAATTTCTGATTTCCTAGACTTTCTTTATACAGCCTTTAATTTTATAACTATCATTAACCAATTTATTGATATGATTAGAAAAACTCAAAGCTGTGTCTGCCCTTATAACCTGGCCCTTAAATGAATCCACAATTTCAATTATTGTGCACTGTATTAGATATTCACCCTTCAATTTCTGTCTCTCAAATCTTATATGCTTAGTTTTTGGTATAATTATCAACATATTATTTCCCTGTGTTCAAATGATCAGTTTAGTGCAGTTCTTTTTCAGACGTAATTAGTTGGCCCATTCTCAAGTCTTCTGCATACAGTCTTTAGAACAGTGCTGATGAAAAAGATAGATCTGTAAGATACAACCTAAACATGTATGACCTAGGAAAAGCACCGTGGAACACACTTATACCCTGGCAGAACTGGTTTCCCAGTAGGTTAACAGGTTTATACTAGGCTAGTGACCACCAGGGCTTTTATAAGCCTAGCCATGCAGTCCAACCCAGTTATTTTCCTATGTATCACAATTGTTTATTAAGAGTGGGTATGTTAGGAAGTTTCTAGAAGTTATGTGTGTGTGTGTGTGTGTGTGTGTGTGTGTGTGTGTGTGTGGGGGGGTTATGTTAGTTTGGGCATTACTGTCTGCCTCTGTGTATCAGAGACATCGGGGCCACACCCGGGGTGAATTTTTGATTTTGAATCCATTGGTTAAGGTTATTCTTAAATAGGGTTAGGGATGGACTCTACTTTACATGGATGGGGATCCCGTTCCAGAGCATGGAGATCTTCTAAGACTCATATCTGTTTTATCACATGTCTTATTTATGTCTTATTTATGTCACAAGCAAAATTTAAATCCTTGGATCTAGTGATTCTGATGCTGTTCATTTCACAGATATGCAAAAGGTCCATCAGAGCTGGAGCTGGGGATGCCTTGTATGCCATGCATAGATCACCTCTTGGTAACTTGTAGGAGACTGAGCATAGAGATAGGGCTTTAAGGAAGTCCATACAGGACAGTGTGTTTATACCCTGGATTCTCCTGGTAAGAAACCTTTGCGGGCATACTAATCGTTGCATATGTCTAGTCAGGTACATGCCGAAGGGGGCATTATACTCAATGAAGAGTTTGATAAGGGCTGATTAAAATGGAGCTATGACTTACTTGGACCTGGATGACATGCCATTACTTGTAAGTTGGGTGACATAGAATGATTTTCTTACTACCTTGATCACATGTTGATCGGAGTCCAGATTACTATCTACATATATCACAGATCCTGGGTCAAATCTTAGAGGTGTCTTATCGGTAGAGTAATTAGGTTGGGTGGCAGTTTTCCCTAAAGCCACTATAATGCATTTCTTCTTGGCACTGAGTTATAATCCATTACTTTAGCACCAGTAATTTGTGTTAGACTCTATTAAAGATGTTTGTGTTATGGGGGTAATATTTGATAGCTCCAATTTGCAGTCATATGTGATTTTGGTCAACCAAAGGCCCTTGACATTAGCCTTTACCTCTGAGAAGAAGATGCCAAGTAGGAGCCATTCCAGCATGGAGTCCTGCGGTACCCTGCTTGTGACTGGCCTCTTAGTAGAGGTGGTATCACCAACCCTGACTTCCTAGGTCCTACCTGTGAGTCAGCTGGCAATCCCGTGAGTTATGTAGCGGTTTATGCCCAGTTTGGTGAGTTTGTCAACTGTACCCAAGTGGGGGGGTTTTATCAAATGTCTCAGCCAGGTCCAGGTAGGTGGTTTGCACCATTTTTACCTCAGCCATTGCCCTGGTGACCTTCTCATAGAAGACCACCAGGTTTAGGAGGCATGACCTTCCCCTGACAAAGCCAAATTGGTTTGATTCCAGTGTCTGAAGTTTGACTATGTCTTTGTTGATCATTTCCTTGATAATTTGTTCCATACCTTTGCATATTAGACTAGTCATACTAATACGTATGCAGTTTTTGGGGTCAGTTGGTGGTCTACCCTTATGAAATGGGATAACCACTGCAGTCTTGCATTATCATGGTACAAAGCCTGTTCTGAGGCTGTAGTTAAAAAGTGACTCAAGTGGTCTTCACAGGTCATGTTTCAAGCTACTTAGGAGGCATAGCAGGATATTGTTGAGGCCCATTATGTCTGGGTATTTGGCCTTAGTGAGTGCTACCAAGATATGATCCCTATTAATACTTGGGGGTTTTATGCTAGTAGATATGTCATGGGAGGAGGCGGGGGAGGGTGAAGTCTGAGCTGAATTTATATTACAGCAAATTTGCCATCACTCTACTCAGTAAAGGTGGCACCACTTACCACCAGTTTGGCACACTTATGTGTGCTGCCTCTGAGGTTTCAGATATAGCTGTAGAAGGGCTTATGGTTGGCCTTGTTGGACTTAATTCGTCCTCTTAGTTTCCACGTTAGTTTAATTAAAGAGGCCCTATCATTATGGGAGTTGCTTCTGCCACTGAGGTTTCAGATATAGCTGTAGAAGGGCTTATGGTTGGCCTTGTTGGGCTTAATTAGTCCTCTTAGTTTCCACGTTAGTTTAATTAAAGAGGCCCTATCATTATGGGAGTTGCTTTTCCTGATTTTAGTCATTACTTTTTTCCTTTTGTTTTATACTCTATTAAGGCTAGGATTCCACTAGTGTGGTTTTTTATTAGAGTTTGTGTTTTACTTACTTCTACTAGGTACAGCAGCCTCTATAAAACCATGTATATGGTTGTACATGATCTATGTGAACAGTTCTGTTTAGGTTGCTGTGAACTCGGGGTTGGGAGGGTCATTGACAAACTATCACTTAATATGAAGTATTTTGCTTTGTAATAGTTTCTGACTGTTACAGGGTTTGCTGGGGCTACTGAGTTTATTTTTAATTTGAAGGAGAAAGCTTTGTGGTCTGACCTCACCAATAAGGGGGGGGGGGCAGTGCTCTACCATATTGGTGAATACCAGGTGTGGTATATTTGAATCTTTGGTGGATGTGCAGAGGTCTAGGTACAAGCTATGGGATTCTAGGTACAAAAAGGGTAACCTATAGCTTACTAGGATATGGTGTGGGACATTCTCTATGGTGATTTGCACATGGCTAAATTTCAGGGCATCTCCCTGTTTAACCAATGTAGAGTTATACTTGTTGCTAATATAGATTGAGAATTCTCCCCCTTTTGTCCCTGTCTTTGCAGCTGATGGTCTTAAATTGCAGAAGGCACTGAGTACTTTTTGCAGATTTAAAACATGTCTCAGTAATGGCATAGATGCTTATATTCTCCAGAAAGGAGAGAGCGTGTAGGGTGTGGAGTATCTTGTTTAAGTTCCTGGCATTAAGCAGTAACAACTTTAGATTTCTTTGGGTTTAATTTGCTATGTCTATATGTTTTTCAGTTTAGCATTGCCTAAAAAGGCTCTAAGGGGTGGATAAAATTTTAGCCAATATTCAAAAGCCTAGGGGAGACAGGTGCAAAACATCCTTTGAAAAGCAATGTGGTTTGTTAACAATCATTGTTTTTTGACCATGTTTCACAAGAAATAGCATGAGTCATGTGAATGCTGCAAACTTTAAAAAAAAAAAAAACTTCTGCTACTGTTGCTGTTAACATTAACAACCAGCACAAATAAATCAAATATTTCTGTCTGTGAACTCTTAAATTTTGTCAAATATTGTAATGTATCTGATACAAAAAATTAATTCCTTTGTCTTGACAAGTGCACTTTATCCTGTCTAAATATACATGTGCCCAAAGTAAGGCTTGGGTGTTCTACACATTATCAGTTTTAACACCTGTACAAGCTATGTTTTCTAGGAGGGCTGTAAGTTACCAACTAACAGAAAATAAGTCCTTGAGGATATAATTATTTAAGCTACCATAAATAAAACATCTGTTTACTTCTTTACATTAAGACATGCTAAGGCCTTGCTAACATCCTATATTTTTGCTTCTCGTAAGCATGATACTACTTGATGTTCATTATTCTCACAGTAAATGTGAGTAACAGTTCCTTTTTGAATTAAATCTGCAATTACTGAAAAATTATTTATGACAGATCTGAAGAACCTTCTATTTCTAATTCAGCAGCGTCTGTTCTTTCAGTTCTTCCAAAAGAATTATCTTCATCACTATTAGTCTCCTTAATCTCGTTGTTTTCACCGCTTAATTCATTTGCTGTATCTTTTTTCTTTTAGTAATATTCTTTAGTCCTTTCACATTCAGTTTATATTTCTTTCTTTTAGTCTGCCTTTGCTTCTTTTTTTCTAGCTTTTCTGTTGGAAAAAATTATGTTATTTTTTGTAGACTGGTTAGTTGAATTTTTTTGTCATTGAATCATGTTATAAGCAAGCAGTAATGCCTGTCCAGGATGTGTTTTAATATGTAATTAATGCCTACCCAGGAATTTGGCGTCAGGCCTCTATACCGAAGGGCATTAATTACACATTAACACATACCGTGGAGGGCATTATTGGGCTTAGAAAATGGGCTCTCTGTAAAATTGTTGTGTTTTGCTTACTTATTTATATTTTTATTACTATATTATTTTTTTAATATATATTTTGGATGTAAATGTTTCAAAGTTGTTGTAGCATATGTAAATTGTGTTAGAGAAAGCATTTTACATCCAAAATATAGCCTTTTTAAAAATGTCTAGATATTTGCTTTATTTTTTTTGGTCTTTTACTGCTAAAATGGTTTCTTGCCAGTCAAATGGGTATTGAAGTCACTAAATAAGGGCATATAATTGACTTAGACTTTGTTTCCTTCAGAAAATTCAAGTTAACACAAATTTTGTTATTTAAATTACTTTTTAATTTTTTAAGTATAACATTTAAAATCTGTTCCTATTTTGGAGCCTTTGTCCCACTTTGTTTCAGGCTTTATCCACGTTTCTTGAGCTAAAATGTTGAGAGGTACACAAACCTTTCATCTGCTGCTGCTAGCGTTCCATTGATCTCACTGTCTCTCCCTCTGTCACACAGACACCCTTCCCACACCTGTACTTGAGGAAATGCATGTTAACACAAGTCCTATTATTGTAACAATTTTGTGATTTTTTTAAAGAGGAATATGTTCCTGTTTTGAGCCTTTGTTCCCCCATAAAGTTAACTGAATAAAACAAAAATAATGGTGAGACATACGTAAACCTCTTGACTGCTGCTGCTGCTAGTGCTAAATCGTTCTCACTCTTCACTTTCCTTCTGTCTCTCATTCACCCACACTTCACTTTCATGCACTCATTCACACACACAGACATAAACATAACATAAACACACACACAGAAAAAGAAACACACACACACACACACACACACACACACACACACACACACACACACACACACACACACACACACACACACAAACACCCACGCGTGCTTGTTTGTATTATATTTAGATTTTACACTCACTAAACAGCAAAAGCGCTGCTTAGCAAGTGTAAAATAACTGCTCGATTGTTCTCGTTTTCACTCACATACATGCATACACACACTTCTGTTTTTCAGTTTTCTTTTTTTAATATATTTTACACTCACTAAACACCAGAAGTGCTGCTTAGTGAGTGTAAAATAATGGCAACCGTTAGTTTTTTTAGTCCAAGTTCCACCTCAGCTTGATATGCTGTCGTGAAGTGGCAGACTCGTTTTTCAGCGGGCATTACTGGTACATTAATAGCCTGCTGGAGCACGTTCGTTCTCCAATCAGAGTACTAATGTATGGTTTGTCCATTTTCTAAATTCCCTTTAATCTAGGTATTACATAGCAAAGCAGTGGCCTTTTGGTTAGTATATATTCTGTTTGTGTTATAGACATTAACCAATTTCTTTTAACCACAGCTTTACTGTTTCACTTTTCTGGTGTAATTAAAGATTGATTTCAGTTAGATAGTTATAGTTAGATATTCAAGTTTTGGTGAGATAAGTAAGGAGAGTCTGTACTTTAACTGTTTCTGTTTAGGTTCATTTTCGAATCCTAAATAGTACCATGCTTTTTTTTTGTCATTTGTCCTATTATGTTATGATTCTAATAAAGGGTTTTTTGTTGAATTTACCTATGCATTTGTGTCTTATGAGTATGTATTTATGAATGCAGAAGTTAGTGATGTCATAGGATTTATTAATTGTATCTTAAGCAGATTTATTTTGGTCACTAGAGACAGTATCCCAATCTGTTTTTCTAAGTTTATCATTATTTTCTTCATTGTCTTCATTGTTCATGTCTAGAAAGGATGGTGTTTTTATGCTTGTGTTTCATTTTACTCTTAGTTTACAGATGATGATATTATGCTCTGTGTTATTTACACAGTGCATAACCATAGGTTGGGAGCAGAAAGATCCTAGTTCAACTTTCTATTTTTTTCAAAAAATTCTCTTCATAAATAGTATAGTATTGCTCATTTTTACATCCTGGAATTTAATCAGACAACCTTGCCTCTGTAGCAAACTTAGTCAGTGTACAGTAAGTTTTTGTAATATATTAAGTACCACTAATATTTATTATTGTATACGTAATATCAAATCATGCATTCTTTTCTTGGTGTATGCATTTTAGGAGTTCTTTTACAAATATCGAGGAACAACCGCCTTTCCGACCAGAACTGCAGCAATGAATAAAGCTATAGCCTGGAATTTATGATATGAATTTTAAATCTTTAAAGTAAGTTTCAGTAACTACATAGATATCCATATCCTTCAAGAAAAGAAAAACTTCTAAATCACTGTTTTTCTTTGTTGAGATTTGAGGCATTTAGCAAAGCCAACTTCACTGCTTTGTCTTCCCTGTTTTTTGGTTTGGTATATGAATATGTCTAAAATAATTACACTGAGGACCATTCATTTAAAGTTCAGTACCTGTACCCACCATGGAGAGATAGATGAAGTCAGGAGTGGCCTTAGATCAACTGGTGCCCTAGGCAAAAGGCATCCATGGCACCCCCCACCATGCCACCTAGTGCCAGACCCCTGGTCTACCTACACCAAATGAATACTGGAAAGCACCCCTGCTAGACTGGTGCCCTAGGCGGCTGCCTAGTTGGCCTATGCCTAAGGCCACCTATGGATGAAGTCTATTAGGTGAAGAACACACCAGCTGTTGGCTCATCACTTCCCAGACTAATAGGTAGTGATACCATGATCTTGGTCATTATCTACTGACACTTTCTTAATATGAGGATGTCATATAGGCAAAATGTTGTTAAGCAGATGTCTTTTTCCCTTAGATAGTTCACTTCTAAATGAACATTAACCATGTCATAATTTTTAGTTTGCTCTAATCTAGTTTTCACTTATTTGGGGCTAGGTAGACATGTTGCTGTCACAAACTCCTTTCAAAGTCCAGCAAAATATACATCTATTTATACACAAATGACAGCCAAACAATGAGGAGGTTTTTAGGACTGCCAGATCACTATGTCTGTTGTATTGGCTTTTGAGTCTAACTTGTTCAGTTCAGGTATTTGTTATTATTGCCTTTCCTCAATTCTTTGTTATGATGAATATGTACGAGATTTACTTTGGTCTATAGGAGGTCTGTGTAATGTGTTGTACATATGAGATTACAATCTCATTGAACTTATGGTTTCTTGAGGTACAGGTTATACTCTTGCAGTTTTATATTTATTTATTTTTATTTTATTTATTTTACATTTGTTAACCTGGTTAGTCTGACTGAGCTTTTGGCTCATTTTCATCAGAGACCCGGGGAGAAAAGCTCCTCAGGGAATACAATTTTAAAAACAAAGTATTAACAATTAGCAGATGACTATGAGACTTGTTACAAGCAAAGTATTAACATATTATGTTAATGCTAATATATATGTTAACATGTATGTATATGTAGGGGTATATGCACGTGTATGCTGACAGGGCAGGCCTGCTTCTGAGAGGTTAGCTGTTATATTCTGGAAATACTTTCACCTCTCACTTAAGGTCTTATCAATAGTGTAGATTCTGTTTGCATGAGAATAAGTTTTATTTTTAAAGAAATTGTGTGCATGTTTTGTTAATTTTTTTAAAACTCTATGTGGGGTAGCAAGATGTTAAAACAACCAGTGATTGCTCACAATTAGAAGCATCAATATCTAACAGTCAACTGCGATGGCAGTCATGTTAGGACACAACTGAACCTAGTAACATCTCCAATTGATGCTTTATAGAGATTTTATTCATTATAGCATTTGCAAGAACAAAATAAACCAAAGAAACAGACAAAGAACTGAGAAGCCACATTTTATTAATAGAAAATAACAGTTAAAGTAAATGGGTAAAGATATTGCCCGATTAAACCACTGGTGGAAAATATAGTTTGATTAGCATTATTTAGCCATCTACCCAATCAATGTTTCAGTAGATTTGTTTTCAAACCTGATTTAAAATTCATAGATCATTCAACCCCTTTCCTGCATTTTGTTGCATTCCAGTGCATTCACTATGTCTTCACTTTTAAGATCAACATTTAAAACATCTCATTCATTTAAAAACAACTTTCATAAGATGTACAAGCTATGTAATGTTTTAAAACAACATTATTTTTGTCTTTTTCATGAAGAGGGTAATTATGTTTGAAGGCCGTATAATTCTTCTAACACAAAATGTCAAACATGTTGTTGATTTTCTTTCGGCTTTTCTCGGTTAGGGGTCGCCACAGCAGAACTCCTGTCCGCTAATGATTGGCAGTAGAATTTTACAGTGCCGAGGTGCCATAAAATGCAATAAGATACATATACAATGAAAATAGCCTGGTACCTCATAATGTTTCCCTGTATTGTCACAATAAAAATAAAGACAGTTGTTGATGAATCGACATTATTTACTGTTGTTTTGTAAGTCGATGCTCATTTTTAGGAATCATCTTTCTCTATGATTAATACCTGAATATTTTAAAATTGACTTCACATTAAAAAGTTACTTATTAAACAAACACAAGACAACTTTCAACAACTTTCTGTGCATCTATGTCTGCTTCTAAAATATTATAGGTTTTAATGACTACCTCTTTCAAAGCTTTCAAATCTAAGCTATATGTGAACATACAGCCCAAATATATGTCCTGGTTATAATCATTGTTCATGCAAGTGTCATAATCTATTTACAATGTAAGAGAAGTCTGCATGTAAGTCTTTTACTATTTGCCACCATATCTTTTAGAAATTCATGGCTGGATACCCCTCACTTCAATTTTGTTCTGTCTGGGAAACTATTTCCTTTTGAAATTGTCTGCTGTCAAGCACTGTGTTCTATCTAACTAGTCGTTTGTAATATTTCATGTAATATAAGCAGGATGCATGACATCTAAAGAATTGCATATAAAATTAACAAATAGATCAGTACCACTGGAACTATTACAAATAAATTCTCTTGCTTATACACACCTAAATCATGTGGAACGTTTGTGTCCAGGATCTCAGTATCAGTTGTAACCAACTAGTTATTTTGACACACTGAGACATGTTTGAGCTCATCAATCATATCTGCCAAATTCAAAAGAAAGGAGGGGACCATTCAGTAGTTTGTGTTCAACCCATATGCAGTTTAGTCTTAGAAAATGTTGCTGCTACAATATGAATGAGAGGAGGATGTACATTACATGTATGGATTTTATGAATGCCAGACATAATTGGCAACTTAGGGCTATCCACTTTAAAATAGTCACTTTAATATTGAATGAAATCATTTGTTGAACAAAAGTCTAAAAAACATCAGTATTAGCATATGTTTGTTTTATCTTGACCCTTGGAACATGTTTTTAAGTGGCCTCATCACTAAGCAATTGACATATCTTCTGCTCATATCTGGCAGTAGCCAACTTCATCATACCACTCCCTGTATCAACTTTTATGAAACTTATATTTTTATAACTGTTTGGCTGATTTTTCATTTTGGTAATATCATAATATTTACGTGTAAGCAGCGCATTTGAAAATTTCTATACAGTACTTGGGGGTGGATTGTAAATACTGGGATTTACATGCCTTAATATAATTGCCCAGCAAATAAACTGAGGTGAATTGGTGTCAACCAGAAAATCTAATTCCAGGGTAAAAAATTAAAACCTATGGCCAAAAATGCTGTACTAAGTTCCTCCTCCCTCATGGATTGGTAGGTCAGTAGCCATTGTCTAAAACTGTCATCGTCTAAAATACCATCCTGGTTGGATGTGGGTTTTGAGTAATGACAGTAGCATTGACCAACCAGGATTAAGAATGCCTGTTATAAATGGAGCACCAGACAGATCAACCAACTTGCAATCATTTTTGTCCCTTAAAATTTCTTTAGTTTATTAATTAGCTTTTTAATTTGAAAGAAATTGAGAAAATTGCTTTGTTGAAAACAGCAGCCTCATATTCATGTTTAGATGGCCCACTGCATAATCTACTGATTTCCTTAGTTCACTTATAAGGAAATTATTGTGATGCATCAAAAGCCCTGTATAATTGAAACTTGCTTCTTCAGCAACCAGATTCAATTTCTTTAAAAAATATAACTTATTGGAATCTATTATCTGTTTAAAAACATATAACCCTTTCAGAACCTGTCTGGCAGAAAATGATTTCTCAAAAACATGTTATCCCACTGTAGTCATTTAATTTTAAGCACATCTTTCTCAAGTATCTCAAAATAAATTCTGCCATAGTTTTGAGAAACAGAAATAGAAAATGAACCTTCAGCTAAATCAGTTAATGAAACTTCTGGTGGTTGAAAAACAATCTCATTCTATTACTAATGTTGATGTTAGTTGTGATTTAGTGACTAACCTTGTAGAAAAATTCATAAGAGTCACTAACATTTAACTGGCTGTTAGTGCTTGCAGATGCAATAAGCTGGGCAGAATGCCAAACAACAATTTACATGTAGGATAAAATTCATGTCTCATCTGTTAGAACATTTCTGTTTGCATTGCATAAGGATCAGCCTCATTCATCGTCCAAACTCAGTGAAACATCCCAGTTTGAACTCGAGGTACCAGGAACCTGACCTCTTGACTTAGTACTGGTGTGGTAACTTGAAAAACACAAAAACAAAATTGCACAAACACATAGATAATGAACACAGAACCCAGATTATATTAATAGAAAATGGTTAGAATAAAACTGATATGCTGATAATGCTATTCCACAGGAAATTGTTTCCTTGGCAGAAAAAAAATGTACCAAGGGATTATTCAGCCATGATAATGAAAGAACTTCTAGATCAAGTTATAAAGGGCCGGAGAGTTACATACATACTTCTTTCACATTGTGTACCTTCTTGTATTTCATGTTTGGCATTTTATGTTGGAAGAACTACTTGACCTTTGAACAGAAGGATTTATGAACATAATTTTGCTAATGGTAAGAAAGAAAACAAGAAATGCTCTTTTTAAACATTGCAGTACAGATTTCAGATGTTTATTTATTTTAGACAGAAAATATTTTAAATGCTAATTGTAGAGGTGTGGACGTTTTACTTAATGGAAACATGTAAAAGGGGTTGAATGATTTGAAGTGTGAAGAAATGTCCATTGAAACAATGATTTGATGAGCAGTCCTTTCCTGGGTAATTAATGGTATTTAAACTGAATATTCCACCATTGGCTTTGTCTGATAAAGTATGTATTGTTAAAAGAGACAAAAGCACTTACCTGTTCTGTATAAACCATTGTTAATAAAATCCGGATTCTTGAGTCTTTATCTGTGTTTGTGTGATTTTGTTTTTTCAAGTAATCACAACAGTACTTTAGTGACTTTCTTGTTTCATTATGGAATTTGTTTAACCTTAGAGGATAGTTATGTTAGTTCAGGGGTGGGGAGTAGAAGAGCTAAGCTCTCCATTTAAAAAGTGTGTTCTGTTTGTAAAAGGTGTTTGCAAGTCTGGCCTGTGTAAAGTACCATTTGCATTTATTGTGGGTTCTGAATGTGAGGAAAGTTTTCCACAGTTCTGGATGTGTGCTGTTTTTAGAGCTACTGTAGTCACTGCATATCTCTCTCAGGAAAGATGCTTGTGGTACTTATTGATGGATTCATGTATGGCTTTGAAAAAGAAGTTAATAGTAAAAGTTATTGCACCTGTATTTAATTTTAAGTATAGATAATCCCATAGCCACTCTGCTCTCCACTGTACTACAATTTCCCCAATACCACAATACTCAAACACCATTATGCCCCTAAAACCCATCTCCTTTGTGCTCCTTCCCTTCTTCTTCTCTTCCTAATCTACCTTCACCTTCTCACCAGTCCTCCAAATTCTAATCACTCTCCCTCCTTTCATATAACTTCTACATACCCCACATATGTTAAACACCCCACAACCACAATATCACCTCATCTCTATTTCTTCAATAGCAACCTCCTCTTCCCTTATAAACTCATTTGTGTTCACTGCCTCTCATCCCCAGTCCGCAACAACACTCCTGTAACACAGCATTCAACTCTCAAACAGGACACTAAACACTCTAAAGTCCTCTTTTCCCATATTCATCAACTTATTACCAACCTTCTCTCTGGTGACATTCACCCAAACCCTGGTCCCTCTCCCTGTCTTCATTCAAACCCATACATTCCCTCTCCCCCCTCATCCTGTAAATCCCTCCTTTTCACTACATTGAATGCTCGAAGCTTATGTAACAAGATTCCAAACTTCCATGCCTGGCTCCAACATAGCCACCCAGATATCCTATAGGTTACTGAAACATGGTTAAAGCCACATATAAAAGATCCTGAAATCACTCCCCCCAACTACAATATAATTAGAAATGACAGGATCCTCAAAAATGTGGTGGAGTAGCTCTTCTATACTCCTTCGCCCTTACAGTTACTCCCTTCACCAAACCCATACCCCATTTCACCCTGGCCCTCCTCCAGATGAATAGAAACAAACACATATGTATAGCCACTCTTTACATTCCCCCAGGAGACAGTATCCCTATTCTTGAAGATATCCTGCCCTGGTTCTCCCCTAACATTACCAACAAGACTATAATCCTTGGTGATGTTAATATTAACCAGACCGATATTCAATCTCCTACTTCTCCACACAACATAAACTTATACAACTTCTCACAACTAATTGCCTCTACTACCAGGCCCTTGAACCACTTCTCCTCTGGTACTACTCTTGACTGGATTCTTGTTTTCCACCCCCAATACATCTCTGACAGCAGCATCATACCTGACATTCTTAGCGATCATCTTCCCTCTTTCGCTCATCGTCTTCCCTTCTCCTTACAACTATCCCATAGTTATATCTCCACCCGCTCTCTCAAAAACTTCAACCCAGAAACCTTCTCCAGCTCTCTAAAACACACAAACTGGAGTCCTCTAAAACCATCTCCCTAGATAATGCAGTAGCCTAATTTAATACTACATTATTAGACCTGTTAAGTATTCTTCATCCCTCCAGAACCAAAAGAATTAAAAGTAAAACTGTCCAATGGTTAAGCAAAGAAACTACAACCATTATGCATCTCCATGACAAAGCCTGGAAACATTACCAGAAAAATAAAACCCATACCACCCTGACTGAATATAAGCTGCTACATAACAAAGTAAAAACAATTGTTGTGTCCGACCACAAATCTTATTTCTCCACCCTTCAAAATAACCACAATACCAACCCCAAAAAATTCTGGAATGGCATCTCTACCCTGCTCAATCCTGGCAAAAGAGACAACCCCTGCCCTGACCCAAATGTCCCAGACCTCTCTTTAGCTACACAATTTAACTCCTTCTTTATTGATTCTATAGCCAAACTAACTACTTGCTTCCCAACAAAGCTTCACTTCCACCTCCTTCTGTCTCTCCTTTCACTAACACTACCACCTCCCAACCCCCTTCCTTCACTATCAAACACATTACTATCTCCACCATAAAAAAACTCCTTCAGAAACTGAAACCATGCTCAAATGTCCCTGATGACCTTCCGTCCTAGTTCCTCAAAATTGCTGCTGATGCCATCGCCTTTCCTATCTCCATTCTAATAAACCACTCAATCCAAGAAAACTATGTATCCCTACTCTGGAAAAAGGCCTATATCATTACCCTTCACAAAGGAGGTAATCACAAGAACATTCCCAATTTCCAGCCAATTGCTATCTTATCCCCTATCTCAAAAGTTCTAGAAAAGTGTATCCCCCTTCAACTTCTACCCTACCTCCCAGACAACCACCTACTTATGCCCACACAACATGGTTTTAGACCTGGCCACAGAAACACAACTGCTCTCCTCTCCTTCCTCAAAACTGTCAACAAAGCCTGGGATTCCAGCTGTCTAGTGTCCACCCTGCATCTGGACTTATCCAAGACCTTTGACACCATCTCCCATAACCTTTGCCTATCTAAACTCTCTAATCTAAACCTATCCCACTCTTCTGTCAACTGGTTTTCTAGTTACCTCTCTGACAGACAGCAAGCTGTCAAATGGAAAAAAGCCACCTCCTCCTTCCTTAATACACCTACAGGTGTGCCCCAGGGTTCCATATTGGGTCCCCTACTGTTCAACATTTTCATAAATGACTTCCACCAAAACATCCCTAGTGCTAAACTGATTCAATACGCAGATGACTCTGTGATCATCTGCTTCGCCACTTCCACCTACACTCTCTTAAAACTAACTCAGGATGCTTTCTCTTATACCAAACGTTGGATAATAGACAGCCACCTATCACTCAACGCATCAGAAACTAAAATTATGTTATTTTAACCTTGATAAAGTATCATTATAGACAAGAACTCATTCTCCATTACTAGCCAAAACAATACCTTTCTCGAGGTAGTCTCCCATGAAAAGCTTCTAGGAGTCCTTATTGATGAATAGTTAAAATGCAATACCCACCTACTAATATAAAGAAAACTTACCAGAAACTAGCCATGCTCTACCGCCATAACTGCTATATCACTCCCAGTACTAAACTTGTACTCCCTAACACCTTTCTCACTCCTTCTCTCCTATATGGTGCTCCACTTCTTAACATCCTTCAATCTTCTCTAAAAACAAAGCTATCCTCCTGTTATAACAAAATTTCTAAGTTTGCTACCGGCTATAAATCCTCCTCCCACCACTGCTATGCCCTTCACAAACTAAATTGGGTCGAACTTCCTAACCATCTTACCTATATTCAACTTACTCATGCCCATAAACTCATCTTTAATCCCTCCATCTGCCCCTCCCTTGCCTCCTCCTTCAAAATGCACCTACCCAACAGACTTCTAAGATCCAATAACCAGAATTTGCTTGAACTGCACAAGCCTGCTCTTCCTCCAGGGAAACACCTACTATCCTTTTCCCTAGGTCACCTCTGGAACTCCCTGTCACCTCTTATTCGTACTACAGGCAACCACTCTACCTTTAAGACACTGCTTCATTCCCATCTCAAAGCTCTCTGGAAATGTTCTTGCTCTCGTCCTACATGACCCACCTCTTTTTTCCCCATTTCTCACACTCCTTTACTTCTCTCTTCCCTTCATCATACTGAGTTTCTCTGACTACTACCGTATTCATTCTTCTCATTTACTCCTACTCTTGCTCTACTTTTTTTTGCTTATTGTCCCGCCCTTCTTACATTCAACAATTAACACCGCTTATCCCCATCCTACTTTAACTCTGCTAAGATTTCATGTAAAACTGTAATGTAACCCTGTGTTATTTCACATTGTAACAAATCTAACAGGAGTATGCACCAATGTATTTTTCTTATTTTAATTGACTTACATGTGTGTGTGTGTGTGTGTGTGTGTGTGTGTGTGTGTGTGTGTGTGTGTGTGTGTGTGCACGTGTGCATATGCGTGCGTGTGTGTGTGAGTAATTTTACCTTTTTCTTTTTTGACTGCATTTTCACTGCGATCGTGGATTTTTTGTCATGTTGTGTAATACCATTGTTCTTCAATAGTATTACATAAATGCAAATACAGTGTCTTCATATTATATTGTTGTTCATGGAGCTTTTCTCCCCGGGAATCCATTGAAAATGGGCTTTTCTTGGCCCAATGGACTATCCTGGTAAACAAACTGTAAAATAAAATAAATAAAATAAAGTAAATAAATCAATCTTATTCATTTTTTTTCCGCTGAGAGTATGCACATGATTTTGTGCTCTGTTTTATCTGTTTACATGTACTCTGTAGAACAATATGCTATACATCTTTCTGAATACCCCTAGTATGTACATATGAACACTAGTCAGACCAGCCACAAAATGTAAATATATTTGGACAAAAAAAATCTATCCAAATGTTGAGATAGCTAGCTCAATGGCCTAAAAGAACCTTTTTAGTAGTGGTAAAGTAAAACCTGTATCCAGATATTCATATAGCAGGATGAATGGTTCAAAGTAGCCCTTTTAGTGGTGATAAAATACATTTATCACTGAAAAAAGGGATCATTTAACTAAGCAGGAAGACAAACAGAACTTGCTGCCATTATAAACATGACAGTAAGTATGTAACAAATTTAAAAAAATGAACATAGCCACAGTTTAGGGCCGTGAACGCTACATAAATATTGCATAACTCTGCGTTATGCTAATGCTCTCTCTTTAAAAACATATTTTCAACAGTTTATCAATATATTAGAAATTAGTTGGCAGCAGCGTATATGATTTATTTCACTATAAAAGGCAGAGCCATGAAGTTCCACAACACAGTTGAATTGGTTTAAACACAAATCTTTTAAAATAATTATTGTATAATTACAATAATAACCACCCAACCAATGGAATATTGAGATTTACACATTCTCTCTGACATTTACTAAGTTAGGAATTACTCTTATGTATAAATTATTCTAGTCATGAATAAACTGCAATGGATACACGACAGACAGTGATTATTGCTTCAGTATATATATTTCCACATGAATGACTAATAAAAGGACAGGCAGAGTGGGCACAAAGGAAATCTTCCTTTGACAGAGTTTTTCTGCTTAAACTAAGAATGTAACTACTCCAGCACACATGTGAAACCACAATGAATACGGCAGCCCTAGTAATGACATATCAAAACCTGTAACAGCTCCATAGAATTACTGAATATCTTCAGCAAATATGCAGTGAAGATAAGGGTTTGAAATTTATTATTAGAAATGTCCACTGTTGTCTTCTAAATAACTACAGAATCTTACCATAAGTAGTGAACAGACTTAGTTTAAAACAGCACTCAAAAAAGCCATACAAATGTATAATCACCCAAAATATAAAGTATGTGAGCATATCTCTAAACCTGCCAGCATTAGTATGACAATCAACAGAGTTTTTGAGAACTAGAGGGTTATGTATCTCAAAGTGCAGCCACATTAAGGTCAAGAAATGTCCATAAACAAAAAATGTAAGAGAAATAATCTATGTCCTCATCCTAAATTGAGCTGGAACAGACACCGATCACTCATCTGATGTATTTCCAGATCATTGCAACTAACAGGGCAGTAGATAGTCTGAGCCAACCTTCATTGCAAATTGGCAGTGTGTACACAGACAGATGATCATTTTTTTTTTCTAATTTATCCTGCTGCTGGCCAGCTCATGCTGCTGTCTCCCCCACCCTGCTATCTCTGCGTTCAGCAACTTAGGCTTCAACACAGCCTTCAGCAGTTTTTGCACTGTCTTCACCACTGTGCCATACTGTTTTATTTTTTAAGTGAACTTACTAGTGGTAGATTCTAGGCATGTCTGCTATTGGTCTATTTTCACTGTGATGAATTCCAGGAGATTTCCATCATTGGCTGCACACTCAGGATAGTTAAACAGGAGAAACTGAACCGTATAAGTTCAAATCACAGCAGCAGAGCGTGCACAAGATTTCCAGGCTAAAATCAGAGCATGAGCAGCCTTAAGCCATAAGTGGTCTGCAAGCTGCAAGTTGAGCAGTAACTAGACTGCATTTATGGAGGTGGATGACTATGGTGGTTCTCTTTTCTTCAGGTGCACATCCTGTGGAAAGACTTTGACTGAAGGCTTTTAGGAGATGTTTTGCAAAGTGATGCTGTATGTTTACCAGTAAGCAGCTGGCTGTGGTGTCTGGCCCCAAGAAGGTGTTAATTGTTGTTCTCTAGAGGGTGGGAGAGACTTCGTATTGATGATGAGTTTGGCCTGATCTGCTATGAAGGATGGACCAAATGTAGGGTGAAATTATAGCTGAATTTTTTCATTAAGATTTTGCCTCCAGATTCTGGGTTGGTATGGGTAGTACCATTTACAGTGAGTTCAGAGCATTACATGGGATATTATTGAAGAGTTTACATACATAGCTTTAGAAGGCCTTTTGGTTGTCTTTAATGTTGCTGGCTATCTTGTGCTCATGGGCAGCCTAGGCAATTCTCATAGCATTCCTGAGTTCCTTACTAATTTGGTTAAATTTTGTTTTATGGTTTGAGAAGGGGCTATATTTATATAAGACTAAGGTCTTACACTTCTTCCTGTATAAGGTATAGATTCTATTATCCCACTAGATTGGATGTTTGATATATTTATTGTTTATGATAGAATGAGACAGTGTTCTTTATACAATGATTTAATAAGTCATACAATTCATTTTTTAGAGCTGGGGTGTCTGTGTTCAAAGATTTGAAATGTTGTGACCATTTATGTTTTTTTTCAAAGGACAATTAAATCTAATTGCTTAATTTCACTGAAGTCCCTGAATATAGATGGATTTAGGGGAGTAAAGAGGCTTATCATGAAGGAGAATGTGATAGCTAACTTGCCTGCTTTAACTAGTGAAGGGAATATTCTAGGGCTGAACAGGGGGTGTTAAGGTTAGTTAGGCAAGGCTTGAGAAGGTTTGGGACTCCATTTGGGAGAGAGAGTAGTTCATGGATCAGGAGTAGATGATGCCATGAAAGGCCCAAAGGATTACAGTTGTACGATGTACAAGAAGACCATTTGCTATTTGAGTAATTGAAATAGCCTAATAGTATGGTGGTCGGTATGCTGTCTAGCTGCAAGAGCATATTATATTTTTGATATGTTCTTGCAGGGACATAGAGGGGAATATGTAGTTACAAATAAATTAAAAAATCATGTTTTGTTGGGAATGATTTAGATCTGTAAAAATGGATATAATTTGGGATGAGATGTGTAGGTATTTCTAAGTTAGAAATTGTGCTTCTGAGATTTCTTGTGTAGAGCTGGGCCACCTCCATGCCTGGCAAATTGGAATTTATTAGGTTGGGATGCCTAACAATTTCACTTTAATGCTATAGGGTGGAAAAGGTCTCGTATAAGTATATGAGATCCCTTGAAGGGCAAGTGCAGTCTGTCCCTAGATATGCAGGAAGGTCGGTCTATCATGTTTTCCCGGTTTCTCACAAACTGAGCCCAGTGATGGTTGATTTTATATTTAGGCATCATTATAGGTGAGGGCAGAATACTAATCAGAAGAAGAAATGTTCTCCTTCTTAAGAGCATGCATTGAGAGCCCCACCATGTCTCTCTGCATCTCCTCCAAGCAGAACTGTGTGAGATCATTCATCCCAACATGAGAAATAACATGGCCATATATTTAGTACACTTCATAGTCTTCTGGTTCCTGAAGGGCCCTGAAAATTCTCATTATGATTTTTAGATATTATGCTCATCAAGTTTAAAGTTTGTTTAGGATTGATAAAAATCCCCCACCCCTGCTTTGTGAACTGTCACCACTATAGTTTGTTAGGAATGGGTCTAGACATGCTAACATTTTGTTTAATGTGATTCGTAGGGCTTTAGTTAGGTCTTCCTTGATTCTTTATAGGAATTACCAGGTATGTTGGCTGGCCCCAAGAAACTTGATTTTTTTTTTTAATTTTATTTGTACCAGTAGCTATTATTTCTAAAAATATATAAGCATGCCAGTTTTCTTTTAATTGTAATTTTTGGAAATTGTATTTTTTTGGTGCTCAAGCTCTTGTTTTTGTATACTCTGTTGTATTATTCACTCTAACTGCTATGTATAACTATGAATGTACCTTTCTATGTTACTGTAAATATTTTTCTATGCTACTGTAAATTTATGTATATAATTATCCTGGACCTTTTCTCCTTGGGTGTCTACTGGAAATGGGCATCTAGCTCAGTTGGACCAACCCAGTTAACAAATGTCAAATAAAATAAAAATAAAATAAATTGTTACAGCCTGTAGTCTCAATCACAGTATAACATGTCTTTGCTTTCTGTAAAGTTTGTACATTTTTTTCTGCAATTATAATCAGTGTGTCCTATATCTAGGTCATCACTTCTTTGTTTATTGATAGTGTATTACAGTTGCAACTTGTCCATTTATACTTTTACATGCATTTTAGTGATATCTTATTTCTGCTTTTATCTTTTGAGTACAAGTTGAGATTGTAATTTGATCTAGAAGATTTTGCAAGAAAATTAGTTTCTGTTCTTATTTATAAGACCAGAAAAACAGATTTCTAGTTTTGTGTTTAGAATGCCCTTTCAGCAGATGCAGTAGTTCTAAAAAGAACTGTTTTGTTTGGTTCATACAGATTTCTGTGAGCTCTGAGAAGGGGCCAATTGTGTTTTGAATGTCTTCAATGTGTCTCTGGTTGCTCTTACCAGAGCTTTTTTGCTCATCTGTGAGCTCTGAGAAGAGCTGTTTTGGTCAGCTAAGTGGTACATTTTTTTCTATGGTATATTTTACCAATTTTGAAATTTCACAAAAAAAGACTTGTCTTGTTAACTTTACCTGAGTATTTGTGTCTTATAAGTATATGTCCAGAAATGCTAAAGCTAATAATAATACAGAGCTCACTGATACTCACCTGAGTAAATGAATTTGGGTTACTGACATCAGTATCCCAGACGGTCTGCATAAGTATGTGCTTTATTGCATCATGGATTCCATTTGTAAAGTCTAAGAAGGATGGTTTATCTTTGATTGAGTTGATTGTACTGTTAGACTAAAGGTAATGGCATCATGGTTTGTTTTAATTATACAGGGTATAGTCATGAGTGGGATACAAACAATTTTATGCTAACTTATTGTCATCTGTAGTTTGATTTCAAGCTTGATTTCATTTTGCTTGCTACAAATGATTTATATGATTTTATGTAGTTTCCTCATTGAATATTAAAGTAATTAAATTCTCCCATAATGACTATATTTTCCTTGTTTTGCATCCTGAAGTTTAGTCAAGACATCTTATTTGTCGGTAGGGGACATACATGATGTATAGCTTTTTGCTACTGTTCTGTTTAGTACCACTTTTATCAAATATTGTATAAGCAACTTCTAGTTGTTCAAATCAGATATAAAATTAATCTCATACTAACTCCTGTCAGAACCATTGTATAAAACTTCTCTAAACCAATCCATTCCTTCTTCATGATCATGTTCATGAGCTTGTTTTGAAAAATAACTTTATCTTTTTCAAGGCTGATTATTATTGACAAGTTAGAGTGGTAGCAATGGAGGCAGCTGTGGGCCTGCAAATATTTTTCTTTGGTATTGGGAGAATATGAACATCATTAATAATAAACATTGGAAGGACCTTAAAGCTTATTTTAGATTTCTTGATGATATTTTTTAAATTATGGCAAGATGATGAGTTAGCCCTGAAAGAATTTTTACTTATATGGATGGTAAAGGATATGTTTTTTAAATTGATTTATTTTATGATAAGAATTCAATAAACGTTTTGAATATTAAGTAAAAGTAGTGATCAACAGGAATTTGTATCTAATATTTACAGGAAAACATTTTTTCTGTAGTTATTTACATTTTAGTAGTGCTCATCCATATTGGTAGAAAAATAACTTAGTAAAGGGGCAATTCATAAGGTTATCGAGGATGGTATCAGATGATGTTCAGTGATAGAGATTATCCTTTAAATTTATTGTACGTTGTGTGTAAAGAGGTCCTAATAGTGAGACATGGTAGATTTTGCCCAGTATTAAAGTAAAAAGGTATTACTAAGATAAAGCCACAGAGGAAAGGAGGTTGCAATGTGACATTGGTTTTGCCATATAATATTAATAACAAACAATAAAAAATATTAAATCAAAAAATGTTTAGGTGGATTTGGTAGATTTGGAATGACAGAGAAATTAGGTTTGCAATCAAAGTATGCTTTAAGAAGGGGCAAGAATCTAAAAATGATTATGTAACAGACTGATACTAATTTGGATTTTTATAAAATAGGTCAGTATGAAATGAATAAATGCCAGGCCTACTTGCAATGCCTTTTTATATCTGAGTAGAGTAGCATAGTGGTATCATCTCATCCCAGGGTATAACATGGTAATGAAAAATGTAATTGTAATACTGCTTGAGTTATCTCCACAGCTATCTGGAATATTGCAAATAATTATGTGTAATTTGTGAATATCAACATGAGTTATATAGGATGCTTGTGTCACAACTGTATTAGAATTGTATGTCATATCTATATCAAACTGGTGTGTACAGACGTGTGTTAAAAATGTATTTTATAAAGGCTTCTGCTTGAAATGTAACCACAGTGTGCCCTACTGGAAGAGAATAGAAATGTACATGCACTATTGTAACTGTTAATTGTAAATATTTGAATAGTGGAAACTGACATACAGGAGGTTAACTTCAGAAAAGTAGCTGAAATTAAATGACTTTATGGTATACATAATAAAAGATGGTATCTTTCAGTTTTCAGTGCAACAAGAGACACAGATTCTGTGCTGAGATGCTTTCTGTATTGTCATTGGAGTGAACTAATTACTACCTCTGTAAGTATGAAGGAATGCAATTGTTTTATGTCTTCCAGCATCTACCAAAGATCTGAGGTCTATGTCTTTTCACAGGTAGATACTAAATACTGCCAACTTCTAGCAGTGGGGGGGTTCATCTGTGATAGAGTCAGATGACAAGAAATTATGTCATTCTGCAAGCTTTCCCAACAGTAATATTTGAGATATTAATTTAAAAAGTATCTTAGTGAGACAGGGCATTCTGTATTCTGTCTTGGACCTGACAAGAACCTTTTATCACAACATCTACCATGCTCTAATAAAGTAAGTTTCTAGGGAACAGTATAATTTTCTTCCATATAGTCAGGAATATAGCAAAGCTTAGTTTAGATATTTTTCTTTATTTATTTCAGACTGTCCTGCAATGTTGTTTTAAATATTTCCTGTGATTTTGAACTCTGATGTCACTGTGATTATATGCTGAGTATTTTCTTGTTCTTTATTCTTTATTCTTAAATATATTTAAACCTTTCATTGTGGCTGATCTGCCTAGAGATATTTAAGTTTTGAGAGTACTTGCATATTTATTAGGTGAGACTATGTGGGCCACTCATAGTAGCCTTGCTGTTGGTGAAATTAATATTAATATTAATGTTGATGTAAATAGTAATATTAATATTACACAGTAAGATTGGACTCCCTTTTTAAGGGCCTTAAAGTAGCTGATTAGGAGTTGGCTGGAGGCAGTGATAACTACCTTATAGTCTGGGCAAAAGGAGGCATACCTAGTAAACCTGTGCCAGCCTTTCTCAGGTGTGTATGTGTGTGTGTGTGTGTGTGTGTGTGTGTGTGTGTGTGTGTGTGTGTGTTTGTGTGTGTGTGTAAATCAAACCTCAAAGAGTCTGTGTGTCAGCTAGTTGGTCAAGGAGAAGAAGCACTGGTTGGACAGAGAGGGTGCTGCTGGAGGTCTTGGCTTGGCTACTCAGCTGAGATCTCAACTCTATATCTGTGCCAGTGGGGAGTCTTATTGGAAATTTGGAGAAAGAGGGAGAAACCAGCCCCGGACTGACTGTGGTCTGTGTGTGCTCTTATGGGAAATTGCACTTGATGCAGAGAGCTGCATCTGGAAATACTGTGTGTGTGTACCTGTTATCCTCCCAGTGTACATCCCCCACTGGTGCCAGTAGTGAGGACTGAGGCTCCTTGATTACTGGTCCAGTGTTGGGTCATCACAAGTTAGCCCTGAAGGAATTTTTACTTATATGGATGGTAAAGGATATTTTTTTTAAATTGATTTATTTTAAGATAAGAATTCAGTAAACATTTTGAATATTAATTTAAGTAAAAGTAGTGATCAACAGGAATTTTGATCTAATATTTACAAGAAAGCAATTTTTTAGTTATGTACATTTTAGTAGTGCTCATCCATATTGGTGGAAAAAGAACTTAGTAAAGGGGTGATTCATAAGATTATCAAGGATGGTATCAGGTGATGTTTATTTATAGAGATTATCCTTTAAATTTATTGTAAGTTGTACGTAAAGATGTAAATTAGTGAGACATGATAGGTTTTGTCCAGTATTAAAGTAAAAAGCTATTACTAAGATAAAGCCACAGAAGAAAGGAGGTTACAATGTGACAGTAGTTTTGTCATATAAGCAATAACAAAGAAGAAAAAAGTATTATATCTAAAAATTATTTAGGAAGATTTGTTGAATTTGGAATGACAGAGAAATTAGGTTTGAATCCAAAGTATGCTTATAGAAGGGACAATAATTTAAAAATGATTATGTAGCAGAATGATACTAAATTGTCTTTTTATAAAATAGGGCAGTATCAAATGTATAAATGTGAGGCCCGCTTGCAATACCTTTTAATATTTGAGTAGAGTAGCATAGTAATATCATCTCATCCCTGGGTATACCATGATAATGAAAAATGGAATTGTAACACTGCTTGAGTTATCTCAGTCTATGTATGACCTGTGATTCATTTTATATTGGTAAGACCGTATGATTATTAAAAACATGAATTTATGAACATAATTAGGAAATCAAAAGGAAGGATAAGAAGAATGTTCCAGGCAGACATTCTATTTTATATGAACAGGGCCTTAACATGATAAGCCTGGTGTGTATTTGCATATGTCCATGCAGTCATCAAAACTAGCATTAAAAGTAGCCAAAGTAATACTTTGTTTATCCTGTAATGGAAATCTATTCCATATGTTGGGATTATGCCGTGTTAGAAACCTATCCCTCAAGTTATTCTCATTAATGCTTTGGTGCAGATTTAGGTATGTAGATTGGTTTTGTGAATAAATTGGATCTCAAATAGGATTTGGTCTTTTATAGCTCAAAAAGATAGATGCAAATCACCTCAGAGCAGCTGGCAAGCTACTAAGTATATAGAGCATCTTGCGTTTCTTTTTAGGATAGTTGAAGACTTCAAGACCTTTAATTTTCTTGGAGATCTGTGGAAGCTTACCAGTTGAGTGATATGCTTGGATTTATGCATACCAAAGGAGACATTGCATTTGATGATCAGTCAGATAAGGGAACTATACAGGGGTAGAATAACTTCTTTGGCTCTTGAAGAGATTTCCTGACTATGGTGAAAACATGACGATCGAGTGAGAGAAAAAGAGTTGTCCACATAAGTATCCAGGTCTCTAATGACTATCTCTATCTGAGGAGGAGTACCATTTATACTATATGAGCTATGCCACTGTGCTGAATTTTTTTTTGTATTTGACCTTACATCATTTTTAGTACACTTGGTTTGAGCATATTCCAGTCCTTGCTGGAGATGTTTAGTATCATTGGGTGGGCAGACAACAGTACCCAGCTTGCATTCATCAGCAAACTTTGGCAATCTAACTTTTGGGGTATTGCTTTGGATATCTGTAAAATAAATTCCAAACAGGAGAGGGTCTAGCACACATCCATTTCAATTTTAAATTTATAAAGTGTGTCAGCAACTTTCAGAACCTAAGATCTGTTGGTTAGCCAAATGGCAATCCAGGGGACCATGTGGGGTTTACATTAAATAATGATTCCAACATGGAAAATATTATCAGAAGCCTTGTCCAGGTTAAGATAAACTGTGTGCACAAAGTGACCAATGTCCACAGCCTCTGCAACTTTTTTCAAAGAAACTTACAAGGACCTGCACTTCACAAACTGATTGTGGTCTAGTTCAGTTACATTGCTTATATTTGCATACAAGAGTTCTGCTATAATTCATTCCATAACTTTGCATAAAGGCTGGTGAGGCTGGTGGGTCTATAATAGCTTGAGTCTGCAGAGGGGCCATACTTGTGTAGAGGAGTAACAGTGGCTATTCTCCAGGCATCTGGCACAAACCCTGTAGACAGGCCGAGAAGGAACATTTTAAGTAGATGCTCAGATAGGACATACCTGGCACTGATGAGAATGCAACCTGGTATGTTGCCTGGTCCTATGGAGGTATTATTTTTAGCCTTTGACAGGCATTCTAAGATTTGTTCTAAAGCAATTTCAGGGGAAACTAAAATTTCAGGGATAGCGCTGGTAACAATGGGGTAGATGGCGGTAAAGTTAGCAGTAATTTATCTGATATTATACCATGCGAACATCGCAAACCCGACAAACATGCATGCTGATTGGCTAATCCAACCAGCGTGCACATAGTAAATCCTACAAGAAACAACGCAAAAAGTCCGGTCGCTAAATATCATGCGGCGACAGCAAATAAACAGTAAAGTAAAGTAAATCTAATACCCAAAACACACAACAATTTAATGAAAACACAGAAAACTAACCAATTTCCATACTACACTCCTCATTCCCTCACCTCGAACACTAAAAAAATAAAAAGTCATGCAGTCGCAAATACATCACACACACACTACATAACCACCACTTATAACACAATAAAACCAAGCATTCTCATAAAACCATTCACTTACCTATATTCCCTACAATACCTATACACAGACAACTCCAAAATGTACATACTAAAACACACCACACATCCCTCGCAAAGTCAAAAACACACACCATACCGAATGTCCACATCAGCATACATCTAATAAAAGCGCATACAACACCACCATCTACTGACCAAATAGTAAAAGTACATATTTTAAAAATTAATACAAATTAAAACTACACCACATTTCAACATACCTATAACTACTAAAACATAACTACACGTTATAAACTTCTACACTGCTTAAACTATGTTATACCAAGCACCACCTAGCCCTTTCCTAACATTTCCTGAAAACCTAAGAAATAACATGTATTTAAATTAAAACAGAAATAAACAATAGACGCAAACTGAAAGTGTGGACTATTTTATCTCACAAAAAGTGGAAGAATACAAAAAAAAGGAAACAAAAACATAAATAACAACAATACAAACATAATACAAAACAAACTAACACCATGGTATAATAGCAATAACCCACTTCTGGGTGTGGGTAATGCTGGATTTACCCACGGTTGTCTTTGTTTGGTCCCACGGGCTTCGCCCTCGGGACCAAACCATGCCAACCGTGGGTAAATCCAGCATTACCCACACCCAGGCGTGGGTTATTGCTATAATATATTGTCTGTATCCATGGGATCGGAGTGTCTGATATTATTATGGATGAGCTCACTGCATTGTTGGGCATAATTCCTTAATTTTCTGACATAGCTAAAGAAAGATTTATAGTTGGATATCTGTGACAACATTAACTTTGTATTCTGCTTTATATTTTCTAATAGTACTCTTACATTCCTTACTGGCATGTTTCAGGGTGGTGTTGAGGTAGGAGAATGTGAAATTATTGCCACTTTTCATTATTTTCCTTCTTTTGTTATAATAATAATAATAATAATAATAATTAATAATAAATACAATTTCTTTATATGGGAGTTCCACCAGATAAGTTTATTCCTGTATTTACCACTATATTTAAGGCAAATGGGTACTAACATTTATTTGCAGCCACTTAGGTGCTGGTAAAAGCCAGATATGAATCCGGCAGCCCTCTCAGTTGGGCCTACTTGCAAAGGATTGGTGTGAAGTTTGCATCTGACTTCTACAAGCCAAAGAAAATACCTAAAGATGGTCTAATTTGTTGATGGTAGTACAACTAGGCCTGACAGAGAAGATGACCAATTTGTAGTCAGATTAAGCTAGAGATGAGAAGATGCAAGATAGGATACAGGCGGAGGTTTGGTTGGTAAGGACCAGATCAAAGATATTAGAGCTTCTAGTGTGTAATTTTACTATTTTATAATTGTTCCAGTGTAGTGGTATTAACAAAGTCTGGGAAGAGCTGAGTATAACTGTTTTTATAACTGCATATATGCCAGTCAATGCTTGGGTAATTGAAGTCACCTAGCAAGAAAGTATTTGATGCGATAATTAATGCCTCAGTTGTGTTACGGTAATGTATATGATATTTGTAGGACATTTACGTCTATCTCTAGATAGCAATGAAGTAAGAGTTGAACTTGTTAAGAGTGATTTGAATATCCAGAATCTCCAAGTTAAGGTCAAGGGTAATTAGATGAGAGGTAATAGTGTTTTTAACAAATCCCCCACATCTACCAATGGTCTAAAGACATAATAGGTGCCAAACCCCTGGTATGCAGTATCTTGTAGCAGAACAATTAAGACAAGCATTGGCTTTATAATTACTTTAACAGTTATAGCAACAAACTATTTGGTATCAACTATGATATATAACTATTATATTACACATACTCCATTATTCTTGGCAGATATAGTACTACAAAGGAGTTTATTCTTTATACCAGTTAAACAGTATATTTAAATGGCCAAATAACAGGAAACAGTACAATAAAGTAGGGTGATTCTAGGCAGGCAGGTTATTAAATATGGATCTATGTCAGTTTATTGAAAAACCACATTGTCGAAGTCCATATGGTCAACAGTGCAGTTAAGTGAAAAACAAACATAAAGCCACGCAGCACCCTCCAGCAACACAAACAACATTTTTGCAGTGGGGGGGGGGGGGCAAGTCTCCCTGCATCCCCCACACCCACTGCTAATTATTTATACCAACTCTGAAATCACATTACAGTGGGGAAAAGGGTAAACTTCCTGATACCTACTGAAATGCAGTCTTAGTCAGAAAGCTTCAATGAATTAAATTGTCAAGCATAAGGGTTTTGACAGTTAGGTCCTTTGACAAATTGAGATAGACCCATGAAATGTATACATAAATAACTGATTCAAGAACTCGGAAAACAAAACAATAAAAATTAGACAAAAGTTCAAACACTAGTCCTTTCTCAGATCAGGCATAGAAAAAAAACTGAAGCATAGGCAGACCTCCTTTATTTATGCATCCAGTATGCTTTGGTAAGACACTTAATAACTTAGACCACCCCTAGGTAAAAGTATATTGATTATTCATGACAATACATTTTCCTGCTATTGTGCAAACAATTTGAACAATCTCCTTTTTCTGAACATGGATTTACTATTAAAACAGTACTTTAATCATACCACCTTGTTGCAACTAGCTGTAGCTGCCATTTTGGTTCCTTAATTTTAAAGTTATTTTAAAATGTAAGATTATTTTCAACCTTTTTTCAGCACTTGAAATGTGAATCTGCAGTCAAAAACCTTTCCACACAATGCTATTAGTGCTTTGCTGGTGAGCTCTAGCAGTGTTAGAGATAACAAGTAATTTAGAGACATGACAGAATCACAATGAGCAAAAATTCTTTAGCAACTCATTTGCATGTCTCTAAATTGAACACTTAACTCAGCTGTTGTTCCCCTCACCAGTCCCTGCAAAACTGTTGTGCAGACATCTGGAGACCTGCAGACCTACAGACACGCAGACACACACACACACACACACACGCACACACACACACACGCACACACGCACACACGCACACACGCACACACGCACACACACACACACACACACACACACACACACACACACACACACTAGGACTAATAGCCCCTCTCCCACCATTGATAACAATGAGTGTATCCTGTAAAAAGAATGCACATTCCCATCACTTCACTCCGGAGATAGCAGGTCTAGTTTGTCTTTGATTTGCTGTATCATGCTATTCAGATCATGGTGTATGCTCAATTATATTAGTTGTGGCCCTGAACTGCTGCATTTGCATACAGTGATATCCAACAAGACTGATGTATTTTTACTTGCTGGAGCCTTCTTGCCACTCTACTGTGCTATAGTGGCCTTGGAATCATTCCCTAATAATGCCTTGAGTAATCCTGCTTTAAAAAGGATAGTACAATCCGTTATGCTTTTCTGAATTCCCTACAGTGTTTTTCTAGTGCACTGTTCCTATTCTGCCTTTTAATACCATACAAGCATTGTACCCATACTTGGATAAAGAAACTAGTCTATATTACGACGTCAAAACGTCGTAATATCAAACACCTAAATATCGACCCATATTCATCGAAATGCATTTATGCAAATTGTTGAATACTTCTAGGGCAAAGATGTAGATGGCCAATTACACAGTGTTGCCCTTTTCTCTGCTGTAGTGTGATCTCGGAGTTGGTATATTTAGTTGGGGTGGGGGTGGGGGTACAGCCCCCCATGTCGTGGGGGTGTAGGGGGTGAAGCCCCCCACATGGGTGGGTTTGTTTTAGGTTAAGTGTGTTATGTGGGATTGTGGGGCAAGTGTTTTTTTGCACTGTAAGTATTCATCAATTCGTGTAAGTGCATTTTGATGAATACAGGTCAATGTTTAGGTGTTCGATATGATGACGTTTCGATCAAGAAACTATACCTTCTGTTGAGCATGCAATATTCTTATAAACTTTGTACATACAGCTAGCATCTGGATTTAGAAGAATGTAATGGTGGTCACAAAAATCACATAAATTACATCTTATACATGGAAAAAAATCTTAGTTTTATAAACTTCTTGCTCTGCTACTATCTGCCTTGATTGAAAACTTGTTCAGGTTGTGAGCCCTTCTATAAGTAAAAGATTTTTTTTCTTTCACAATATTCTTCACTTCCTTGTTTAACAGAAGTATGTCCCAGTTATCCTTAGGGACCTTTTCTATTTATGTACTTTTACCATTATATTCAGTTATAAAATGTAACTGACTTAACAGAATTCTTGCTCTTAGCTTTTACTTAGACAAGTACCGTAATTTTCCTTTACTTACTATAAGGCATTTTTCTTCAGTATTTCCAGCTGTTTAATTTTTGACAGCTCAGATTTTTTATTGAATACCCATGTTCATAAAATGTACTGCTTGTTTTATGTAACAGCTGATTGTGTAACACAGTCTGACTGGTATTTAAAATCTCATGTATAAACTGCTTCTTGGGAATGCGTTTCCTCATGTAATAGGGTTGACACCTTTTTATGTGACATACCTTTACATCTAAAGTACTGCATATTCTGCTGATGTCTCACCATTCTTTGTTAAGGGCATGTAACATTGTAAGGGTAAAATAAAATCCTTAAGATGTTTTTACTTTACCATATGACAGAAATAGACCAACATCTCATAATTTCCAAAATAAGGTACTCTTTCATATACCCATTTAGGAAGTTAGATTTGTATTCTTTATAAGCCAGTACAATGCACGTATATGAACAGGACTAACAAAGCTGTGTTAAAAAGAGCTTTTTTTTTATCTGCATGCAACTTATCTTCACAGTCTTAGTTCCTCTAAGATGATTGAAAACAATCAAAAACTCTGTTTAGTTTCAAAAGTCTGCAGTTCTTGGGAAAGAGCTAATCATGAAACACATAGACACAGACCCACATATGCTGAGGCACTTAAATTTAACCTTCCTAATCCCCAAAGACCTCTTAGATGAAGCACACATAACAAATACCCTCAGCAGCCTTGAATGCACTCTTTCAGGACACCCACATCAACACATGCAGCCAGATCTCGTGGAGCCTGTACTTCTAACCGCATAAGGCAAGCCACTACACAATCCAGCATTCCAGTCATTGGAGACTCCATTATGAGACACACTGATGTCCCTCTCACCAGACTGAGTAAGGAGAAAGTCATGGTCAGTTGCTTATCGGGGTCCAAGATCTGCCACATTATACACAGACTCAGATCATTAGGCCACAAGTACCAGTATGACTCAGCCATATTCCATGTGGGTGTAAATGACCTGAGATGTACCTCCCTAGACTACATGAAGACAGACATCATGGAGCTCTCAGAATATGTGTCCTAGGGTGGTATGAGCTCAGCACTTAGCAGTATTTTGCTTTCTCCAAGGATGATGCCAGACTATAAACAGAAGATGACTGACTTTTAATAATTGGCTTAGTTTCTGGTGTCATTCTAAGGGGGTGCAATATTTGTCAGCATAGAAGGAGATGGTGAACAGACCACACTGCCTTGCCAGGGATGGTCTGCACCTCTCCCGTCTAGGCTTTCAAATATTAGCTAAAACATTGTCTTCCACTATAGTGCTTTTTTTAGGCAATGCCAAACTGAAAGTACTTCTGATATAGCAAGTCAAAAGCAAGAAAATCTAAATGTGTTGCTGCTCATTGCTAGGAGTCTAACAAAAAACTCCATTCACTACAAGCACTACCTTACACTAGAGAAAGCTGACATCTGTGCAGTCACTGAGACATGGTTTCAAGCCACGAAGATCACACCACCACTGCAAGGTTATATCACCTTCCACACATTTAGACCAGCTACTACACAGGCAGAGACTAAAGTGGAAGTGTCTTGATTTACAGCAAAAATAAATATACCTCAAGGCTGTTCAAACAGGACAATACGCTTGAACATCTCCACGTTCAAATCACCATAGGCAAAATCTCCTACCACTTCTCCGCAAGCTATAGGTCCCCGTCCATGACTTATGAAACCCATAACACATATTTAACTTTATTGGAAAAATATACCATCCCACACAATGCCATATTCATGGGCAACTTTAATCACCCCACTTTTAACTGGGAATTATATACAACACCAAACATATAGAGGCAGAGATTCCTGGAATTCATGACCAGAGATGCAAACATACTGGATCTGGTCCTTACTAATATGAGAGAGTGCTCCATATCCTCTAGTGTAATGTCTTTTCTGGTATGTTAGACCACAAAATGGTCTCCCTTGAAGTAAAAATAAAACCTGGGACCCCATCTAACAATGGAGTGCTTAGGTACTACTCTAAGTCTAACTTCCTTCTATTAAGTGATAATCTGGCAAAATTTCAAGCCTCCATAAACTATGAAAATGATGCTGCCCATGCAGACCTTTTCACAGAAACCCTATACAAGCATGTTAAAAGCTGAACAGAGGCAGCAGTACCTGCTAAGATTGAAAAATTAATTTTAAGGTGCTAAAGCACTGTGCTGTTACTCTGATGCTTACTGTGATGGATTTGAAGTCTTCTTAAGACACTCAGTCTTGCTGGCTGTATTCTGCTGAAATCAAAGTCTGGTTATAGTTGCATTCACAGTCTGTTGCATACAGAAACTTGCAGAATATACACTGATGAGAGAATATACTTTGCAGCACCTGTCTTTAAGAGCAGTAACCAATAACTTTTATAATAAACCACACATACTTCTGTTACAGCTTCAGAAAATATTCTACTTTACTTCTCATATAGCACAGATGATGTGAGAGATATAACATTTACCTCAGGATAAATGTGTCCCTACCAATACCCCTAACATAACTGGATTTAATACAGACTTTATATATATTTTTAGTTAAGCACTCCCTCTGGTTTTCAAGCCGGTACATAAAAATCAACTGCCAATCATTAGTGGACCGGAGTTCCGCTGTGGCGACCCCTAACCGGGAAAAGCAGAAAGACACAAACAAACTGCCTTGATGACGCAAATGCTGACACATCTGTTCTTGTGCAAATGCTGATAAGTAAACTGTCTTCAAGGAAACGCTGTGTGGATTAGAAAAGCATATTTTTAAACTTTCTTAGAAAAACATGTCCTGTTGTCAGTTCTTTAAAGAAAGCAAATTACATTCTTGTCATGTGTGTAAGAAGTCAGCTTTCTTGATGTGTGTGTAATACACTCATAAGCAAGTTCCTTATTTTTTTAAGCCACAGTCATTTAGTATGGATGCTAATCACATATTATTAAACTCTGTTTCTACATTTAAGCAAGCTTTATCTTATTCCTTATTTATGTTGCATATTTGTAGCAAAGTTACATTCAATCTTAAAACCTTGTTGAGCATAATCTTACAATTCCCTCTTTTTATTTTAAAACATACTCAAAACACTTTATACTGATATGTATTTTTGATCACATTATATACAAAACACATTAAGAAATAAAATCTTTAGTCTTCTTTTGATACACAAGTCAAAATGCAATTTACATAGTTAATACAATTATATCAAATATTACTACTAAAACTGAATGTATTTAACAACTTTTTCTTTTACAGACCATTCTGTGAAAATATTTTATCAGTTATGAACTGTGTCTGCTTTAGCTTTCGTTTTATTTTTTAACTTGATTAATTTATTCTTTTGCAATCACAAAATTTAATTTATGACTTAGAATTCTTTTAACTCTTTGCACCTGTTGAATTAAATCTTTACTTTTATTGATTATTTTATATCAAAAGATTAGAGATAGACTAATATCTATATGAGACAAGAACTTTGTGCTACTCCAAACATTTATACACTGCTGAAAATATACAGTTTCAATGTCATTTTAACCATAACATTGTGGTCATGTCTCTGACATCTTGGTAAAGTACTGAACTGGGCTTAGATAATAAATATTTGAATGCAATTATTTCAGTATATTTAATACTTGAGGATTAAATAAATTATGATTTATATACTAAAGAATGCTATGTACATGTTAGTCCATTAGCTGTATGAATACAATATTTTAATATAATTTTCCTTTAACTGGGGTAACCAATACTAGTACAGATAAAATGATGGTCCAAAAACCAGTGATAAAATTACAATTAGTAATAAAATTACAACTTGACAAATTACTTTTGAACTTGTTACAATGTATCCTGTACAGTATGTATTTACACAGACTGTTTGCTATTCATGCATTTCAATCTAGTAGTTATCCTGGAACCAATTTTTTTTAAATATGGTTTTCCACACAGATTTGTTACTTAGACATTAATTTCATTTGTACTGAATTATTTTGTATTTGTACATAGTCCAATCTACAAATTTAGTAACATTAACATCAAGCAAAATCTTGAAAAATTCTTATGTTTCTTTAGAAGTATCTAGTGAAATTGCCACCAGAGACAACTACATACCCAGAAATTAGAAACATTTATGCTTTTTGCATACCAACATTGTCTTGCCAAAAATATATGAAATAGTGACCATTCTTGCTCAGTTTTTACATATCTTTACTCTCTCTTGTATAGCTTTAATAAAGCAATTTTAAGTAATCTCTTGTATAGCTTAACAGTTAAACAGGTTGTAAATACAATTTAATACTAATAACTAGCATGATGGCTATTAGTAACTTGTAAAATATCTTATCCTGTCAGATTTAATCTGTTTACCAATATTTCTAATGCATTAATACCTGTTTTCCCTCCCCCCAGAAAGAGTATTGTCAAGAAGGAATGAGATATTTCTTCCTGTAGCTTTCTTTTATACCCTAAAAACCAGAAGCAGGCACTCGAAAACAACCAATAAAACTGAAAGAGTGCCCTCCCTGTATACTGCAGTATTGCTTATTTGTAGAAAATGTATGTCAGCCAAAAACTCTTGGATGACAAAATAACTGAGTTAAAAACAGGAAGACTTGAAATAATAGCGAACCTCCGTTAGAACGGCTCTTTAATACACCTGACAAATTTCGTCACCAAAGACTTCATCATAAAAACATACTGAACATGTTTAAATACTCCATTGAATTAATTAAAAACTACTGGATTGGATGAATTTATTTCAAACACACCTATTGTTTCTATACTTCGTATAGTTCATTAATATTCATGAATTTCATAAAGTGCTACGTGCTTCATTAAAAACTCATGTATTAAAACTCCTATATTAAAACCATCATATTCTATGGATTACTCCTACATAATTATTTATTCCAAAACTCAAAATACATAAACAATTATAAATACAATATTGTTTAAAACACTTTTTAATATGAAAATGTATGTGTATCTAAAAACACTTATTAAATGAATCCTATGGGTCCACAATGTGGGTATGCCCTCTAGTGTCCATAATTGATATCACATTATATTTTGTTAGCCCTTATTTTCAGAAGGGGAGTTATAGTTAAAAAATCATTCGTACCAGGGCTGTTGTTGGAATCCAGGTAAACCTGCCACCATAATTCTCTATTTTCAAGATTTTCTTCCCATAAACCTCCCCTTATATCAGGTTCAAGGGCTAACAAAATATAATGTGATATCAATTATGGACACTAGAGGGCATACCCACATTGTGGACCCATAGGATTCATTTAATAAGTGTTTTTAGATACATATATTCATTAAAAGTGTTTTAAACAATATTGTATTTATAATTGTTTATGTATTTTGAGTTTTGGAATAAATAATTATGTAGGAGTAATCCATAGAATATGATGGTTTTAATATAGGAGTTTTAATACATGAGTTTTTAATGAAGCACGTAGCACTTTATGAAATTCATGAATATTAATGAACTATACGAAGTATAGAAACAATAGGTGTGTTTGAAATAAATTCATCCAATCCAGTAGTTTTTAATTAATTCAATGGAGTATTTAAACATGTTCAGTATGTTTTTATGTTGTCTGATGAAGTCTTTGGTGACGAAAACGCAGTTTGTCAGGTGTATTAAAGAGCGTTCATTCTAACGGAGGTTTCGTTGCTATTATTTCAAGTCTTCCTGTTTTTAACTTCAGTTATTTTGTCATCCGGAAGAGTTTTTGGCTGCTTTACCTATTTTCTACAAGTGAACGGTAACTGGTGTATATTGCAAGCGGAACAGGGCACTCTTTCAGTTTTATTTCTTTTATACCCTTTTGCAATACTGCTCACACAGTCAGTGTAAAACTGAGAAAGTACCCTCCCCCTGTAGTACTGCAGTATTGCTTATTTGCTTTATAATGTATGTCAGCCCAACACTTTGGTTATACATTTGCTTTATTAGTTTATTAAACTGTAGACCTTTGTCTGATTTGATCATCTTTTCTGTTGCCTTTGCTGTCTATTTCTAATAGTAGTTATTTGTACCCTCCTGTATAATTGATTTGAACTGTATGTATACTATAACCCATCTGCTGGCTATACTTGATGTAACTGAGGTTTTTTATTTTTATCAGTGACATATATGCACAATTGTGATATTTTATTACAATTACCAAATAATGTTGCATGTGTACATTTTAACAATTATGTTTTAATAACAATAAGTTTTTAGAAAAACTCAAGCCACTTGTCTGGCAATCAGTCTTGTTTCTTATCTTATCTTTCCAACATTTCCTGTAACTATTCATCCAGTCTAGGAAGGTCTGAGCTCACATTTCAGTTAACCCTTTTAGCATTTTTCCTTTAATCATCTGTTAGTAAAATACATTTATAAAACACTTAGCATTATATTTCTGATTTGCATAACTATGCAAACTAAACATTATTTGACAATTAGCTTACATATTTTTAACTTTTGATTTCAGTATTTTTTATTTATTTAACTGCTCTGCCATTCATTTTACAAAGACTGTTTGACTAATTCCATCCATGATTTTATTTCTTTTTAAAATTCAGAACTTTAACTGTTTGGTGTGGTGTTACTATACAATTATAAAAACAAAAATAAAATAAATAGATATTACCTTAACGAACACATTTATATTTACATTATTTATATTTGCTATTGTCTGCCTGTTATTCTTGTGCATTGTATAAAAAGAAAATACATGCATGTCAGTCTTGTCACTTTAAATCTTTATATAAGCATGTTAGTGTTGTGACTTTAAATCTTTACTCTTATTAACTATTTTTATTTAATTTTTATACACTAGAACTGTTTTGTTTACCTTTTGACTATGCTATGAGAATGGCAGTCATACACTCTAATTTACTGTAGTACTGATAAATATCTTGCCTTAATTGAATGGAAGTTTTAAACATTTGAGAATGATTTGTATTTTACCATCCTACCATGTATGCTTAACCATTTTCAAAACACAAACATATTATAAAATATATCTCTTTTGTACAGATCAGCTGTAGTTTCCTTCTCTTTCCCAATGTATGTAGGAAGTCAGTCCTTGTCAGTTTAGCTAATCTATTTTCTTCATCTTGCAACTGCTGTTTAAGAGTTTCCTGTAACGCTGCATGGTCTTTCTGACATTCTTTAATAACCTGTTCTGCTGAATTTAAAACTCCTATGCACTTTTGGAAAAATGTTTGTATAACTTGTCTAAGCTTCCTGAACTCATTGTGTCTGTCTTAGAAGTTTATCACATTCTTTTGTAACAAAATGTACTAGAGGTCCTGTCAGTAACTGATTTGACTCACATGTGGTGACAGGACATAACTGTTCAACATCTGAATATAATGGAAACACTTTAATCTTAGTTAATTCTTTACCATGAACAGATCTGTCTTCACAGTCTATTGTTTTAGCAATATCATGCAATACTTTTTTATGGCAGAATACACAAAATGCAGTTTTTGTTGATTGACATAATAAACATTTGTCATACTCCACATGGTTTTCTTTGAGATACCAGTCTAATATTGTAATACATTTGCATAATGCCTTACTATCAACGTTCCCTAATAAGGTTTTACATTTACTAATGTGCTGTGTATACCAACATTGCATTTTACTAAGACTTGGTTTACTCCTACACGGATTATGTCTAATAATATCCATACTGTCTAATAACATCCAAACTGTCTAATAATATGCAAACTGTCTAATAGTATCCATACTAATAATGTGACACAAAAAAAGTCTTACCAGTTAGCAAGAAAACAGGTGATCAGGCTGTTGTTGCTGATGGCTGGAAATTTTTCAAAGCCAGTTGAGAAGCTGGTGAAGCATAACAGGCAGCAGACTGCTGTGAAAGTAAATATCCACCTTTTCTTGGAGAATTTATGGTACTGCGACTTTCCTAAACTAGTCTCACTGGATTTAGACGTCTAAAAAAACTTTACTGCTGTAAGCCGCATGAACTGGAATACCTCTGTTTAGGATTTACACATATGTACAACTGTTAGTTATTGCAATTTGACTGAAGTGACCCTCTGCAGGGCTTACCCTTCCCTCTCTGTTTGAATGCAGGTAGGCTCGCCAGTGAAAAATTAATTTTATTGTGACTGCGGATCCGAAGATTCTAGGTTCATCTCCTGGCTGGCTCGCCATTGAAAAATTAATTTTAAGGTGCTAAAGCATTGTGCTGTTACTCTGATGCTTACTGTGATGCATTTGAAGTCTTCTTAAGACACTCAGTCTTGCTGGCTGGATTCTGCTGAAATCAAAGTCTGGTTATAGTTGCATACACAGTCTGTTGCATACAGAAACTTGCAGAATATACACTGATGAGAGAATATACTTTGCAGCACCTGTCTTTAAGAGCAGTAACCAATAACTTTTATAATAAACCACACGTTCTTCTGTTACAGCTTCAGAAAATGTTCTACTTCTCATATAGTACAGATGATGTAAGAGATATAACATTTACCTCAGGACAAATGTGTCCCTACCAATACCCGTAACATAACTGGATTTAATACAGACTTTATATATATATTTTAGTTAAGCACTCCCTCTTGGTTTTGGAAAGATACTGCCTTCATGACACAAATGCTGACACATCTGTTCTTGTGCAAATTCTGATAAGTAAACTGTCTTCATGGACACGCCTTGTGGATTAGAAAAGCATATTTTTAAACCTTCTTAGAAAATCATGTCCCGTTGTCAGTTCTTTAAAGAAAGCAAATTACATTCTTGTTATGCCTGTAAGAAGTCAGCTTTCTTGATGTGTGTGTAATACACTCATAAGCAAGTTCCTTATTTTTTTAAGCCGCAGTCATTTAGTATGGATGCTAATCACATATTACTAAACTCTGTTTCTACATTTAAGCAAGCTTTATCTTATTCCTTATTTATGTTGCATATTTGTAGCAAAGTTACATTCAACCTTAAACCCTTGTTGAGCATAATCTTACAAAAATGAAGTACAGAACTAACTCAAAAAACAAACCATCTTGGTAGAATCACAACATTAGTAGGTGGTATAACCGAAGGAAGAAAATCATGGCAAAAATAATAAGGTGTAGCATCCAACAGGATAAAAGCACTTTCAAACTAAACAAACAATTCAGAGGACAAATAAAGTCTAACAAGGCCAAGGGCAAACACAAGATATTCTTTAGCAATGTCCACAACCTCCAGGCAAAACACAATTGTGTGCTGAGATTATTGTTAATGGAGCCACTTATACTAAGCCAAAAGATATAACAAAGCTACTGGCCAACAAATTCATCTGAAAGTCACTAACTGCAGAACACAAAAGAGAGAAAAAAAACACTTGGTAGAGAAATCCACTTTATATAACAGAGCAAAGCTTTCGGGTAGAACCCTTTGTCAATACTAATACATTATTAGTATTAGGTATTAGTATTGACAAAGGGTTCTACCCGAAAGCTTTGTTCTGTTATATAAAGTGGATTTCTCTACCAAGTGTTTTTTTTTCTCCAACAAATTCATCTCCAACTTTCCCCCTCAGTCACCTTCAACATCCCCTCAGGAAATACCATTAAATATAACTCCCCCTATTATCACTAGGAAACAGGTCCTCAATGCTCTCTCTAAGGCAAGGAGCACTGTGTTGATGAGTTCAGACAGTATTCTAGTATGCCATCTAAATAGTATGAAATATGACCAATCTGGACCCCTGGAATTGCTGTTTAACTGTTGCATCGAAATAAACTCCATGCCTCACTAATGGAGAACAGCAGCAGTCATCCTACTGTACACATATGGGCCATCTACAGACCCTGAAAACTACAGATCCATAAGTCTTACTAGTTGTATATGTAAAGCCATGGAAAAAGTTATCATGGAAATGATCAATAATGACATATGAAACCTCCAGACACTGAACCAAACCCAGTTTGGTTTTGTCAAAGGCAGGTCATGCCTATTCAACCTGGTAGACTTCTTTGAGAAGGTCAAAAAGGCAAAGGATGAGGGCTAAATGGATCACACTGCCTACCTTGACCTGGCCAAGGCATTTTACACAATAGCTCACTCAAGCATTGTTGACAAACTCAAGAAGTTAGGTATAAACCCTTATGTCACCCAGTGGCTAGCCATTTGGTTCACAGACAGGACCCAGGAAGTTAGAATTGGGTAGTCCACCTTTACAGAGCCCATTCACAAATGGAGCCCCTCAGGGCTCGGTCCTGGGACCTCTTCTTTTTGGCATTTACATCTGTGAAGTCAAGGCCAATGTCAATGGCTTCTGGCTGACTAAATTTGCTGATGATTGCAAATTAGCAGCAGTCACAGAACCCCTCCACTGACACAAATGTTGTTCAGGAAGAGCTGACACGGACTAATAACTGGTTTCAGTACCATGGACTAAAACTAAATGCTAAGAAATGCAAAATATTTTCCTTCAGGAAGTTGTCCACCCCTGGTGACTATCATATTGACAACATACCCTAAGAGTCGGCTCAGTAGTCAAGATCATGGTGATACACATAGACAGTAATATAGACTTTGATCATCACATGTCTACAGTAGTGAGGATCTCATTCTATGCTGTGCAACTTATAAACAAAGGTATGCCACCTAGGTTGAAGGAGGTCATTGTTCCATTGTATTCAGCTATTCAGCATTCATCAGACTTATTATTGAGTACAATGTCCCCTTTGGTATATACTTAACCAGGCATATCCAACAACTGGAACATCCACAGAGGTTTCTCACTAAAAGAATACAGGGCATAAGTAACATGTTCTATGTAGTCCACCTCAAGGCCCTATCCCTGTATTCTGTCTTCTACAACCTGTTGAGGGGAGATCTATGCCTGGCTTACAAGGCATTGTCAGACGTCAATCTGATGGACCTTCTACATATCCACAAAACAAACAACACCAGAATTATCCATTCTAAAGATGTAAACCCTGCCTGTGATATAAGTAGGACCTGCTGGAAAGACAGGTATGTGTCCGAGAGACTATCCCATCTCTGGAACAGGTTTCCCATACATGTGAAGCAGAGTTCCTTCATAATCCTTTCCAAGTGTAACTTGGACAGTTGGATGGGGAACAGGAAATTCATCCATGGTTTGGTACATATGTCAGTAATGGACACAGGCAGCCTGTAAATGTTTCATCTGTCAGACCTCTCTCAAGCCCCTGCTTACACTTATCTAGGGCACCAGAACTTGTCAAAGATTTGGGATGCATGGCTAGGCTTAAAAAGACCTTTGTGGTCATTAGCCTAGTACACACCAGTGAACCTATGGTGTAGAGTTAAGCTATGTAGTTTGCTTTTTCAGATCTGAGACTGATATAATGAGTCTTTTCCATAATGTCACACTGTTCCAAGGCAGAGTGGATTCTTCACTTCCAATATTCATCACAGGCTAAGCATTAAGAGAAAGCATTGGAGTAAAACTTAGTACAGACCTTCAGTATATGAACTGGGGTTATTCATGAATCCATCCCTGGCCATATATTGCTATTGTTATTATTATTATTATTATTATTATGTCTTTGGTAGCCTCAGGCTAGCAAATATATTTTTTATCTAGTGTTGTCTTAGATGCAGACTGAAAAGTGTCAATTAAGGGAAGAGATTCTTTTGAAGAATCACTGATGAACAATATATTGCTTTTTTCTAGGGTTTCAGGTGTCAGACTTTTGCCTTCTTATCTCCATTCATTATACAAATACGTGCAGCTTATTCAACCACAGTATTAACAGTATGATTTGTACTGACCAGTCTGTTATGTTACCTGCTTAACATTGTTCTTTTTATTGCTTTTAGGCTTTAGAAGAGTATTTAATTTCCAGATGCTTTCAGCAACTTCATTTGATATGGAAAAGAAGACAAATGGCTCTGTGAATTGCAAAATGTAAGTTGGTCATTTTGTTTGCTTACAGCACGTTTATTGTAATGCACTTGATAAAAGCATTACATCTGTATCATAGAATAATAGTAAGGAAAAGAAATATAAAAGACAAAATCATCCCTAAAACCTTTTGAAGAAGTGATTCAGAAGGCATCAAAGTCTGGGTAACTGAGGACCCAAACATTTCTCAGCATATATTTGTAACATTGTTGATAACAATAGTGGCAACTGACATGTTCTATTAAATATGCAAATAGTTTGTATGTTCTGTTAATTTTGCATGTTCTTGAAAAGTTTATGAGAAAGTAAAAATATGTATATATATTTAAAATATCAAAACATACACACACCAATACACATTTAAATTGTTCAATAATTTTATTAGCTGTTTTATTAGATATAACCCTCTTTCATTCATATCATCTACTGATCCCATATATCTCATCGTAAAAATCTTCAATGATTCAAATAGTATCACTATTTACACTTAAAATAATTTACATAAATAATCCAGTTAGAAGAATTTGATTATTCAAAATAAACATAAATAAACTCTCGATGTAATTATTCTAAAAATTAAAGAGAGGCGATCATATTATGGATGAAAACAAATCATTTGCCATAAATAAGAGGTATTAAGATTCATAGTCAAGGACTATTAGCTGGGGTTAAATTGCAGTTTAGGTACCTAGAATATCATCTTCGGCAAGATTACTTAAAAATTGGACTGAATGACTATATTGAAAAGATATGATTCAGTACAGAAATGTAAGTGTTTTATTTATTACTTATTTGTATGAAATGCAATATTGAATTGGTTAAAATTGTATACTGAATAATTGTAAATTCCTAAATGCAGACAGTAAAAATAGCATGTAGTATACTTATAGATACATAAAAATAACACCTAATATGCTTTTATAATGAAAGAGAATGAATAATAATATTTCTGTGCACACCCCCATAAAAGATTTATATACATTGTTGCTTTTTGTGGTCTTGAGAGTAGAGCAATTCATAAAAAAGAAATCACACTGCAGCCATACCGTGCACTTAAAACCCCACTGCAAACCTGTTGTAATTAAGTGGATAATGGGCTAAAAACTTTGTATTCAACATTAGGAAGACCCTCAGTACACAATGCAAAACTGCCTGTTGGGCAAGTTGGATACTGACATGTCTGTAACCACAGCTCAGCCTACTATCTGTAACAGTGAGTCACTTGTCAGTATTACTATTTAATGCTTTATGATGACTGTAGTCGGATACACTTTATTTGGTCAAGTAAATGATATGTAAAAGTTAAGAAAGTGTGCATCAACCGTTACTTATATTGGCATGGGAGGAACAACCAAAAAACATAAAAAAGTAAAAAAAGATAGATTTTTCTGTTTTTATTTATTTATTTTTTTAATGTTTGAGTTTCTGGAAACTCGATCTTATGGTCTCTTCAATATTTTTTGGCGTTTCCGAAAGGCCGATCATCTGACATAGACCCATATAGATGTATGTTTGTCAAGGGCCCTTTATCAATCATACTGGGCTCTTGTAAGCTCATCTAATAGTACACCAGCCCTGTGTGACTGTGAACCATGTTTGAGAATACTGCTTAGTAAGTGTTAGAGATTTAGCTAACAACAGCAAATATACTATATTTAATAAAGTGTTATAAGCATGAACAGAAGAAAACTTATTTTGTGGTGAATGACGTATTGCTAAAATAATAAATCCAAATGTAAACATGCTAAATATAGTTTATTAAAACATTTTACATCTCCATAAAATCTAAAATGTATCTTTGCAAAAACTAACATGCCAGTGAGAAATGACGCTTTAGCAACAAAATAAAATTAACCAGTCAGTATGTGGAACTATAAAGTTATAAGGAGTCTTTGAGTTTTCCTAATATCATTGGATGTGAATCTCAGTCTAAATGATCATAAAGAAGCAGCCGGGTTAATTAAAAATGTTCTCAGCTTTATTTTTCCATTGCTCATCTGGTGGTAATAAACATGATTCTAGTAATTACATTTTTATAAGTAATGCAGACTGTCTCATTATTGCTCACTAAAAGGCAATTTAAGGTATTAAACAAAGAACTGCTAAATTTTTATGGTAACCAGATAAACCAGGAATAGTATTACAAGAGCACAGAGGAGGCATGTGATTCCCATACTTGGAAATCAATATAGTAGCCCTAGTAGTTAAACCATATGAAGCAGCAGGAAAATGTGTGAATACAAATACTGTGATGGACACAAGAAATTAACATGACATCACTTTCTCCTTACAACAGCCTATCGTGAAACCTACAGTTCCAAAATACATAAAGATATTAAATCAATAAACTTAATAATGGAAACACTATCATTAAAATGCTGGATGATTATGATACGTCAGATTCAAGATACCATATAATTTATGCTCACTTAAAATCCAGCAAGAAAAAAAAAAATAAGGAAAATGTCTTTGGTTTTGCTTAAACTGTTGACAAAGTGCACAACTGTTTTTCCACCCTCCAAGACTAGAAATAAAATATGCATTAAACAGCAATCAGTAGCTATATATGCAACAAGTAAGACACTGTAAAAAGTCCTAAGGGACTTAGAGACAACAATTTCTGTTTTTTAAGTTTAAGAACTTCAGTTGACTTGTATCTTTCGGCTTTTCCCGGTTAGGGATCGCCACAGTGGAACTCCGGTCCACTAATGACTGGCAATAGATTTTTATGTGCCGAGTTGCCAGCCCTGACGCACAACCTTCAACGATGGTACGCCCATTCACGCATGTCTCCACACAGAAGATGCTCTAGCTGAGAATCGAACAGGACAACGTCGTACTGTGAGGCGACAATGCTACAGCAGCACCTAAAGTACATTCATTTCAACATCCTGTCTGATATAAAATAATTTCACAAATAGTACTTATTGTGTAAGGTTAGTGCGCACTGTGCAAGAGTGGTATGTAAAACTTACAATGATGTAGTACTGATGTGTGAAAACTATTCAGACACAGGGTTTTTGGTACACAGCGTATAATACCAATGTAATGTTGCAGAAACACAGTTCATGGTACACATTGTGTAACTGAGTTACTCCTGTGTAATGTTACAGAAACATAGTTCTTGGTGCAGAATGTGTAAGGGAGTTATACCAATGTTCTCCTTTAAGCTGAGACAATAACTACACCAAGATTGCCAGTGGGACCATTTATTGAAGCAATAAACAACATTATTGGCAACACAGTATATTAATTTTGCAAACACCAACTAAACACATTTGTAACCATCCCATTAAACCATTTGGCATAACCAAACCCTTTCTGGCAGAAGATGTAAGGGATCCAGGTGCATACACTGAGTTGCCTTAGACCTGCTTAACAATATCCTTAGTGGTTGACTGCCAGCCCAAATTGCACTTTTCTTGTCCAGGGCTTAAACCTGAAAACACACACTGCCCATGCACAGAGGCTGCTGAGTAATAACCAATGGAAGGTGAAAAAGGGGAGAAATGCCATGAGGCAGGCTCCAGATGGCATTACCATGCCATCCCCACCCCACAGTGGACCCAACAAATTAAGTCATTAACCAAATTAGGAATGTACAGTATTAAAATACTTTTCAACTACCAGGGTAATGTCCACATTAAAGAGATCAAAACCAAGGCTGTTTAGATGAACTCCATCTTGGTCATAAAGGTCTTTATCTGGTTTATCCAAGGCCTTATGTTTCATCATGAGAATCTGAGTTGAAAGGCTGCCTGAGCCACTCTATGGTTTATAAAATGTCTGGAGATTTCTATAGCTGCCTCCCTCCGTGACAGTGAGTTCTAGGGTTGATCAAAGACCTTGAGGGTATGAAGAATGAATGTTTTGATGATCAGATAAAATTCTGGCCAGCAGGATCCTTTTAGAGCCAATACCAAATCATTAATTGCCCAATTGAATAACCAAAACCCGGGGTAAACTTCTACGGGATGAGACTTGGCACCACACCTCCCAAAACTGAAACCAAGGAAGCCCTTAAAAAACAAGATACCAAACTGACCAATGATTATGTTCTAGAGACATTATGACCTGTCAGATGGAGAAGGCTTGGTCAACTGCTCTACTGATGAATGACTATCCCAAAATCCAGATGAAGATTCAAAGAAACTTTATTGTCATTTAGGACCACACAAGTGCAGCCTAAACAAAATTACAAATGTTAGCTCATGAGAGAAATGCCATGCAAATAATATAGATACAGCGGTATCAGAGAATAACATAAGAAAGAAAACAACATGTATGACATACAAGAGATACTTCACATTACGTAAACACACTCAATACCCATTATCCAATATGATAATAAATACAAAATAAATACGCACCACGAAAATCATTTCCTGTAATGCAAATTCAAGGTGTTGATGTCTAGTTTTTGCCAAAAAGGCCTTAGATAGCCACCATCCTTGTTTCTCGTCTTTCCTGACCTAGAGTAGTCCAAATACAGGCTTTGCTGTATTCTGGAATTTTGGAAAGTTCCTGTGTTGCCCATTTCCTTTCTTGGATAAAGGGAGGCTTTTTTGTTCACCAGTGGCAGTGGGGAGCTTGGAGCAGCCTGTCTATCCCTGGAGGAGTATTCCCAGCCCAAGAATCTGGTAGTCTATTGGCTGTTTTGGGCCAATTTTTAGCTCTTTCAAGTCCCCCTGTATAAAACCCGCTTTAGCACGGGTTTTGCGCATAGCGCAGCATCGGGCAGCGCCGCTTAATTGGGTTTAAACCATTGTCGGCTCCACAAAGTCTGCTCTTCACTTTTTCCCTTAGAACTGATCTAGTTCTCATAATAAATACCCTATTCCCACTCTAAAGCCTGGCATTTGCTCACTAAAGCAATTATATAAGTCAGCACTAAAAAATTAAAAGCACTACATCCTCACAAACTCCCCTTGAGTACTTTGTTCCCCATTGGCCCTTTTTTTCAATTATAAAGGAATTCCCAATACTATTCTAGCATGTCCAAAGGTCAGTTGTCAATCTCCTTTTCTGTCCAGCTGGTGAATCTGGGAATCTTGAGGCAATATTACAACGGCCTCATGTACACAGACAACCCTCTTCTCCTCCCAACAAATTCCAACACATGTGAGAGATGCAACCATATAGCCAAACTGGAGGCTAAGCTCTTTCAACTCAGTACTGGCATAACCAGTCAGGAGGAGAAGGAAACCACACTCACTACAATTCCAGTCTCACATAGACCTACCACGACAGCAAACCAAACACATAAACACACAAAAACATACTCGGAGGCTCTAAATAAAAATCTGCCTAAAAAGCAGAGAACTCCAAAGCAGACACCCAAGCAACCGCTACCCCAAAACAAAACACGTGCAACACATAGCTCACAAAGCCAATGTGCCGAACAGTCACAGCCCTTAAGGCTAAACAACACACCTGAAACACTTGTAATAGGTGACTCTATCGTTAGGTACACTGACATCCCGCTCACCAGGCTGAACAAGGAGAAGGTCACAGTGAGCTGCCTGTTGGGCGCTAGGATCCGCCACAAGCACTCAGGTCACTCCAAGGCAAGTACAAATATGACTCAGTCATTGTCCATGCTGGTGTGAATGACCTGAGATGTATCTCCCTGGACTACATGAAAAGAGACATAGAGGAGCTTTCTGAGCATGTAGCCCAGGCCGGTATGACCCTGACCTTGAGTAGCATCTTACCCTCACCAGGAATGATGCCACAATATGAAGACAAGATGATCAATTTCAACAATTGGCTTAAGTATTGGTGTCATTCAAAGGGGATCCAATGCCTGTCTGCCTGGGATGACATGCTCGACAAGCCACAATGCTTCGCTAGGGACGGCTTGCACCTGTCACCCCTGGGCTTTCGGATATTGGCAAAGGCTCTTGCCACCCCCATAGTACCTTTTTTTGGCAAGGCTCAAAAGACAAACCCACCGCCATAGGTATCACAAGGGATAAGAAACTAAGAGTAATGCTACTCAATGCCAGAAGTCTAAACGTCAAGATGCACACACTCAAAACTCTCCTTAGCATGGAGAACATCGATATCTGTGCAGTAACAGAAACCTGGTTCAAGGCTCCCGAGAGCACCCCAGCACTACCAGGTTATACCTCATACCATGTTTTTCGGCCCCAAAACTTGGACCGAACCACAAAAGGAGGGGGGAGTATCAATATTCGTCAAAGATACCCACACCTCCAGGTTGGTGGCACAGCACGAAGCATAAGAGACTATCCATGTGCAACTAACAGTGGGTAAAACTGCCTTCCAGTTTATAGCCTGCCACAGACCACCCTCCCAAACCCAGGAACCCCAATCGGCCTTCCTGAGAACACTGGAAAATATGAAGGTCTCTCCAAACACCATTATATTGGGTGACTTCAACTACCCTAACATAGACTGGGAGCATTACTCTAGCTCCAACACCCTAGCCCAAAGGTTCCAAGAATTTATAAACTCAAATGCTATGGAACAACTTGTTGCCACTCCCACAACAGGGGAAAACATGCTGGACCTGATCATCACCAACATGGGGACTCTATGCTCCAGACCAGAAGTGTATCCCTCACTGGTAAGATCAGACCATAAACTAATCTCACTAGATATTCACATCCCGACCCCAGCCCCTGCCCAGAAAACCACAGTGAAAAACTTCTCTAAAGCAAATTTCACACTCCTCAAAACTGAGGTGGAATCCTTCAAAGCCCCCGGGCCTGTGGAAAATATGGCCCAGACCGCAGAATCCTTTATAAACACATTCTGTGAACACCTTCAGGAATGCATGGATCATGCAATCCCAAATAAAACCAAGACCCAATCCTCCAAAGTTAGGTGTCCTGTCTGGTGTACCCCAGCCATAAACAAAATATACAATAGAAGGAGGAAGCTACTACATGATAGAGCAAAATCCCAAAAAGGGAAGGCATCTCTGATCAGTATTAGCAAAAAACTACGGGCACTCATAAAATCGTCTAAGGCCAGCTTCGAGAGAAAAATTGCACATGACACTAAGGATAATCACAAGGCTTTCTTTAGTTATGTTAGGAACCTGGGTGGGAATTCCCAGATATGCTCAGAATTAGTCCAAAATGACAAAAAATACACCGAACCCACAGACATTGCCAACATCCTAGCTGACAGCTTCAGTGCAAACTCCCCCCCCCCCTTCCCCACGAAAAGGGCAAATATCTATCCCAGCAGAATGCTGCCCCCCTGACATCTCAGATGCTCAGGTAAGAGCCGCCCTCTCCAAAGCAAAAAACACAGCATCAATGGGACCAGACGGTGTCCCAGGCTGCGTCCTACATGAACTCCAAGAAGAACTAAACCCAAACATAAAACTACTGTTCAGTCTCAGCCTTACTACAGGATATGTACCCAAAGAGTGGTGTACAGCAACAGTGGTCCCTCTCCACAAAGGTGGTGCCTCAATGGATCCTGGAAACTATCGCCCCATAAGCTTGACTAGCTTGGTCTGCAAAGCTATGGAAAGGATCATCATGGACCTCATAAATAAAGATATTGGGGACCTACAGACACCAGATCCTACCCAGTTCAGCTTTGTTAAGGGCAGATCCTGCCTCTTAAACCTGGTTGATTTCTTTGAAACAGTCACCAAGGCCATTGACGAGGGGAAGGTGGTCCACACAGCCTACCTGGACCTTGCAAAAGCCTTCGATACAATACCCCACTCGGGCATTATAGATAAGCTCACCAGCTTAAATATAAACCCCTATGTCACTAGATGGGTTGCAAACTGGCTCAAGGACAGAACCCACATGGTTAGAATTGCTGGAGCCATGTCAGACTCCAAACCAGTTACAAGTGGCATCCCACAAAGCTCAGTCCTGGGACCTCTCTTGTTCGGTATATATTTCTCGGAGGTACAGGCTAACATGGAAGGACTGTGGCTGACCAAGTTCGCAGATGACTGCAAACTGGGCGCCATAATAGACTCTACAGCTGACACAGGCATCCTACAAAAGGGCCTCATAGAAACAGAGAACTGGTGCCAGAGCCATGGCCTCAAGCTAAACGCAAAAAAGTGTATAGTCATCCCCTTTGGCAAAAACAAAGTGCCCACAAATTACCACATAGATGGTAATCCATTAAGTACAGAAGAAGTAATTAGGGACCTGGGGACCCAAGTTGATAGCAATCTCTCCTTTGATAACCACATGGCCAAAGTGGTTAGAAAAACATTTTATATAGCCCACCTAATCATGAAGGGATTCACATCTAGATCAGGGGAGGTCATCGTGTCTCTTTACTCATCCCTCATCAGGCCCATAATTGAGTACAATGCCCCTTTTGGGATGTACCTTACCAGACACCTGCAGCAACTGGAAAGACCCCAAAAGAACCTCACCAAGAGGATCAAAGGGCTCAAACAGATGCCATATGCTGCCCGGTTAAAGAAACTCCAGCTCTGCTCAGTGGCATACTGCCTGCTCTGAGGCGATCTGTGCCTGATGTATAAAGCCATGTCCAACCCGGAATTAATGGATGTGCTGCACCTCAGAAAGTGCAAATCCCATTGAGCTATGCGCTCGAGAGACTTGAACCTCAGCACTGAAATTAATAGGATATGCTGGAGGGACAGATTCATAACCCAGAGGCTCCCTTCACTCTGGAATAAAATCCCAGTCCAGGTTAGGCACAGTCCCTCATTGACTCTCTTCAAGAGGAATCTTGATGAGTGGATGGGAGATAATAGGTTTACCCCGGGTATCACTTCTGTGTCACTGTTAGACAGAGGCACAGTATACTAACCTTGAAAAAGGGCATAGCAGAATTCATTTAAAATGGGTGGTGAAAGCCAAACACACTCTGGCTAGGCTTATAAATGCCCTAGGGCAGATAGCCTAGGTATGAACCTATGAACCTATGAACACATCCTTGTCAAAACTTTGGCAAAATGACCATCCATCGCTAAATCGGATGTGTGCCAAATCCGAAAGGAATGCTATTATCACCCATGTGGCCCTATACCTTGACTGAGATGGCCTGTACTAACTTCATATGCCTGCTGGACACTTAAGTAAAAACAAGGCCTGCTCTAGCTGACCTAGGGACCAGCTTATGTAGTAGGCTAAACCAGTGAATCCGGCAAATGACCAAGGTTCTGTATCCACATGGACTTGGCGCCCTTTGCTTGCCTGATCAGTCATAGACTTCCCCATACAATCAAAAAGGAATTATCATGAATCACTGCATCCTCCCAATATAGAGAATTCATCATTTCAATAACATGGAAAGCCCCAGCATACAGGCAGGAGAACAAAGTTGTCCACATGGTAAATGAGTAAAACTAAACAACTGAGATAAATAAACCTTTGACAAGTGATGGCCAAAAGGTGAAACCCTATTGCTTTTCTAGTGCCCTTGGCTGGCTCTTTGTAATTTTCCCAGCCTTTTAGTATCCTGGGTAATAAGCAATTTCATTAATAGTCCTTAAATCCCAGCAAGCATGATAACCACCCTAAGGCTGCTAAGTGTATCTGTATTATGTTAGGAGGATTGTGTTTGCAACATTTGAGAACTATGAATTGCATAAGCAAGGGTAAACCCCACTTTCTTTGACTTACTGGTAATGAATTATAAAAAATCTTAAAGGATTGAATTGACAATGAATGTGCCCTTTTTGTATTCTTAACCCATGAATTTGAAACCAGAGATCCAACTATTCTTCTCCAGTCAACCAGACTTCCGGGGGAATGGAGGTTGAAAATGGCTGTGTATGTATCCAGAGCCAAATGGCAAAATTTGGCAAACTGAAAGTGGGACAGACTGTCAATAATAACATTCGCACATCCTGGGACTTGCATAGGTAGAAGAAGTAAAGCTGATTTGCAAACCTATCAATATCAGCAACCTAACCACAGAATGTACCCATTTGGACTTTGAGGAATGCTTGTTCAGCATATGCACTGCTGCCATATTGTTGGAACTGAAGGAAACCCTGCAATTCCTCAACTGCTGTTTCCATATGAAAGTAGCCACCCATATAGGGAAGATCTCTGGGAAGGTAATGCCCTTCCTCAGGAACAATCCTTATGCCATTTGGTGGCAAACCAAGAGCCTCAAAAAAAAACTACCATACCAGTAACAGCTGTTCTGTCAGTGAACAGCTGCAGCTCTGTGGATGAAACCTAAGGCGATTGCCAACAAAGATAACCCATTGCACTGGGTTAAAAAGGTGTACCAAAGCTGAAGGTCCTCCTTGACTCTGTGTGATATTTTCAGCTTGTAATGCTTGGGTTTGCTATCTTTTAGCAGATTAGAAATGGCTTGAATACAGGTTCTGCCCAGGCCAATAGCCTTGCAAGAAAAGTTCAATATCCTATGCAGTTGCATTATTTCCCCTACACTAGCCTTATAGGCCCAAGGAAATGCAAGAATGTGCATATCAGATGGTCCAACTTGACTCCCAGAAGCTTGAATGACCTTGAAGTAACATCCACTACTAACCTAGAAAAGTCATCTCTTGTGTTAGCCCTTTCAGTTTGTCTCTAACCAGGGGTATCCCCAAGGTAGCACAAATATCTTTGAAAATCGACATCCCCTTTGTGTCCCCATCCTCGATCTCCACAGCTATCATGAAATCATCTAAGTAATGAACAATTGCCAAGTTGCCCTTTGTTCCCAAAATCAATGTATGGCAGTGTTGAAAGTTTCAAAAGTGGCACATGCTATCGAGCAACCCATGGGCATCACCATATGAAATAGAGTTCCCCTTAAGGCTGAGAACCTAATAGAAGCCAGGTTTCTTGATTGACTGGGAGTAAGCAAAAGGCAGACTGGATAGCTAGCTTGCAGAGCCATAGTTTTGATAGCTTGAGCCATTTGTTCCAAAGAAGAGTGGTGCACTTTAGATTTTGTCAGTGAACTCATTGACAGATGCACCTTTTGGATGAGAAAAGTAATGAATCAGCCTAAATGCCCTCTCTTTCTTTTTGGGGAAAATTTAAAAGAGGACCAGGAGGATTGCACTAAAAGGCCCAGAACACTACCAGCTCACACTGCCTCCTCAATTAAATGAAAGGCAATGTCCTCATGACCCTTGACCAATGAAAGATTCTTAACTGGGCAAGAATCCAAAGTAACTGAAGGTCCAATCTCAATACCATTGCTAAACCCTTCAATAAGAAACTGTGCCACTATAGTATTAGAGTAAGCTGACAGCAACTGAGAGGAAGAATGATTGTCCCCTGGCCTGAACCCTTGACACATTGGTTCTTGATTCACAAAAAAGGCAACTTCTCCTGAGCAGGTTGGTCTGTGAGAAGATTTGGTTATTTTCCTGATAAGTGGATGGGTTGGAGTGAGATGGATAGCCCATCTTTAAGCAACATCAAATGAATGGGTGCCCCTTGCCAGAGGAAGTGCATAAATGGCAAATGTACAAGTGGGTCATAAGCACCTGGCTCTGTTAAATGCCCATCAGTGTTTAATCTTGTCTGTACCTCTACTGGAACCATCACTATGTACTGTATTAGGTTTATCCAGCATGGCAGTCAGCCAAATATCAGCATGGCTTTGCTCCCATGTAATAGATTTGTCCATGTTCTTTAACTTCCTTAACCTCTGGTCATATGATGTTCAAGCTGCACCAACTCTAATGTGATGTGCTTCCTGGATTCCTACAAAAGTAGCAAGCAGTAGAGCTTGACTGTGATCCTTTTCCACAATAATAGCCATAAATACAACAAAACCTAAGGCTCACTTGTCCCACTTCCTTGACAATGCCTTGCTTGAAGCTTTTTTACCAATTGCTGCTAATGCTGCCATTAGGTCCTTTGCCCCAGGGTTATCCATATCAATTAAACAGCAGATATCCTCTGCATCCATAAAGTCAAATATATCAACAAAAGTCACTTCTAGGCATTTTCTCTTTAATATTTGCTGGGACATGGGCAGTAATGTGTGAACCCGGAATTGACTTACTGACAGGCTTACACTGGTCACATCCCTCACCTCTATGTATTTTCTATTTAATATTTGCTGAGATGTGGGCTATAATGTATAAACTAGAACTGAATTACTGACAGGACTTATGGGGGCCATTGGCGACAAAAAGTGGGTAATGATAAAGCCAGGGTCAGCTGAAACAGAATTTGCTACAGAACTATGGACATCACTTCCACCTGTTGGGTTCATAAAGAGGGGTTAGACACAAGCCCAAGGGAATCCCCACCAGGGAGACTAGCAAGTAGTGCTGGAGTAACACCAAAATTCCTCTTCAAGACTATGTCATATACTCTTGCCCTGTCCTCCTCAGGAAGTGAATTAATAAATTATTCAAGGTATTCTTCCACAGGCTGTCCCCTATCACTTAACATTCAAATCACTATCCCCACTTCTGTCATTACCTTCGGTAGTAACTGTGCCTTTCCTTAATGAAGTTGGCTCTCCCCAGTAGCTGGGATGTCTTCCGAGCCCTTCTCCTTGATTTCTTCAGAAGGTGAGACCCTATTGTATCCTCATCTTCCAATGCTGGCAATGTATGCTTTTTCCCATCCGACACTTGATCTGGCATCTGGGCTGCCTGTAAATCATGCCTGCACTTCCTGGGCTATCCAGTGCCAGCAGACTTTGAATACCTGCAAGGACAGAGGACCTGTGAATAAATTAAGATATTAGTATGTTGGAGATTTTTTTTTATAACATGACAAAAAAAACAGACCATAAAAGATTCAAATGAACTGTGAACAAATTGATCCTGCTAATATAATTAATGGTTAGCTGTTTAAATCTGGTTATCAATTTTTTTAAATATAAGTCCCTCCCTCTATAGTAATATCCTTTTATTTTATTTATATTAATGTATGTATGTATGTATGTATTTAATTATTTATTTATTTTAAAAGCCAGGCATTTTAGAATACCTGAAAATAATGAAAAAAAAAACTTAGCAGCTAAGAAATTTAAATGAGGCCAGGAGCTGGCATCAAAACCAAAACATCTTGATTTAATGCTGCCACAGGGATCCTAGAATGCCCAAAAAACAACTTTTCAACATGGTATACTACACTTGCACCACAGAAAACAACTGACATACACTTGCTCACTGCTCACAAACTGCAACACTTACTGCCCACTAATGATTATTCTGCACAATCTCTTAAACCAAATAATGTTCATAAATACTCAAAAGGGTGCTGCCCTAGGGGGATATAATAATGTAAACACTTACTGAAGGATATGAGGACTGAATATAAAATAAGCTCTAACAATTTAAAGGGCCACTAGGTAAACACAGAAAAGATTAACACCAACAAAGGAAGGCACTATCCAGAGCCTTCAATTCTTCCATTTTGACTTACATTGACTTATTTAGTAAAATAGGACTCAAACCTCATACCCTGTGTTTGCAAGTCACACACCTTCACCACTGTGCCACCTCTGGTTGCTTAGGATGTACTGCCATTACAACCGACATGAGTGGTTGCTGACAGATGACTCCATATGCCAATAAAGAACCAAATTGATCCTCTGAGTCTCTACCTGGAAATTGAAGGAAAGCTGCAGTGCTCACATATTTAATGTGGATACGCTCGCTCTGGCCCCCCCACCCCCCCAGTTCGCAAACAAGCAGGCTTACTGTAAGCCTACAGTAACATAGTTCTTGGTACACTGTGTGTGAGTTACATCAATGTAATGTTCCTATAGAAACATAGTTCTTGGTTCACAGCATGTAAATGAGTTACACCAATGTAATGTTGTTACAGAAACATAGTTGTTGGTACACAACATGTAAGTGAGTTACACCAATGTAATGTTACAGAAACATAGTTGTTGGTATGCAACATGTAAGTGAGTTACACCAATGTAATGTTACAGAAATATAGTTCTTGGGACACAATGTGTAAGCGAGTTACACCACTGTAATCCTATTACAGAAACACAGTTCTTGGTACACAATGTGTAAGGGAGTTACAGTAATGTAATGTTGTTACAGAAACAGTTCTTGGCATACAGTGTGTAAGTGAGTTACGCCAATGTAATAATGTTACAGAAACATATTCGTGGTACACAACATGTAACTGAGTTACACCAATGTAATGTTACAGAAACATAGTTCTTGGTACAAAATGTGTGAGTTCCACCACTATAATGCTGTTACAGAAACACAGGATATTCACCAAATGCCTTGCTTTTTGCAGGCTTCAAGGGATCCAAATATTTTCTTACTTGGATGACCTGTGATTCAGGCATCCTCTCCAGAGATCCTTTTATTTTGCCATTTCTGTTCTTCAGAGCCTGGGCTTCATGATAAACTTCAAAAAGTCTTCTCTGACTCCTTCTCTTGATCCCATCTTTCTGGGTTGCATTATTCAGACAGTGCCAATGTTGGTATCCCTGCCTCCTCCAAAGGCCTTAACTCATGTTTTACTTTCAAACTCTTCTTCCCTGGCCTCCATGATAGCCAGGAAGTTTCTGAGGGCTCTGATGCTCCTTCTGGCCCAACTCCACATGAGGAAGTTCCAGTGATTTCTGAAGTCAGTGTGGCTTCAACATGTGCATCCCCTAGACTTTACAGTTTCTCTTCTTCCTTGTCTCAAGAATGAACTTCACTGGTGGATTCAGCAGCTGTCTCTGAATCCAGGGCTCCCTTTTCTTCTCCCTCTTCCCTCTCATGATCTGTTCACAGATGCTTCAGATGTAGGATGGGGACCAACTTTTGGCTCATTGAAGGTACAGAGAGTGTGGTTGCCTTGTCAGCAGAAGGAGCACATCAACATCAAAGAGATGAGAACTGTTATGCTGGCTCTTCAGGCCTTTCACCATCTTTTCTCTCCAGGTCTCTCGAGGTATTCACAAACAATACCAGAGTTAAGTTGTATATCAATAAATCAATAAACGGGGGGGGGGGGGCAAGATCTTACCTTCTTTGGCAGTTGGCACTTCTGGTATGGGATCTTGCTGTCAAGTATCAAGTGACTCTTCAGGCAGTTTATATCCCTTCAGATCAAAACATTGTGGCAGACACTCTGAGCAGGTCCTCCACTCAGTCCCATGAATGGATGCTTCACAGGGATGTGTTTCTGGACTTTGCTCACCATTGAGGCACTCCTCAAGTTGATCTCTTTGCCTTCACTTGGAACAATCAACTTCCTCTGTTTTGTGCCAGAGTTCAAAGCCTCTGGTGTGGAAGGTGTACTCCCTCTCATTTTGTTGGAAGAGGATGTTTCTTTATGCCTTCCCTCACATTCCTTTTATTCTGAAAGTCCTGTTTAAGATTTAACAGGATTCTCCCAAAATCTTGTTGTTGACTCCCTTGTGGTTGTGACAGCACTGGTTCCCTCTACTTCTGCATCTAGCCAAGGGCAGTCATCACAAGTTACCTCACAGGGTGGATTACTCACACAAGATAGGGGATCTATCATCCATCCCCACCTGTCTATGCTTCAACTGACACTGTGGGTGATAGGGTTTTGATCCCTCAGACACCTTTTTTCTGAGGACGTGCTGCATGTCCTGCAGGAGGCCAGGAAACCTACTACTAGGAAATCCTACTTATCTAAATGGAAGAGGTTTTCTATTTGGTGTCTCTCTTGTAACCTGGAACCACTTAATGTGGATGTTGCTTTGGTTCTCTCGTATTTGTATGAGTTGCTCAATGCTGGTTTGGCCTATTTTTCTGTTAAGGCCCACTTATCAGCTCTTTCTGCTTGTCTCCCTTTAACTGCTCCATTAGCTTCTAGAGTTGAGTCTAAGCCTGTTTCTCCTTCCTGTGATCTTAATTTTGTTCGGTTGAAATTAAGTTATGCTCCTTTTGAGCCTGCTGTTTCAACTTCCTTGCAACATTGTTCTTGGAAAACAGTTCTTTTGTTAGCCCTTAATTCTGCCAGATGGATGTCTGAGTTACAAGCCCTAATGGCTTGTCCACCTTTTTTGATATTCCATGAGGATAGGGTGTCCTTGTGTATTAATCCTTTTTTTATGCCTAAGGGGGTTAATGAGTTGTCGCTTAATCGGTCTATTAATTTTCCTACTTTTTCTCCTCTCCGCACTCAGACAGTGAGAGGGTGCTGCATACTTTGGATGTGCATAGACAGCTCAGATTTTATCAAAAATCTGATCAGTTGTTTGTTTCCTTTTATCCTAGGCCTTTAGGATTAGCTGTTTCCAAGCAAACTATTTCTACTTGGATTTCAAAGGCTATTTCTTTTTGTTATACTTTTCATGGCAAGAGCCTTCCTTCTTCTGTAAAGGCTCATTCTACTAGAGCTGCGGCTTCTTCTGGTGCTTTTTTCAAGGGCTTAGTCACTAATTCTATTCCTGAAGCATCTACCTGGACTTCTGTGCATACTTGTACCAAACACTACAAGTTGGATGGTATCTCCAGAGCTAGGGCTGGTTCTGCTAATGCCATTCTTCATGGCTTTTTAGAGGGCTCTGCTGCTGCTGCTTCCTCCTCCCAAGTTTCATCTTGAGCTTTGGCACTCTGCCATTTGTAATGAATACTGCATCAGTGAATGTAAGGACATAATACAGTTGTGTAAAATCTCACCGTAATAGTAGATGTCCTTGCTTTCACCGCTGCAGTATTCACTCCCTCCCTTCTCCCCCCCTAGTCTTTTTCCTTCCTGGATGAGCAGGTTTTCTTTGGTTTTCCTTGGACTGGTGTTCCTACTGGGTTAATCAGTTCTGAGGACAGTATGTCTGAATGTCTCCTTTATACCCTACGCTATGAGAGGAGTGTTTGGGTGAAGTTCAATGTATCGTAAAGCAATGGTAAGATTTAGTAGACTGGATGGACATCGGGCTTCCACAGCAGGGAATCCCATACTTGATGAATATTGCAGCAGCAAAGACAAGGACATCTACTGTTATCAAAACATAGTTCTTGGAACATAGAATTTAAGTGAGTTACACCAATGTAATGTTACAGAAATATAGTTCTTGGTAAACAAACTGTAAGAGAGTTACACCAGTATAATTTGTGTTACAAAGATGTAGTTCTAGGTAGACAGTTTAATGCTAGTACATAAGAGGTATTTGGATAAAAGGGGTATATACACAGCATTGCAGTGCTTTGTGTTACATATTAACATAATACTTTGCAGGCCACACATGCATGTATGTGTGAATTATATGTTTTAGGGAGGTGGCAGAAGACAGATGTAGGTACATGACTCAAAGACACAAAAACAGAGTTAAATGATGTACATTTTCTAATTGTTGATGCACAGAGATAGTTAGTTGATGCAGTTGCTAGTCCTGGGTACTGTTTACAGTAATAGGCAAGAAGGTAACACAAGTCTGAAGATAAAGCTGTAGACTCATAGCATATTGAAAGAAGAAGAAAAAAAACATGGACTGGTGAACACTGACAAAGAGACTGATATGCTAGTTGTTGCAGATCTGTACCATACACAAGGAGGTACATAACGACCTAATCTAAGTATGCAGTGGTAGTAATGTAACATTCTGTATAAGGCCCACAGGAATATGCTAACAATGGTCCCACAGGAATATGCTAGCAATGGTCAAAGCAAACATTAGAGTTCCCTATCATCTTCATCTGTTTTTCTGAGCAAGTGCTTTAGTGCAGTCATCGTGCTGGAGGCTCATCCGAGGAGAGAAGGATTGAGTCGACAGGGGCCTGACCTTCCATGGAAGGTGTATGTGCGCTCCTCTTCTCAAAGAAGCTGTTCCTTGTAGAGACCAGTGGAGGGCTCTGCACTAATATATTAGAATTAATGCAAAAGCAGGCATGACTTTAAAATAGTAAACAACTGGCTCAGAAAAATGGATGTTTGGCTAAGATTTCCTGGTCTGTTGAGATCTGTTAACTGATACTAACTAGATCTGAATTTTCTGTTTTTTTGCTCCTCCTCTATCTTTCATGGTACTGGCCCAGCTCCCCAGTACGTGACCATGCCAGGTCTAACAGCTATGTCCTTGCCCCTCAGGACACAACCTGATGTTGCTGGGGCCAGTCATGGAATTAGACATTTGGGGGTTCGGCATGTCTGTGCTTCCATCCAGGGGAATGTATCTTTTTCATGACCTTCCCATTCCCCCCTTCCTTTGTGGACCTAATCATAGGATCATAGGAGTTTACTAGGCTATTGACCAGGAGGTCATATCAAGCCTAGCCATTTCATTCCAATGTAATACCATAGATACCCTAGTCACCCAGGATTGCATTTAGTAATAACTGCCCATGCCCAAGAGGGTTGTGGGCTCTATCCCAGATAAGAATTTATGGTGCCCATCCACTCATCCAAGTTCCTTTTGAACAGTGTCATAGAGGTGCTGTGTTTCACATAAGTTGGTAGCCTATTCCAAAGACATGGCAGTCACTGGGAGACAAATCTGTCCCTCCAGAATGTCCTATTTAAGTTGCAGGCCATATTTAGGTCTCAGGAATGGGTAGCTCTAGTCCTGTTTGATTTATGGATGTGCAGCAAGTTCATTAGGTTTGGGCCTGAGATTGCTCTGTAGGCCAGGCATAAGTCTCCCCTAAGAAGTCTTTGTGATACAGAGTGTTAGATATTATGAATATAATGCTGAAATTAATTCTGTTGTAAATATGCTGAAAGAAAACGTAGTGACAGGGGCTTTAGTTGGTCTGTGTAAGGCATTTGCTGTAGTCCCTTGATTTTTTTTGTTAGAAACCTCTGAGGTCTCTCCAGTTGCTGCAGGTGGTACATGCCAAATGGGGTGTTAGACTCAATTATGGACCTGATTTGTGCCGAGTATAGAGGGTTTATAACCTCCTTTGCTCTTGAGGTGATGCTTTTACTAATCAACTGTGCTACATAAAGAGCCTTCCTTACTACAGTAGACACATGGTGGTCAAAGTTAAGGTCGCAGTCAACTTGTGATCTCAAATCCCTTACCACTTCATAGGTAATTGGAGTATTGTTATTGATTTGATAGTGTGAAGAGACATTGTTTTGGTGAAGGGAATGATGATGCATTTCTTTGTATTCAAGTTTGAGACTGTGACTAAAACACCAGTCATTGGTCCATCCTAAGACCCTCCTGGAGTATAATTGCACCTAGTTTGCAGTCATCCGCAAACTTGGTCAGCCACAACCCCTTAGTTTTGGCCTAAACTTCTGGGAAGTATATATCAAACAGTAGGAGGCACAGCACTGACCCTTGTGGCACCCTTCTGGTGACAGGTCTGCTGGCTAATTTAGAGTCACTCACTTTGGTAGTGTGTGACTGGATGTGAGGCAGTTGGCAACCCATCTTACAACAAAGGGGTTTACATTCAGTTTGTTAATTTCATTGGTAAATGTGGGATTGTGCTGAAAGCCTTTGCCAAGTCGAGGTATGCTGTGTGCACAGATTTGCACTTGTCAATGGCCTTGGTCAAATTTTTAAAGAAATCCACCAGATTTTACAGGCAGGATCTGCTCTTGACGAAGCCGAATTTTGGATCCATGGTTTGGAGGTCATCTATGTCTTTATTTATGAGGTCCATAATGATATGTTCCATGGCCTTACAGATAAGTCTGGTCAGACTTATGGGTCTATAATTCCCTGAGTCTGTTACTAGACCACCTTTGTGGAGGGGAATAACTGTTGCTGTTCTCCATTCCACAGGAACAAAGCCTGTGGTTAGTCTGTAATTGAAAAGGGTACTTAATGGTGATGATGGTTAATGTTTTAGCCTGTTTAGAAGATAGCCTAGGATGCTGTCTGGTTCCATAGAGGCTGTGTTTTTTTTGCCTTAGACAAGGCTTTAATAACCTGCTCTTCAGATATGTAGGATGGGGGAAAGTTTGGGGCAAGGTTTGTGATCATTTTGGAGGGGATTAGAGAGTGGTATGCTGGGGGGGGGGGTGAGTATGTAGTGGAGGCATGCATTATATTACCCCACCTCCATAGCATCTTAGTCATGTCTGCACCATGTTCTTCTCCTTAGACATGCCTACAAATCTGCTCTCCCCAGCCTCCACCAGGGATTGACATTGTAGATGCCCATAAGTCCACCCACCCATCTTGGGATGATAATGCCCATCCCTCCCTGCCGCATCTGTCAGTTTCCCAAGATGCTAATTGAACCCGGGTCACCTGGGTCACAGTCAGGGCCTTATCCCTGTATACCACTAGAGTGGCCAGGTCTGCATTTTCTGGCAGCTGCTACACTTTTGTTTCCTGCTACTTGATCTTCTTGATGTACCTCCAGCTTTATTAATAATTCTGCCAAAATGTATGCTGCATATTCTTGTGTGCTCTCATAGACCCTGCATTTTTCATAGGATAATAGGGATTGCAAGGTCATGAGACCATTTTTGCTTTACCAAATCCTTCCATCATGATGTGTCTCTTACTTCTAGGAGGGCAAAGCAAATCAGGCCAGGAATGAATTTGCAATACCCATTCAGTCATCATAATTCAACTTTATCTTTATTATCATCTTTAGTTTACCAGTTTGTCCAGAGGTTAAGGCTGCAAACCATAGTTCTTGTGATACAGGGTTTGATTCCTAGAGCCCTCATTTGCCTCCTGTGTGAATTTGAGCAAGCCATTTAATGAGACAATGATCCCAGGTCACTCCTGAAAAGGGATTGTGTGTCCAGTGACCTACCTAGTTATGTACAGGGTACTTTAAATTCTTGATTGGTCTTTTGATAAGATGACTAGTAAGGGAGGGTATTTTAAGCACCATTTTCTTTAGTAACAGTGTATCTGAAGAAGTTTATGTATAGAATTGGACGAAAAGGGCTTTATACAAATACATTTATTTTGATTTAAAGTTACATCTGGAGTCCAGTCTACCTGCCTGCCTGAAACTTATTTGGATTTTGTTCATCAGTCTGCTTTTTGTGGTTGTTTATCTAGTTGGCCTACCTAGTTAACAAATAGGATTATTATTATTATATTAAAGGATGCAACAACATGTAAAGGCAAGTAATTTTGGAGATGGGGTAAACATTAGATAATAAATCTATCCTTTCAGATTGTTTTATTTATGTGTTGGTCTAATTCAGATCCTTTGTTCTAGTATTTGTAGAACTATTTGTCTTTGGAAAATGGAAGTGATCAAAGAGGGTTGGGTCCTTAATAACAGGGAATGCAAGTCACAGATCTCCACATAAGAGATTATAAGAAACTTAGTATAGAGATACGACTTCAGACCTGTTCTGGTAGCTAAGGGTCTTCCACCTTACCCATTACTCGCTTGTCCTGTGCAAACAGAATACATTCAGAATTTCCAACTCTCTGAATGCCGAATGGAAGGAGGTTGAAGCTGGAACATCGAAACACAGCATATTGACAGCACACACAAATTTAATACATGTGCTATGCAGGGGGCACCGACCATGCATGGGGCACCCCATACACTCCACACCCCCTGCAATTTATATGTACTAACTCTGAAATTGCATTAAAGTGGGGTAATGGAAAAAATCCCATTCCAACTGTACTGAGATCTCAGACAATAAGTCAATGTTCTATGTTTTCAATCTTCTGGCGTCAACCTTCTATTCAACATTCAGAGCATTTGACATTCTGAATGTATTCTGTGCAAACAACGTGGAGCACTAGTGTTACCAGTTTTCCTTTTTGAGTTACTACTCTCTTAGTGCATCTACAATTATATCATTAATGTAACATTTTAGTATGTTTTGTTTTATCTTGCAGTCTTATAAGTACCTCCATCTACATCCCTATGCATGAAGTGGTACAAAAGATGGCAAAACAGAATGGGGGAGATTCAGAGAACATGGTCTGTACTGTACTGGAGCAGCACATTAGGAAATACAAGGAAGATGCCAAATCCCACTTGGTAGTGGTATAATAGGGTTGTAGAAGTAGAATGCTACTGTGCACCAAGTCGGTAGCTGATGTTCTATACATGAACAAATATGACAGTGTATGAATAGGAATGCTAATGAAATGTAGCTTTACAGTATATCAAGACTACTTACATGATTAGTTAGGAAGTTGCAGTAAAAGTTAATACACTCTTCATAGCCTGTGATTATCCAGCCATCTGTTCTGAAAGCACACACATACATGCATGCATGAGTGTGCAAACATACACACAAACACAATTAAAATTAGGTTAATTTTCTGTCACATTCCCAGCACACAAGCGCCAGTTTTATTGTAGAATGGCAGCAACTTCCCAATGCCCACAGACACCAAATGTCTTTACTTGAAGCAGCATAAACCAACCCAACCATGTCATATACCAGTTCTGTCCTTTTACGATATTACTCTGAGTATGAAACTCGCATGAGATGCAGAGCAACGGTAGTATGGATGAATGGAAATAAACATGATGCAGTTACTTTACTTTCTGAATTATAATTGTTCACTGATCAGTACTAATACTAGCAGGACTGACACCCACTGTGAACAGCCATCCATCGAAAGGAATACTGTGCAGTCGGCTCGCTTATGGTTGTGTAAGCATGCAGGCACTATAGTGGTGCGACACTACCCTGCATTTTTGACAAACTGTAAGGCACTTTGGTGCTAATTCAGGAGGGGTATGGTCAATGCTGTCATGCTGCACACTGTCAGTGTATAAGAGATTCCTTTTTTCTAAGCAGTTCATGTACTAGCATATGTTTGCACAACCTGTTTTGCTGTGTATACTGTAAATAATCTCAGAAGTCTGATGTACTATGTAACACACAAAGACCCCGTCTGTGACAATGTGCAGCCTTTGATAATGCAGTCCTTCTCCAGTAATGCCTGCAGTATCTTTTAACTATAGCATGGACATTGCAGTTCATGCTGGGCACTGTATCAGCTGTCACATCTCGGAGTGAAGTTTCTCTCCCTACCCTGACCAATGTGACATTATGATACAGCTCTCTGCTTTATAAGCTTTCACAACAGGTGCTGTTTTGGGGTTTATTTTTGGGCCCGTCCTTTCTTTTTGTTTTCATAAATGATGCTGTTCAAATATTCTCTACTTCAGCAATTATATTATACATTAATGATATCCTTATTTTTAGGTCTGGATCAACACTCCACTCTTTTGAAACTTAGTTACATTCAGTTTTAACATGTTTAAAGGTGTTTAAAGAGGTGAGTTTTTAATAAATACTTAGAAAACTATGTACATGCTGGTCGGAGACCATTAAAAGTTAAAACCCTTAGACACCATCAAAATCGTTAATTTAGTTGGAAATCCACTAGAAAAAAAAGAAATAATAAATAAGACATAACAGTGATTTTCTTCTAAACAAGTAATTAGATAAATGCAAACTATATTGTTATAATTACACAAACATCTATTATCTCTCTAACCATAGTAGATACAGCTAAATTATCAGTGTGACTTATTCATGCAGATGTGATCCTCAATTTACTACAAAGCAGTTTTGTAGATGTCACTCTGTGTTTAAGTTTTTTGCATAATTACAATATATGTTTGAATATTTAACAGAGGAATAAATGTAAATATATTTAAAGAAATGCTAGTTATACACCAACTATCAGTACAAAGTTTTTTCAGTGTTTGTTTGCATTCATTTGATGGCATGGAGTACTATATAAACCTCTTCTGGTTCAAGTTGTTAATGAAATTATGAATATGTCATATATTTATAATATTTCTAGAAAATAACTCATATTTTAGTTGGTACTGAGTATCCTATTTGTCTGAGGAGCTATTACTGACCTTTGAGGTGACTGGACATGTGAAATGCTGTTCCTGAAGGTTCCAGGTGGACAATGTCTAAGATATTTGCAGAACTATGATATTCATGCATATATGCTTAATGTATTTCAAAATAAGTATAAATATCTGCACAGAGGTAATAGGCAGACACCAGATAAAGATAAGATGGTTTCTCTGCCAGGAAAAAAGAGGTCATTGTTCCCCTCTACTCATCACTCATTAGACCAAATATAGAGTACAACGCCCCTTTTGGTATGTACCTCACAAGACATCTACAACAACTGGAAAGGCCACAGAAATACCTCACAAAGAGGATTACCAGCCTCAAACAGATGCCCTATGCAGACCGTCTCAAAAAACTCCAGCTTTACTCTGTCGCATATCGCCTACTCAGAGGCGATCTCTGCCTAACATACAAAGCTATGTCAAACCCAGAGCTGTTGGACATGCTCCACGTAAAGAAATCCCAATCTCTCCGAGCTACACGCTCTAGGGACCTTAACCTTGTCACCACAATAAACAGAACATGCTGGAGGGATAGATTCCTGTCCCAGAGACTTCCCATACTCTGGAACAAACTACCTATCTATATCAAACAAAGCTCCTCATTAGCACTCTTCAAGAAAAATCTTGATGATTGGGTGGGAGATAGGAAATTCACCCCAGGGATCACTTCTGTGGCTCTGCTTGACAGGGGCACAGGAAAATAATTTTCTTGGGTGGCAAAAGCCAGGGTACTGTTTGGCTAGGCTTATATAGGCCCTAGGGCTAATAGCCTAGTACCTACCTATGAACCTGCAAGAGTGACAACTGTTGCAACATTGTATAGGCTTTAGATCAGTGCCATACAGTGTCATGCATACTCTACCTGGGCTAGGTTATTAGTAGAAATATTAATATGGCACATGCTCATAATTTGGCATAAAAAGAAATTATCCTTTCTTACTCAGTGACCACTCCATTTCAGTAAGCAGCCATTCTTCATCTGTGTGATGAGCTGTCCTATGAAATTCTGTTCTCCAGTGCTAACTAGACAATGGCTGACATATCTGCATTAGTATGATATTTATACATATTTTTATATTACATCCCTTAACAAGTTTAAATATCTGTAAAGTTATTATAGTAGTTATACACCACTTACTATTGACAGGTTTTCTGGCATTATGTAATCCTCCAATGAAGTACCATCAACTCTGTCTTGGTCAGTGTAACAGAAATATTAATTTGTCATATGTTCATAATTCGGCATAAAAATATAATCACACTTGATTACTGACTGACAGCTTCATTTGTGTTAGGAATCATTTCTAACCTGTGTGCTGACTTGAATGGTGAAATGCTGTTCCGAAATGCTACTAGACAGTCCCACACATATTTGCATAAATATGATATTTAAACACATTTGCATATTGATAAAGAAGTAAAATTATCTCAGATGCAGTAGCAGGTAGATAACAAGGTGTTAATGACAAGTTTTTCAGTATCATGTAACCTTTCATTTGATACTAGGAGTTACCATGTAAACTTTCTTCTTAGTCATGTTATTACCAAAAATACTATTGTGGCATAAATTCATCATTTTGCATGAAAATAATACTTTCTCACTTACTGACCAAATACACACACACTCACACACACACACACACACACACACACACACACACACACACACACACACACACACGCACACACACACACACACACACACACACACACACACACACACACGCGCGCGCGCACATGCACACACACACAACCGCTACCCCAAAACAAAACACGTGCAACACATAGCTCACAAAGCCAGTGTGCTGAACAGTCACAGCCCTTAAGGCTAAACAACACACCTGATACACTTGTAATAGGTGACTCTATCATCAGGCACACTGACGTCCCGCTCACCAGGCTGAACAAGGAGAAGGTCACGGTGAGCTGCCTGTCGGGCGCTAGGATCCGCCACATAACACAAGCACTCAGGTCACTCCAAGGCAAGTACAAATATGACTCAGTCATTGTCCATGCTGGTGTGAATGACCTGAGACGTACCTCCCTGGACTACATGAAAAGAGACATAGAGGAGCTCTCTGAGCATGTGGCCCAGGCCGATATGACCCTGACCTTGAGTAGCATCTTACCCTCACCAAGAATGATGCCACAATATGAAGACAAGATGATCAATTTCAACAACTGGCTTAATTATTGGTGTCATTCAAAGGGGATCCAATGCCTGTCAGCCTGGGATGACATGCTCGACAAGCCACGATGCTTCGCTAGGGACGGCCTGCACCTGTCACCCCTGGGCTTTCGGATATTGGCAAAGGCTCTTGGTACCCCCATAGTGCCTTTTTTAGGCAAGGCTCAGAAGACAAACCCACCTCCATAGGTATCACAAGGGATAAGAAACTAAGAGTAATGCTACTCAACGCCAGAAGTCTAAACCTCAAGATGCATGCACTCGAAACTCTCCTTAGCATGGAGAAAATCGATATCTGTGCAGTAACAGAAACCTGGTTCAAGGCTCCCGAGAGCACCCCAGCACTACCAGGTTATACCTCATACCATGCTTTTCCGCCCCAAAACTTGGACCGACCCACAAAAGGAGGGGGAGTATCAATATTCGTCAAAGATACCCACACCTCCAGGTTGGTGGCACAGCACGAAGCATCAGAGACTATCCATGTGCAACTAACAGTGGGTAAAACTGCCTTCCAGTTTATAGCCTGCTACAGACCACCCTCCCTAACCCAGGAACCCCACTCGGCCTTCATGAGAACACTGAAAAATATGAAGGTCTCCCCAAACACCATTATATTGGGCGACTTCAACTTCCCAAACATAGACTGGGAGCATTACTCTAGCTCCAACACCCTAGCCCAAAGGTTCCTAGAATTTATAAACTCAAATGCTATGGAACAACTTGTTACCACTCCCACAAGAGGGGAAAACATACTGGACCTGATCATCACCAACATGGGGACTCTATGCTCTAGACCAGAAATGTATCCCTCACTGGTAAGATCAAACCATAAACTAATCTCACTGGATGTTCACATCCCGACACCACCCCCTGCCCAGAAAACCACAGTGAAAAACTTCTCTAAAGCAAATTTCACACTCCTCAAAACTGAGGTGGAATCCTTCAAAGCCCCCGGGCCTGTGGAAAATATGGCCCAGACCGCAAAATCCTTTATAAACGCATTCTATGAACACCTTCAGGAATGCATGGATCATGCGATCCCAAATAAAACCAAGACCCAATCTTCCAAAGGCAGACGTCATGTCTGGTGGATCCCAGCCATAAACAAGCTATACAATAGAAGGAGGAAGCTACTAAATGATAGAGCAAAATTCCAAAAAGGGAAGGCATCTCTGATCAGTATTAGCAAAAAACTACGGGCACTCATAAAATCGTCTAAGGCCAGCTTCGAGAGAAAAATTGCACAGGACACTAAGGATAATCACAAGGCTTTCTTTAGTTATGTTAGGAACCTGGGTGGTAATTCCCAGATATGCTCAGAATTGGTCCAAAATGACAAAAATACACGAACCCACAGACATTGCCAACATCCTAGCTGACAGGTTCAGCAAAATTCCCCACCAAAAGGGCAAATATCTATTCCAGCAGAGTGCTGCCCCTGACATCTCGGATGCTCAGGTAAGAGCCGCCTCCCAAAGCAAAAACACAGCATCAATGGGACCAGACGGTGTCCTGGGCTGCGTCCTACATGAACTCCAAGAAGAGCTAAACCCAAACATAAAACTACTGTTCAATCTCAGCCTTACTACAGGATATGTACCCAAAGAGTGGTGTACAGCAACTGTGGTCCCTCTCCACAAAGGTGGTGCCTCAACGGATCCTGGAAACTATCGCCCCATAAGCCTGACTAGCTTGGTCTGCAAAGCTATGGAAAGGATAATCATGGACCTCATAAATAAAGATATTGGGGACCTACAGACACTGGATCCTACCCAGTTCGGCTTTGTTAAGGGCAGATCCTGCCTCTTAAACCTGGTTGATTTCTTTGAAACAGTCACCAAGGTCATTGATGAGGGGAAGGTGGTCCACACAGCCTACCTGGACCTCGCAAAGCCTTCGATACAATACCCCACTCGGGCATTATAGATAAGCTCACCAGCTTAAATATAAACCCCTATGTCACTAGATGGGTTGCAAACTGGCTCAAAGACAGAACCCACATGGTTAGAATTGCTGGAGCCATGTCAGACTCCAAACCAGTTACAAGTGGCATCCCACAAGGCTCAGTCCTGGGACCTCTCTTGTTCAGTATATATTTCTCGGAGGTACAGGCCAACACGGAAGGACTGTGGCTGACCAAGTTCGCAGATGACTGCAAACTGGGCGCCATAATCGACTCTCCAGCCGACACAAGCATCCTCCAAAAGGGCCTCATAGAAACAAACAACTGGTGCCAGAGCCATGGCCTCAAGCTAAACGCCAAAAGTGTATAGTCATCCCTTTGGCAAAACAAAGTGCTACAAATTACCACATAGGTGGTAATCCATTAAATACAGAAGAAGTAATTAGGGACCTGGGGACCCAAGTTGATAGCAATCTCTCATTTGACAACCACGTGGCCAAAGTGGTTAGAAAAACATTTTATATAGCCCAGCTAATCATGAAGGGATTCACATCTAGATCAGGGAGGTCATCGTGCCTCTTTACTCATCCCTCATCAGGCCCATAATTGAGTACAATGCCCCTTTTGGGATGTACCTTACCAGACACCTGCAGCAACTGGAAAGACCCCAAAAGTACCTCACCAAGAGGATCAAAGGGCTCAAACAGATGCCATATGCTGCCCGGTTAAAGAAACTCCAGCTCTACTCAGTGGCATACCGCCTGTTCAGAGGCGATCTGTGCCTGACATATAAAGCCATGTCCAACCCGGAATTAATGGACATGCTGCACCTCAGAAAATCCAAATCCTATTGAGCTACACGCTCGAGAGACTTGAACCTCAGCACTGAAATAAATAGGACATGCTGGAGGGACAGATTCATAACCCAGAGGCTCCCTTTGCTCTTGAATAAAATCCCAGTCCAGGTTAGGCAGAGTCCCTCATTGACTCTCTTCAAAAGGAATCTTGATGAGTGGATGGGGGATCGTAGGTTTACCCCGGGTATGACTTCTGTGTCACTGTTAGACAGAGGCACAGTATACTAACCTCGAAAAAAAGGGCATAGCAAAATTAATTTAAAATGGGTGGCGAAAGCCAAACACATTCTGGCTAGGCTTATAAATGCCCTAGGGCAGATAGCCTAGTATGAACCTATGAAGCTAATACTTCCTTCTCTTTGATTGCATCCTGACTGATCCACTCTTTAAAAGACAACTGGAAATCCATCTTAATAAATACTGGCTTTGCTCCTGTACCAACCCTGATTAACCTTCCTGCTTCCTTTCCTCTACCACAATACTTCCTTCTCTTTTACTGCATCCCAACTGATCCTCACTGACATAACATCTTTGTAGATATAACTTATCTCATGTATACTGTATGAAAAAAAAAATGTATTTTATCGTCCATATTAGTAAGACAATGTATTATTTACACTACGTTTTGATATTATCAAATTTGCTTATTGCAATTATTTAATAACTTCTTTAGGAATATTATCTCGTTATGGATATTTCCTCTGAGATGTGTATTACCTATACTAAAATCTTTTTATCTTTTATGCTCAAAGTTTTTGTTTTGTTTTGTTTTGTTATTTATTTTGTATTCTCTAAACTTGTTATAACCATTGGAGCTTTTCTCCCCGGGCCTCCACTGAAAATGGACATATATCCAGCTGGACCAGCCCGGTCAACAAATTTAAAATAAATAAAAATAAATAAAATAAAATAAATAATTACAGATATTTGAGTTTCAAACTTTGCATTCTTTCGAAAATGTATGCTAATGCCAACCTTGTTATTCTGGCAACTTTCAAAGTATATACATATAACTTTGAGATTGCAGTCCTTAACTAATAAAAAGAAAACAAGGAGGCACAGGGTCACAAAACAGAGCTGAGAGAATTGAAAAACAAGTATCTTTAGTGCTTTCCTCTGTTCAGTTTATTAGGACTAATAAACTGATCGGATGAAAGTGCTAAATGTACCACTGTTCAAGTCCTTCTCTAAGCTTCATTTGTGATCCTGTGCCTTATTGGTTTTTAGTGCTTTTCATTTGGTATTGGTTGTCTTGGGCTTCCTGTTTTTACATTATAAGTTATTAAATAATGACAGGCATTTTCACTTCACATTTCATAGGCTTCCAAAAATATATGCTGCGATAACATATGCTATTCTGGCAATTTACTAAGCATGTAAAAGCAATATTTTAGCTCTGTTCCTTTAACATCCTTTTCATTCACTCTTTTCTCACTTTCTCTTTGATTTTTGCAATTGGAGATTGAGATGTACGCATTATGCATTTTAAAAAAAACTGAAGACATAGAATAAACATACAGTTGTACAAAATGATCTGTGTTGACTTGTCCCACCCATAATTGCACAGGCACCCAGTGATCTGATTGGCTTGTCCTGCAGTGATGTCATGTGGCTGTGCTCCAGTGTGGTAAAGGACATTTCTTATAGTGCATTATGTAACTGCCACTGTATCACCAGCAATTCCTGAAACATTATTTCTTTATGCCAGGATGTTTCTGCTGTGCTTAGCATGCCTTTATATAGCCACTGGGGTATCAACCTGATTGAAGAAGGAAAAGGTTTTATAAAATTACATTTTAATCTTTTCTCCAGATGGCAACTGTTCTGTTATTGTTTGCAGCCAAAGATGTATAGTCATTGACTATAAATATAATGATTATGCATTTCTAGCTGATTAGTCCTGGGAGCACTCAATGGTGGTTTAGGTGTGAGAGGAAGCTTTTCATTTTAGAGCTTGCATTGTAGGCATGGATTTCATGGATGGTGTTATAAGCACAAATGACTTAGGACTGAAGAGGAGAGATCAGCACTATGAGTGGCAGTTACAGCATCTCTTACTTCCTGCACATACTTGGTACCATAGATAGCACTTTTGTGGCCATAAAACCTGCCAATCTGACCCACCTGGGACCACAGTCCTAGAGACTCATTAGAAGAGAAAAACTCCCATGCCCTTAAATGCCAGGTAGTCTTCAATCCACAGGGTGTATTTAGCCACCCGTCTGTGCAGCATCCTGGTAGTTTTCATGATTCCCATATTTGATATACATTATTCTTGTATGTTCTTTTCCAGAATGGCTATTTTTCATTGGGTCATTTTTGTTGGTAACTCCTGGAACAGTGTGCATAGATGTATTATGGTATATACACAGCATACATGTATGCTGATGGTTGTGCTGTATTCTGCATTTGGTGCAGGCTGTCCTTTTGTATCCTTGGTTCATGAACCCAGTCTGCAACTTTGAAACCATTGCTGAAATGCATTTTAAGACTGCTAATACTTAGACTTGGGACATCATAGAGTGTATGTCTGGGCTGCTGAAAGCATTGTTTCAATACCTGATGTATCTGGGGGTTCCCTCCAGTACTTGCCTGATGCACTCAGCAAGATGTCTGTAACCATTACCATACAGCACAATTTGATATTACATTGAAAAGATCAACATCTTGAAGTAGTGGCCATGTTACACCATTCACCAGCAACAGGCAGACAAGTGATAGTCATCAACAGCAGGATAAGTTATGTATAGCAGATGTTCCTAGGCAGTGATAGGTGCTAAACAACAGCAATGGCAAGGTGAAAGTGGCTAGTTAACAACTCTGAGCCATGATGTGTATGGTGCAGCATAATAAACATGATACATGCAGTGTTTCTTCCCATCATGCTTTTCAGGTCAATCAATTGTCTGGTTTTACTGTGTATGCGATTGTAGCTCTAGCACCCCATAGGATAGAGGATAGGCATAGCCATAGTTGTTGTCATTTGCATGTCATGCTAGTAGACACAGTAACTCAAGACAGTCATTGCAAACTGGGTGAGAGAAACAGGAAAGAAGGTGTGGACAGAGATCAGCAGGTCAGCAGATGCATAGTGGCCATGGGAACACAGAAATACAAGGATGACAACATGAAATGGATGAGGGGGACATATATTGCCTGGGAAGGAAGGTAGGGGTGTTATCACTGGAAGGATAGATGGTGTCAGTGATCATTTCCTTATGTGACATGGATAGGGAGCCACTGGATATCCATCTTCTGGTGCTACTTTGCTTCCCTGAGGAGTCAAACCTCAATGATTCCTGTGGAATTGATGGTGTTCTACTTAATAACCTCAGCCTGTTGTAACTTTGCTGGTGACTGTGTGTAGGGCTATTCGCCTGTTGTGGTAGGGATGGTGTGCTAATGCATGATCTGGATCTGGTCATGTGTATTTACACAAACTTCTGCCATTTTGGTGTATCATTTGGTGTTTAGCATCCTATGAGACATAGGTCACTGGTATTACTTACAGGCATAGAGCTCCTTCATGGTATGAGAAAGAGATAGATGTATTTCTTTATTTTATTCCCTTCATACTCCTTTCTTATAGCAGATTCTGGGCCCATATAATGGACTCTTAAGGGTGGATGCTTGTATGACCTTGATGTCATACTGATCAAGGCTTCAGGTAGCTACCAGTCTGTAGAAAATTGCAAACACCACTATGATGACCTAAAGTGCTGCATATCTAAAAGAGTACAACGGGAGAACTCAAAGATGTTTTGTATGTGTATTTTTTATTTGTTTTCTTTTAGTAAAGTACATAATCCTCTTGTAGGTACTAATAACATGTGCATTTTTTTATTTATCTTATAAACAGATGCAGTTTAATAAAAAGGGTATCAGAGGATGTGGTAACAGCTGGCTATAAGATGGGATGTGTATCACTGCTATATGCCTTAGAGTTCAGTGTCACAATCACTGCACTTTTACAACTGTGACTCTGCTGTGCAGGTCCACCAGATAGGGAAGATGAAGATCATCATACCCAGGCAGCTTTACTTCTACTTCCTTCTGTTGCAGCTTATGGTGGATCTGATGATGTATACTTCTGTGCCTCACTAGGGTGGGGTAACGTGTCCACTCATCTCCTACCACCTATGGACCACTCACAGATGCAGTAGATGGTTGAGACTGCGGTGGAAGGTGTAGTGAAGCATCAGGTAGGCCAAAGTTTATGCCATACACAGGTCTTCCTATGTTGAATAATTAATTCATTTCATTGGTGGGCCCTAGCCATCTAACCACTGAAGGTCCAGTACCTCTCAGTGCCTACTGGGATCATCAACTGGTGGCCCTCCAGGTCATTCTGATACCCCCTTGGCTGACACTCTTCCCTATTCCCTAACTGGTGTGACCCCCTTTGTAGTGTGCATCTTGCCATATACCTTCTGCATGATACTTCCCCCAATTTATCACCATGTATCTATCCTTTATATCTACTTGTCCAGCTATTGTCACCTCATCCTTTTCTATGCAAAGCCACCCTTTTTGCCTGTAGTGTTTCTAGTTTGGGTGTTTGCCCCCACACTATGTCCTATAGTCTTTTTCATTGCATAGACTTCCCTTACATAAATACACCTCATTCCTTCTTTCTTTAAAGGGGGCTCTATCCCCAAAAAAGAGGATTGTATTTTATCTTTCCACCCCCACCTACAACAGTCTTATCTGTTTCCCATATGTGTATGACTCTGCTTGCTTTTTCCCTTTTCATATTGTCTTATACAGCCCTTCCCAACCAGAGATTTGGACCCATAGTAGTGGTCATGTGTTCTTAGCCACTTCTTGGACAATATTCATTTGGTACAATTCATGTGAGCATTCTTTTCTCTTTCTTAGCATTATGAAGCTTTGTGGACTGCCTGAACTATTACTTGCATTGTGCAGGATCTAGTCTTGTACTATTGTGGTATTTCATAAACCACGGACTCTGCCCTGCATGTTCTCATTGCTGGGCTCTGCTACAGACCATGAAACTATAAGTGAAGATACATTTTATTGTTACTGATTTTCATTTTGGAGCTGAGTAGTGATGAGTGCTGTGAAGTGCTAGGATCTCAATATTCATATGCAATGATGAGTATTTATTTGTGTTATGCATTGGTGCTTTCTGACATAGTCCTTTCAGAGCTCTGCATTGCATGTCTGTGAGTCTTGAACTTTGTAAGTCTTCTTGAACTGATTCAGTGTTTTGACCTTTTTTCTTCTTCAGGAACATTGTTTTAATCATTCACTACCGACTATTCACCTAAGCTATTCACTTTGTAGTCTCAAGCAGTGTTTTCTATTCATAATACATTTTGTTTTCTTAATGATGGCACACATATTGCATTTAGTATTGCTTTAATTACCTTAAACGTTTTTATCTTGTGTATTCTGCTTCCTTTCCTTAAGAGTGTACAGGATAAGCATTGCAGTCTCTCTTTCTCTCTGTTTTTATGGATATTAACATAATTCATGAATATTTTTCTTGCTCTCCACTGATCTATGCCTGCGTTGTTTATGTAATTATGCTGACATTCTCTCCAGAAGAGAATAGACAATAATCCAGAATGTGTTTTGATATCTGTCTATATAAAGAGGGAGAAAAATATCTCATTTTCTATTGCCGATGCTTTTACCTATAAATCCTAGTATTCCACCAACATTCCTTGCTGTTTTCTAACAATGACGTGTTATATATTTCAATATATTGCATATCACAATAGCTCCCCTTACATAGTTTCATTGCTCTCCAGGATAGATTAATAGGTTAGTACTAGGCTAGTTGCCTATACAGGCCATTTTAAGCATAGCCAATTTTCTTGCAAAGGTGAGAATCAAACTCTGTACCTTATGTATGTGTGAAGTAAACACATTAACCGTTATTTTTACTCAGTCCTCATTAGGCCAATCACTGAATATAATGCCCTTTTTGTCCAGATGCATGCAACAGCTGGAACACCCAGAGATAACTTACTAAAAGGATGCAAGGCCTAAACAACATGTCCTACATGGACTGATTCAAAGTCCTGTCACTACACTTAGTATTCTACAGACTGTAAGAGGTGACCTGTGTCTGGCTTACAAGGCATATTCCAACCCATTACTAATGGATGTATTACACATCAGCAAGTCAAATGGCATAAAAAATACTCTGTCTAGAGATCTAACCTCTTCTGCAACATCAACAGAATGGTTTGGAGGGACAGGTATATTTCACAGCGGATACTAAGATGGCTTGAACTCTTCCCTCCACCTCCAATACATACAGTTTACTATGGTATACAAAATCATCCACAACCTACTAGCTTGTCCTGCTGTTATCCCATTATTCAACTGTTATATCTCAAATAAACATCTCAGATCTGAATAAGAACACCTCCTCACAACTTATAAACTTAACAAAACCCCAGTCTAAGCCTTTACTCCTGCTGTGTGGCAAAGCTACGGAACTCCCTTTGTTAACTATCAAAACTGCTACTAACCTGCACTCCTTTAAAACCTCTGTAAGTGAATAGTTCAACAAAGCTTGGATTTGCTCCTGTTTGAGCTCAGGCTGAGGTACTTTTATACCCCTTTTCTACCTTTGCTCTCTCTTTCTCCACTACTAACTTACCCTACCCTCCATTCCTCTACACATACTCCCCTGAGGTTACACTCATACCTTTTCCACATCTATTCCTACTCACAATGCCCTCTATCACACCCTATCATTCTCTACTCCTACGCCTTCTCCAGCATAATATATTACCATATTTCATGACCTCTAGAATATTAATAATCGTTATGATAATCATCTATTGTGTAATTAATGCTGCATCTTCCTATTATCAGGCTTTCCATATAATTTATGGTTAAACACTATGACTTTATTATGTCTGTTGAGTTTTTATTCTGACAAACTAATGTGTAGTTTTTCAAATGTTGTGCTTGAATGTTATGACTTTATTATGTCTGTTAAGTTCTCATTCTGACAAACTAATTGACTTTATTATGTCTATCTAGTTTTTCATTCTATTGACCATAGGTATCTGGAGATTTTTTTCCTTGGGCCTCTGCTGAAAATGGGTACCTCATGACACAGTCAGACTTTCCTGGTAAACAAATGCCAAATAAATAAATAAATAATGCTGCTGCTGTGGAACAGACTCCCCACCCATATAAAGCAAAGTTCATCCCTGCCCATTTTCAAGTACAACTTAAATTTATGGATAGAAATGGAAAATTTACCACAGGACCGCCCCCTGTACTACTAATAGACAGAGGCAACTCCAAAATGCTTTATCTCATGCATGGGTGACCTCAAATTATCTATGGTATGATCCCAATTATATTCATTAAGGGTAATATGCAATTATCAACCATAGGATGAGCAAGGCCAGTCTATAGACAAATGGGATAGGTTATTTTGAGCACAAAAAGGGAAAATGGCTAGGCTTATAATGGCCTGCAAAGGCAGCTAACCTATTATGCCAGCCTCTACCCTCCCCATTTTTTTCTGCCTTACCTTCATTTTTTACATACATGTACACACATGTTCAAATTCAGACATTACAATATATGTACTCCCAAAGTCTGCATAGAAAGGTTGAAATCTCAGAAAGATTTTTTGCCAAAACCTAAGATTGAACCAGGGCCCTTTAGATTTTCGGTTTAACACTCTCTATTTGAATTATTTCAGCTCATGATACTGTCAGCTCCTTAACTAATAACTGTGCCTTCATAACAGTGTCAATCATAATGTCAAAATATGTTAAGAAAACAAATAACTGTAGGAGAAGGCACCCAAATCTTTATGGAACTTTTAGTGATGGCAAATAATGTGTATGAGTGTGGGGGTGGGTTACTATCACAGTCTTGAAGTATACAATCTTAAAAATCAAAATCTTGGGATCATAACATCGAATATCCAAAACACTGATAACACAATGTCTAAAAGTCTCAAATACTAAGCAAGTAATGAGTGTTAACATGGGTCCAGCAGGGGTATGGACCCAGGAATGAATACTAACATGGGTCCTGCAGTGGATCAAGGTCAGGAGGTGGATAATGTGTTTTTCAGTGTTTTAGTTTTTCGATATTATGGTCTCAGGATTTTGATTTTCAAGATTCTATGGTTCAAGACTGTGATAGTTAGTGTGTGTGTGTGTGTGTGTGTGTGTGTGTGTGTGTGTGTGTGTGTGTGTGTGTTTGTGCTCATGTTGTACATCTGTGTTTGTATGTCTGCATGTGTTTGTGCTGCACATGCCTGTGCATGTCTGAGTGTGTATGTATATGTAAAATACCTCACTTAGAAGGTCTGTCTAGTTAAGTAACTCATACAGACTCAAACTCTGGACCTTATTATATATGAGGTCAAGAGCCTTAATACTCTCCAATTACCAAGCCTCTTTTAAACTATGAATGCATTTTTAAATTTGCTTGTTTTTTGCAGGAACATTGATGTGAAATGCAGTGTGTTTGGGCTACAACAGTTTGTCTAGCACTTAATGCAGATGATTAGGGTTATGAGCTGTTAAACAGCTGATTCCTGTAGTACATGGTTTGATTCTCTCAGCCTTCTTTTTTTTTTCTATTTGACTGTACCAATTTACTTCATCAAACAGTATTACTTGGGCTGCTCCTGAAAAAGGTTCATAGGTGTATACTAGGGCCCTAAAAAGCCTAGCCATGCAACCAAAAATGTGACCCACTCATTTGATTTATATTTGATTTGTGAGGGTGATGTACTGACTGCTTCTGTCCATCAGAGTCATACGAGCCTAACCAGGTGTGAATTTCCTATTACCCACCCATTGGTCCAAGATAGAGAGGAACTGCTTTTCACATGAATGGGAATTCTCTGAGAAACACATCTGTCTCTCCAACATGTTCAATTTATGTTGCAAACAAAACTTAAGTCTTTTAATCTAGTAGTCCATATGCTGTTTGTTTTGCAGATGTGCAAAAGATTTATCAAAACAGGGACCAGAGATGCCTTGTATGCCAGGCAAAGATCACCTCTCAGAAGTCTGTATGATACAGAGTAAAGAAACAGGGCTTTGAGGCGATCAGTGTAGGACATAATTTTTTTTGTAAGAAACCTTTGTGGATGTTTCAGTTGCTACATATGTCTGGTCAGGTACATACCAAAGGGGGCATTGTACTCTATGATGGGCCTGATGAGGGAGAAATACAGTGGTATGATGACCTCTCTGGACCTAGCTTATAAGCTCCCTTGCTTATAAGTTGAGCAACATAGAAGGGTTTTCTTACCATCTTAGACACAGGTTAGTCAAAGGCTAGGTTTGTATGTACATGAGTTTCCAGATCTCTGACTAGTGAATCAACTTTATAATGCATTTCTTGGTACTGAGTTTTAAGCCATGGATTTGGCACCAATTGTTTATCTGTATTAGACCTTCCTGAACGGTGTTCTCATCTTGAGGAAATTCAGTGACTACTGCCAGTTTGCAATCATTTGTGAATATGTATAGCCAAAAGACTTTGATATTGGCTTTAACATTTGAGAAGTAGATGCCGAAGAGGAGTGGGCCTAGCACAGAGCCCCGGAGGACTCCACTGGTGATCTACCTCTTTGTGAAAGTGGCCTCACCGACTCTAACCTCTTGAGTACTGTCAGTGAGCCAGCTAGCTATCCAGTGTGTTATAAAGGAGTTTATACCTAGTTCTGTAAGTTTGTTGACAGTGCCTAAGTGAGGTACTGTATCAATTGCCTTAGCCAGATCTAAGTAGGCAGAAGGCACAGTTTTTCCCTTCATGCATTGCCTTTTTGACCTTTTCAAAGAAGTCTGTCAGATTCAGTAAGCATGACTTCCTTTGACAATGCCAAATTGGGATGGATCCAGTGTCTGGAGGTCTCCTGTTTCCTTGCTGATAATTTCCATGATAATTCTTTCCATGGCTTTGCAAATAAGACTAGTCAGACTAATAGGTCTTTAGATTCCAATATCTGTTGAAGGTCCTCCCTTATAAAGGAGGATGTCCACTGCAGTCCTCCATCCACATGGCACAAAGCCTTTTTTAAGACTGTAGTTAAATAATGACTCCAGGAGTCCTTTTAAGTCATATTTTAGACTGTTCAGGAGGCAACCTGGGATGCTATCAGGGCCCACTAAGCCATGTCCTTGGCTTTAGTGAGTGCAGCCAGTACATGCTCCCTAGTAATAATTGGAGGGATTATGTTTGAAGATATTATTGAGGGCGATGGTTGGGGTGAGAGGGGGGTAAATTTGTAACTGAATTTGTCAGCTTGCTGTTTTGCCAGGCTAATTGAATGTGGCATCATTAACCACCTGTTCATCACTTTGCTGTGTGCTGCCCTTGAGGTTCCTGACATAGCTGTAGAAGGCCTTATGGTTATCTTTCACCTGGAAGGACATCTTAACCTCAAAAATGACTTTGCTTGACCTAATTAACCCTTTTACTTGCCTATTTACTTTGATGAGAGAGTTTTTCTCTTTATGGGAATTACCCTTCCTGATTTTTGCCATAAATTTTCCATTTTCTTGTATATCCTACTTAATCTGGGATGCCACCAGGGCGGTTTGTTTCTGGGCTTACTTCTGGTAGGTACAGCAGCCTCCATGCAACCATTGACATGGCTGTACAGAGTTTCTGAGAGCAATTCAGCATAGGCGGGTGTGTTCCTGGGGTTTGGAGGGCCTTACATTTTGACAAACCATCACTAAATAACAAGTAATTGCCTCAGAATAGTTCCTAACTGTTAATTTTTTAATGTTTACTTGGGTCAATTGGGCAGTTTCAGGCTGTTAGGAAATGTATTGCACATTTGACTTTTGAATTCCTGCACCCTTCACACAGACAATAATTCTGGCAATTGGTGTAGTTGTGGCAGTTTGTGTAGAGGTTAAGGTTACAAGGTGAAGTTCTGAGGGTGCAGGGTTTGATTCCCTCAGTCATTGTTTGCTTACTGTGTGATCTTGAGGAAGTCACTTAACCAAGCATTGTTTCTGGGCCACTAGTAAAAAGGGACTGTGGGCCTACCTGTTTAACAAATAGGTATTATTATTAATAGTATGAATTTCAGCATGTCTCTTGCAGTTTAACAGGTTGTCAGATGCATTTTCACTAAATGTGAATCACCAATTAGCTGAAACACCTGGTGTTCATAAGGGTCATTTGCATATATCCCATATGCCTCTGATACAAGAGGTGTGGGAGGCCACTCAGTGGAAGTTCTAGCTTTGCTTGAGTTTTCATTTTGTTTTTACTGATTGTTTTTTCAGTGATCTTCTCACTTTTTGTTTTAAATGTGAGTTCCAGGGAAAAAGATGTTTACTGTTTCTCATGCTAAGTCTATTTCAATATGAGAGTGTTTTGTTTAAAAAATAGCTGTCGGTGTTTTCTCTGTACAATTTGAAATCTACATTTTAAACAAAATCCAAATGTCTGTGATAACTGTAAAAGTGAAAAAAAAAGGAATTAGTATGTACACTGACAGGTTTGAATAGTGTTTATGGTAATTGGGAAGAGACGGCCAAATAATGGGATATTTGTATATTGTGTATAGGGCCCTATTTGTCCACAATATGGCTCTGTTGACTTTGGAAGTGTATGTTATAACAGTACAGTATTACTAGCCATTCAATTAGATCAGACCTGGACTGAGTGATGTAAGATGGGATAGCTATTTTTGATGATAGAAAATATGTAGGGAGATCAAAACTGAGATGTAGGTGTCCTGTAAGTATGTATATCCCACATCAAATGTTACATGCAGTAATATTTCTGATTTTTGTATGAGTTGTGTGTTGAGCAAAAGCTGCTGCAGCATTCATATTGTCTTTAATTATTTTACTTTATTCATTGCACTAAATTATTAATTCATTATTAATAGGCCTGGATTGAGTAATATAGTCTAAACATGCTGCATTTTAGTAGTCTAAACATATTGCATGTTTTGCAGTGCCTTCTTTACAGCCTGCAGCAACTGCAAAGGTGTTGATGTGTCAAGTCACATAGTTTGTATTATTTGGAGTGATGATCAGAACCATTCGAACTTCATCATCATCCATTATGTAGTCATTGTTGCATGTTACTGTGATACAGTCTTCTTTACAAGATCGGACTATAAAGAATTTCAGCATTCAGTTAGCTGCAGTTACTGTGGCAGTTAGCACAGAAGTCTAATGATCTGACTTGTGAATGAGCTGCTTCCTGTGGCAAGGGTACAGGGTTTAAATCTTTCCACCTTCTTTGACCTACTGTGTTACACTGAGCAAGCCACTTTACCACAAAGTGCTTTGGAGCAAATGGGAATTTGGACTAGGCTCCTTAATGATCTTCAGGACTGCATTTCTAGTAACTATGAACCTGTTATCATTATTTGCCAGCCATTCCCTGCTGCGTAGTTGATCTAGTTCAGGAAATGTTAAGGCAATATCACCAACACACCATTGTTAATGTAGCATAGACAATTAGTTCTTCAAGGGCAGCAGGCATGGCATTTGTAGATGAAGCAATGCAATGCAAAGCTGTTTACCCACTGCAACCTATGCATTAGTAATAGTTCTCTTTAATATGGAATTATTCAGGTGACTTCTACTTTTGCAGAGATTGTGCATATTGACTTAGCATATGTTATCAGGTGGGTGATATTTCTTATTTTCTTATAATCTCATAAATACTGTTTTATTTAAACAGTGCTACACATTACTGGATGTTATGGTATGACGTTAGTGATCTGTATACACTTTCATGTTGTTCACTATAAGCTAGCAATAAAGTACATGTAATTTATTTCTTAATAGCAGTAAGGGGTGTACACTGTCAAGAAACTGGTTGTAACTGCTGGTGAGGTACTCTGTGGATGAAAGCATCTTATGATTTTATCATCTGAAAAGGATGCAGTCAACAATGTAGCTGTAATTGATGGCTTTAGGGGATGTCTTGGATAAAAATGACTGTGCTGAGCTGATAGTTAAAAAGTAATTTGTCTCTTTGTAGATCTAGTGTATGTTTGTGTTAAGCAAACTGGAATACTTTACTGTAGCTATTTTATTACAGTCAGACACATGATGGAAGTAGTCAAGTACGGATATTGGTGGATTATAATGACAGCAGTCTGTGTGGCCTTTTGTGTTTGAGATGTCTTGGCATGGGTACTTTTGTCATTATTGGTTTATGCATTTTGTTTCACAGTATACTGGAAAAATGCTCAAAACTACAAACTTAAAACATAATCTAAGACGTGTTGCTATATCAGACAAGAAATATAATTTAAAACAGTGAGGAAGGTGAATCAAGGAACTCATGCATTTATAAATGGTGTTAAAAATTGTGTACAGGGGCCCATGGTACACTTAATCCACCACTGGCCAGATAAATTTTCAATGAATGTGAGTTTCAATGCATTTTCTATGAATGTAAGTTTGAAGGGAAGAGAAGTTTACTGTTGCTCATACTACATCTGTTCTACATGTGTGGCTATCAGAGTTTGTGCTATAAAATTTGAAGTAAAAGTTTTAAATTAAATCCAAATCTTTGTAATCATTGTAATAGTAATGAAAAAAATATTATGCATACTGACAGCTTTCAACAGTGTTTATGCTAATTGGGGAAAGACAGCCAAGTAATGGGGTATTGGAATGGCTGTGGAGTGAGGAGCATCAGCCAGCCTATGGTCACATTTGAACATGATCCAGCTCTGCCCACAAATGGTGGCATGATGCAACCAGTACCAACAGGGTGTTAAAATCTGAAAGTAAATATTCACTGCAAGTCTCAGTATGACAGAGCCTCATCTGCCAAGTCATTCTCATTGGCAGATGATGTGCACTCTCCTAAGAGCTTCACATGGAGAATTAGAGGCCCTCCATGTGTAGGGCTGTGTTGGAAGGTAGACTCTTCCAGTATAGCATGGGTTATATTATGGGGCTTTCGCAATTTAGAACTAGTGAGGGTGGGAGTATCAGGAGAATGCAATTAAGAAAGACTGAAGCTAACCACAGCAGCAGCAGCAGCAGTGGTAGAAAAAAGCGTCTTTGCTGGACATAAAAGATATTGTGTTTCATAGTGGCACCCAGTGCTAGGTGAGCAAGCTACTGCTATCAGCCCTTAACAATGCATGCTGCATTGCGTACAAGTAAGACAATGAAAGAAGATAGAAATGTAAAAATTACAAAGCGTGCAGTGATTGTATTGCCTATAGGAGAGACACTTTGGCCTTTGCAGTGTGTAAGTACTGAAGCAATAACAAACAATGCAGTGTGGTAGTTCAAAAGCTGTTAATATAGGAACCATGGCAGATCGTTTGTCCTCAGTTGCTGTAAAGGCATGTTGTTTAATCATTGCTAAACTACACATAATTTTTTGTTCTTTTAGGTCTGTAGAAAATGGAAGACCTCCTGACCCTGCTAACTGGGCTGTTGAAGATGTTGTTAGCTATTTTAAAAGAGTGGGATTTGAAGAACAATCTACTGCTTTTCAAGAACAGGTAAATTATAATATTACAAAGAACAATTTAACATGAGGTGGCCACAGTGGTGCAACGATTAGCATTGTCACCTCACAGCAAGAGGTTCTCCAGTTAGATTCTTGGCTGGGGTGCCTTCTGTACGGTGTCTGCATGTCTTCCCTAAGGTCATGTGGGTATCCTCTGAGTGATCTGGTTTCCTCCCACATTCTAAAGATATGCAGTAGGTAGACTGGACTCTCTAAACTGGCCATAGGTGAGAGCATGTGTGCGAGTGAGTGGTATGAATGAATTACCACAGCAGGGCTAGCCACCCAGCAGTGTAAACCTTGGCTCAAGATAATTGTCACTGCTGAAGTGACACCCCAACCCCATGTGCAAAAATGGCAAAGGGGTTGAGGATGGATGGAAAGATCAGTTTAACATTCATCTGTAACCTTTAACATTATTCTGCTTGTGGTTCCATTCTTTTTAGGGGCTATGTAACATTCATTAATGTATTTTTTTCTGAAACAGGAAGAGAACTATATAATTCAGCTAAAATAGTGTAGTATCATTTTTATTTATTTATTTATTTATTTTATTTTGCATTTGTTGACCAGGATAGTCCATCTGGGTGTGAGCTCATTTTCAGTGGATGCCTGGGGAGAAAAGCTCCAATAAAACAAGAACAACGTTGACAGGTACAGTGTCAGTTTTACATAGAATTTAACAGAAATATCTAGAGACAATAAAGAAAGTACAATATACAATAGGCACTTTAGTGAAAAGGAGAAAGTTATTGCAATATAGTAAAGTTTTATATATATATATATATATATATATATATATATATATATATATATATATATATATATATATATATATATATATATTTTTTGATCTTCCATCTTTAGTTAATCATTTGAGTATACTTTAATACGTGTACATATGTATACCCTTACAAAAGAAAAGAAATTATCAAATTATACTCTTATTGTAGGTAGTTGATAGGTGGTGTTAACAGTGGGAGTAGGGTATACATGGAGACTATAAAATTTAGGGGATGAAATTTGATGTGAGCTTATGTGGTATTAGTCTGACTTGGTGCATGAGCAGAGCCAGTTGTTAGTGAGGTGGTCTTTGAGCAGAGTTTTGAATTGGTGTAGGTTGGTAGCATTTAGGATGTGCTGAGGGATTGAGTTCCAAAGTTTAGAAATGTGCCGGCTTTGTTGTTTCTTTTGGATACTTGGAGGAGTGTTTTGTGTGAGGATCGGGGTTGCCGAGTGTTGTCATATGGTTGAAGTAATTGTTGTAGGGCTGGGGTTCTGTTTGGCTCATATATTAGTTGGTGAGTGAAGACAAGTTGGGTATAGGTTAGTTGTTGTGGGAATTCTAGCCAATTTATTTGTTGTAGGGCAGAGCAGTGGTGGGACCTATATGGGGAGCTAGTGGCGAACTTGGCTATTTTATTATAGGCTGATTCAAGTTTGGTAAGGTCAGTTTTGTTAAGGTTTGTAAAGATGGGAGAAGCATAGAGAACAGTAGATAAGAAACTAGTCCTGGCAATGCTTAGTCTAGAATGGCTAGTTAGGAAAGGATTAATTCGGTAAACAGAGCCTAGTTTGATGTGTGTTTTTTAATGGTTTGAGAGAGGTATAGGTCGAATTTTAATTTGCTATTAATTGTGACACCTAGTAATTTGGTATGTGCGCTGGTGTTTATGATTGTGTTGTTGGAGGAGTGGATTTGAAAAGTGGCTGAGAGATTGGGTGTTTTGTTGGGCAGAAAGAGCATGAGTTTGGTCTTGTTTGGGTTCAGTATGAGGTTAGTGTTAGTTAGCCAGGATTCTACTTCTAGGAAGGATTGTTGTGTTATAGTCTGTAGTTGTGTTAGAGAGGGGGCGGAGCATTTCAGGGTAGAGTCATCTGCATATTGGATGACAGAGGTGACAGATGTGGATTTATGGAGCTGATTTGTGAAGATGGTAAAAAGTAGGATGCCTAATATGGAGCCTTGTGGAACTCCTATGTTAACAGGGAGCAAAGATGATAGCTCCTGTTGCCATCTAACAGTCTGCTGGCGTTTGCTTAGATAGCTGTGGAACCAAGCTAGGGAAGAATGACTGAGATGTAATGTGGCCAGTTCTGTCAGCAGTTTTTGGTGTGAAACTGTGTTGAATGCCTTTGAGAGATCTAGAAAGATGGATGAGATATATTTATTCTGATTTCTGTGTTCATTTATTGTGTTAGTAAAACTGAGGAGGGCAGTTGTGGTGCTGTGGTGGGGGCAAAAACCATGTTGTGTGTTTGATAGGTTATTGGAGAGAAGGTAGTTTAGAAGCTGGGAGTGAATACATTTTTTTAGTATTTTGGAGAGGGGTGTAAGAATGGCAATGGGCCTGTAATTAGTAAGCTTGGTAGAGTTGCTACCTTTATGCAGTGGGGTGATATAGGAGACTTTCCAGATAAGTGGGACATGGTTTTCAGAGGTAGAGCAGTTGATGAGGATAGAAATGGGGTGGGCTACGACTTCAAAGGCAGCTTTGAGTAATTCTGATGAGAGGTTGTCAGCAGCTAGGCTGGTGGGCTTGAGCTTGCTGAGTAGTTTTTTTTATGGTATGGGTTGGGACGGGGTTAAAGGAGAAGGAGTTTACACCCTCATTGTTGGCTATGGGGATTGTAGTAGTGATGTTTTGGTCATGGTCAATAAGTGAGTGAATTGTGTTTATGAAAAAGGAATTGAATATATTGCGATGTTATGATTTGAAGGGGGTGTGGTAGGATTGGGGGTGGACGTACTACCAGGTTGCAGGAGTTTGTTTATAGTGGCCCAGAATTTTTGGGGTTGTTTTTGTTTCTTTTCTGTGCAGTGATGTAGTAGGCTTTTTTGTCAGCTTTTATCTGGGATTTGGCTTTATTCCTAAGTTGTTTGAAAAGTAGAAGGTTGTCATTGCTTTTGTTAGTTAGCCAGTGTTCCCATGCCTTGTCCCTTTCTTTTAGTAGGTCTTTGGTGTTGTTAAGAAACTATGCATGTGTGATGTTGCCAAGGTTTACTGTATTCCATTATATTACTGCCAAAACTTTTGCCTGTCCTGATTTATCCCAGAAATTTTTAACCTTGTAGTTATACCCATTCGTACTTAAAAATGCAGGCTTCCTTGATGCATATTTCTGTGAATTACATTGATAGAGTTAACTGTGCTTCTTCCCCTCTTTAAGGCAGCTGTGTATTTTTCTCTATGGAATGCTTATTTTTCCCTAAGAGCTGAACTTCACTTCTGTCAGTTCTTATTTATCAGCATGCCTGCCTCAGAATGTATACCAGTTACCGGTAAAAGCATTTATGTGACCTTTCTGTATCTTTATTCGGAGCAGGGTTCACAGTTAAACTTGGATGTTAGCTCTAGAGTAATGTCTGAACTAATAATATGTGGGATACCTTTTCTGTTCCAAATGGTCAGATGACTTCCATTTTAACAACGCTCTTAGAGATTGGTTATTAAAATGACTACAATGAATACAACAACAACAACATAAGAATAATCCTATTGTTACTCTTTGCCTTATATGTGATATAGTCAGTCTGCTGTTAATTATTTTATGATCTGCTCCTGCATTTTTACAAAGCTGCTGATATGTCTGAGAAAACGTAGGAAAAACATATTAATGTGTTAGGGTTCTGTTTCATTTTCCATTTAAGTAAAGTCATTCCTCTTTCTGATATGTAATGTAATGGCAATCTGCATATATATATATATATATATATATATATATATATATATATATATATATATACATATACATATACATTTTATGCAGTGTCTCTCCCTTTTTTAATAACTTTTATGTCATAACTCAAAAGTAGAACAGCATCTTAAGAAACACTAGAACACTAGTCAAGAAAGCTACGAGTTTACTTGTTTGTGAGCAGTTTGGCCATTGGTAGGGTGCATCAGCCATTTTCTGACAAATGCGATTTGTCTGATGATTAAGCTGAACAAAATGCCATTTAGTTGGATTTTATTTTGTAAGTATCTGAACAGCACTTACCTTAGGGTAAAACTGGGGGTTGTGCTGTAGTTAGTTCTAAGGTCTTGGTTTTATTTAGTATTAGGTTAGAGGTTGATACAGTGTTAGGCAGCATAGCTGTCAACCTTCTACCTCCAAACTTAGAGGCAATGCAAAAAATAATTAGGGAAGATATCTAGGAGTGCTTACAACTACATATACTATTAAATAAAAACTTCTCAGAATTTTCTACATTTAGAATGGAGAAAATTTTAAGCCATAATTATTGGCATTCCTACAAATTAGGGCCAGTTAAGAGGTACGTTTGTGCAGCATTTTGGGGTATTATGTCTTGTGTTGGGGGTTGCCTCCCTCAAGAAGTACTGCAGATAGTGTTTTAGTTTGCAGTGTTTCAAGAAGTTTATTGAGTTTGTGTTTTGATGCAATGTTTTTCAGTTTTTTATCTTATGTTACCCTCACCTGTCCCCCATTTGACCATCATCCATGTTCTTCACTGGTCTATTAGTTCTTTCCTACTCCTGAGAGTGACCACCATTCTGATCTACCTGAATTGCTCAGCTTAGTCAAGCCATTCACCTGGCCATTGTGGAGGCAGAGATTTGTATGTTTTTAGTTGCGAACACACTGGATAAAGAAGATGAAGAAATCTAGGTAAATACTTTATGCTGTGGTGAAAGATGTGGAAGCCATTTACAGTTCATTTTCATTTTCTGAGGGCCGTATATAAGTCAGTAATAAGTAAGCGTGTTGAATGCTTTGTGCCAAAAATAAATATTCCTGAAAAGGCAAGCTTTCACAGATGTGTTCAAGCTAAGCTGTTGAAACTTTTGTCAGGCAATTATTATGAAGTGCCGGAAAATTGCAAGTTTGACAAAACTGAAGATGAACAAATTTTAACTAGAACTGCCATTAAGTTGCCTAATACTGAAGTGTCTCAAAATTTACAGCTAGAAGTAAATTTAACTTTGGAAAATGCAGTTTAGATTGCTACAGGGGGTGAAGTAGTAAAAAGACAAAATGCTAACATGAATACAGTAAATGATGTTTTCAAGATAAAACACAAAGAATATTGCATATTCAGCAAAAAACGTGATACTAGTCAAAGTAAATATGTGTGCATGAGAAGCTTGGGGAATGCATGCAGTGTAACTGTTTATGCTGAGTCTGAGTATGCTGCATGCGGCAGGTGGTGTAAGAAATGGAACAAGGTGGGGAAATGTTGCTGTTGTTTGTAAAACCAAAGTAGAAGAGTTCATCTGTTGCCTTCACTACTGTTTTTTTGTGGATTTATTTGAACTACTCACTACACCTTGGCTTGTGGAACTTTTGGATTGTTTGCTTTGATACATTTTGGTGTCATGAGTATGATGGAAGGCAATATTAGAAATTCTGAAGATGAAATTCAGCTATCTAACACACCATTGGTGAATAAGAGACTGGGTAAATGCATGATGGAGCAACACAATCTGTTACTAACAGGCAACCTTCCTGATCCAACTGAAGCTTTTATAGAAGATAAGATACCTCACATTAAGATACTTGAGTTGAAAAGAACTTTTGAAAATGACTTATTTAAATATAAAAGGCTCCAGTACTAGCGGTTCTATTTTGAAGCCTGTCTAAATAAATGTATTGTTCCTAGAGGACTTAGGGTCTTGAATATGCCTCCTTACGGCAATACCTTTCCACAGTTGTTGGCTGAATGGCAAAAAATTAATTTACAAACTAGTAGGCAGTATATGCAGCTCCTTATTAATTTCTTTTAGTCAATTGAGAAGGAGCTGTGTGACAATGTGATATGCCGGCAATCCGAGATTGAACAAGACCTAGATGATGAACAGGCAGATGTTTACTTAAATTAATTACTTGAGAAAGTGACTGTTTATGAAACTAAGTTTTTGCAACAAAAGAAGAAAAAACTTGCAAAAGACATTTATGACTTCTTGCATCAACATGTATTTACTTGGCCCAGGAACCGTGCTCCTCCAAACTCCTCCATCAGTGTACTCCACCCCATTGGTCCAATTACCTTCAAAACACAACGTGGATTCCGCCTCCTCCATGGTTGAATCTGGGCCGGCGGTGAGATGCAAAATTTTATCAGGGCAGCAGGAACCTCAAGAACAGGCTTTTTCAATATTTGCTCTGCCTTATCGAGCGGCACGCAAAAGGTCTTTCAATATAGGCGTGCAAGCAGGAGGACAGAAAATGAAAGATCCACCTGTAAACACACAAACAAGAGCATTGAAGAAAATGCAGGGATTCGAAGGACAGGATTAGTGTGGAATATTTCACAATATGAATTGACATCAGCTGAGTGTTCTTTACTCTCAAAAGGTTTGAACTTTATACCTACAATGAACTCTGATTTTAGTGATGTACTAATCCAGTTACAGCTTTTTGCATGGAATATAGCTTTGAGGAAGTTTTGTAAGGGTGGACATGATAGAGATGTATTTGTCTATAGAAAACCAAGTATACTTGTGCGTATTTTGCTATCTAATGTTGAAATATTTCTGCAAGCATATGAGAATGAATTGTATGATAGTTTTGACAATGGGCATGTTAAGAAAAAATGGTAATTTGACTAAAGCTGCGCAACTTGCCATTGTTAATTTGAAGAACAATAAGGACATTGTGATTCATCCTACTGACAAGGGTGGGCCTTTAGTTATATTAGATGCAGTCTTTTATTTTAGTGAAACGAAAAGTATGCTTTCTGATTTAAATGTGTATAAACCTGTTACAATAGATGATATTCAAAAAATGATTGTCAGTGTTCATAGGACTATATGAAAGTATGTGTTTGGGTTATTTAACTGAAGAAATGTTGAATTATTTCAGTGTGGATAATCCCCTCATACCTCGCATGCACGGCCTTCCCAAAATACATAAAGATCCTCTTAAGCCTAAGTTTAGACCGATAGTGGCAGGTGCAGGGTGGCTCACTGAGCCGATCTCCATATTTCTAGATAAAGAGCTTAGAAAAGTTTTAGATGGGCATCAGGTTGTGTTAAGGGACTTCCTAGCTGATTTGTATATATTTACATCAGGTCAGGCAGACAATATCTTTGATTTGTTTGTAACCTTAGACGTAGCCTCCCTCTTCATGTGTATTCCAAACACAGAAGGTTTGAGAATGGTTAAACGATGTCTATTTAGGCATGGATCTTATGAAGAGCATAGAGTAGACTTTATATGTATGGTTCTGGAACTGGTATTAGAGCACACTGTATTTCTCTTTGATGATAAATATTATTGGCAAATAGCTGGGGTGGGAATGGGTACCAGTTGCGCCAACTCATATGAAAACCTCATAATGATGGAGTGGGAGATGGAAGTCATACAAGTAGCGGGTGACTCCAGTGTCAGATTTTATACAAGGTTTGTAGATGACCTTTTTATAGCATGGAAGGGTGAATATGAGCAATTTGTGCACTATGTTGATTACTTAAATAAGAGTAGTCATTTTCTAAAGTTTACATGTCAGAGCTCAGCGTTGAGGATTAGTTTTCTGGATGTAACAGTATTTTGAAATGGAGTAGATTTACACACTTGTATACACAGGAAGGATTGCGATCACCCCTCATTTTTGGAAAGACACAGTATGCACCCACCACATACGTTTAAGTGTATAGTGGAAGGAAAAGCACTAAGGTTGTCAAGATTGTCATCTTTAGACACAGATTTTGAACAGGCAATGGGGTGCTTGAATGAAGCCCTTGTTAACAGAGACTATTCAAGAAAGGAAATTAACCGTGCTTATTCAAGAGTAAGACATGAAAGAGAAGGAAGGGAGAAGCCCTACTTTTCCAATAGGAATAAGGTTTTGAGACACAAAGTAGATGAGAGTTCAGTTGTTCCTATGTTTCTACGCTATACTCATGATATAGGTTTAGTTAAACAAATAATAAACAGGAATTGGCACATTCTTCTTGTAGATGATGAGACCAATGGAATCACAGGCAATAAACCTAAATTCCTTTTTAAGAATAGGTTGAATCTCAACCAACAGTTGTGTTACCCCAGGAATACAAGACCTTCCAATACTATGAATACTGGAACACAAAGGTGTGGAGATTGCACCTTCTGTTCTTTTATTGATGAATCTAAATATTTCAGGCATCCTGACAGGTCTAGGACTATTCACTGAAAGCACATTTCACTGAAACACATTTCACTGTGCACAATTCACTGAAAGCTCAATTCACTGAAAACACAATTCACTGAAACACATTTCACTGAACGTTATATGTGGCCTTTTCCCTACTGTAGTGCGACCCTGGAGTTAGAATATATAGTAAGGGGGGTGTGGGGGGCACGACTATTTTAAATATTTTGAACTATACACATGGATACTTGCAATTTCAATAAATTACTCTTTTCTAAACTTAATATATATCCAAACACCCCCCTTACTATATATACTAACTCCAGGGTCACACTACCGTGGAGAAAAGGCCATATATAACTTTTAGTGAAATGTGTTTCAATGAATTGAGTTTTCAGTGAATTGTGCTTTCAGTGATTTGTGCACAGTCATTTGAGTTTCAGTGAAATGTGCTTTCAGTGAATAGTCCTAGACCCATCCTGACACCATGCATCTTTGGCAGATTAAATGCACTGCTGATTGTAATACTAGGAATGTAGTGTTTATTGCCCATTTTGAATATTGTTTTAAATTGTATGTGGGGAAAAAACAACCGTCGACTTAGGGAAAGAATTAGAGACCACATGGGCCATATCTACAGTGCCATAGCTAAGCATTTATTGATGGAGGCCGATAGGCACAAGTTTTTATTTCAAGTTCTTCAGGCTGACCCAGATAGTGTGATCTTGGGTGACATGACAAATAATACTGAATCCACTGTATTGAAATGGATTCTATGTTTAGGGGCACATCAGGGATTTGAGTTAAATGACATGGTCCCTCTTAAGCCAGTATTTAAAGCTAAGAAGCTTAAGCATTGATTTTGTAGCCCTTGTCCTTGATATATGTATCTTAGAAATGTTTTAAAAAAAAAATTACAGATGGTTTTGGATGATGGTTAATATATATGGTTATATGTATTGTGTAATTGACAATATGCAGCTGTATGAATGTGGGAAACTGTCACTTTAATTTAATTAGCTAGCATTTTGGAGGGATTTTTATGCTATTTGATTGGAAGTGCTTTATTGGCTTGTATATAAAATTCTGAGTATTCTATGCAGTTTTTTGTGCCAGAAGAAGTAATGGTTACATTATGAAAGCGCTTAATCTGAATAAAAGTTGTTTTGTTTTAGAAGAGATCGTGTGTTGCCTTCACTACTGTTTTTTTTGTGGATTTATTTGAACTAATCACTACACCTTGGCTTGTGGGACTTTTGGATTGTTTGCTTTGATATGAAAACTGATATTTGGTATAACGTCAGCACCAGAACGGTTTCAACATGGGATGAGCAATCTGTTGGAAGAGCATGAATGTGTTATTGTTGTCCAGTCCTGACATAAAAACATGTGGTAAGAGATTGGAAGCACTGCTTCAAGCCATTAAAATGACTCAGACTGCTGTTTTAGAAAGTCTGAGATCTAATATTTTGGTCATAGCATAAGTGCTAGTGGAATCAGACCAGATTCAAGCAAGGTCAAAGATCAGTGGGGCTAAAATTTCCAATCTGTGTAAATGAGCTATATCAGGCCCTAGGCATGATAAATTTATTGGGCAAATTTGTACCAGATCTGTACACGATGTTACATCCACTGTCAGTCTTAATAAAGAAAGGTGTATCCTTGTCATGGGAAAATATTCAAGTCCAAGCTTTCAGTAAGGTTATACAGATACTAATGTCTGCAGTTCTTACCTACTATAACATCACAAAAGTTACAATTATGAGTTCTAGTGACAGTAGATATTTCCTAGATTTTGCTTTACTTCATCTGGATATACCTTGTAGCTTATTGCTCCAGAATGTTAACCAGTGCTTTACAGAAGTATTAACAGGAAGAGAGAGAGAGAGAGAGAGGAAGTGACTTGCAAGTGTGAGCATGTGAAATGTTCCCAAATACCTATTGGATCTAGAGAGTTTCCAATTCCAGACTGACTGGAAACCACTGGTTCCACTGATTAATTTCTATGATTTGGAAAAGGTACCAACCCAGATGTGAAAGACTGCTTATGAAAATTAGAAGTATCAATTGCAGAGCAATTCATGTGCTTGGAAAGCAATTAGTCATGGCTGCATGTTATCCAGAAGCCCAATATGTGATGAGACACAATATGATGCCATAGAAGACTATGTACAGATCTTTTTGGCAAATTAACCAGTGACTACAGAAAGGCTAGAAAAGATGGAACAGGCTGCAAAACTTGATAATCAATTACAGACAGTCATTAAATATGTAAGGGATGGGATGGATGACCTAACAGCTGTACACAGCCCAAGTATCTAATGTATAAATATGAAACTGTCAGAGCACAATTGTACAAACATGATGACATGCTAATGTAACAAGACTGAATTGTAGCACTTTTTCTAATGTGCAGAAGTGCTAAATCAGTTACAAAAAGAATACAAAGGCCTAAGTAATTGTCATGAAAAAGTTACGATATATGTATGTTGGCTCAACATTAACGTGGACATTGTAAAACTTGTGTCAAAATACTAGTTCTGTATCTCACATAAACCATTACAAAGGAGAGAACCATTACTACCAACTCCTGTGCGACAAGGTCCTTAGTAGAAAATTGCAGCTGATTTGTGCAAGTTTAAAAGAAGCAGTTATCTCATAGTAGTGTACTATTATTCCTGCAATACAAAAACACTGCAGGTACCAGCCACAACTAGCCATCAAATCATTGCAAGAATGAACACCCTGCCTACCTGATATGGCATCCCTATTGAAATGATTACAGAGATTAGTACGCACTTCATATCTACTGGGTTCTAGCAATTTAATGGGGACTATGGCTTCATACAGACTACATCAAGTCCTTAATATACACAGTTCAGTGAGGCAGCTGAGAGAACAATCCAAATTGAAAAGATTCTTAAATAACTTGATCCTCATAGAGCTCTCAAGACTTACTGTGCAACTCCACAAAGTGGTACAAGAGAAAGTCTGCATAGTTAGTGCTTGCAAGATCAATAAAGAGAAACATGCCTCCACTGGAATCCAGATTTGAACCCAAATCTCTTTTGTTTGAATCTGCTATGAGGACTGACCAAGAACAAAAGGCTACTGTAAGCATCTTTACAAAAATAATATCTTACCCAAACTCTTATCTGTCATTCATCCAGGACAACTAGTGTGCCTTAAGCTTGAGAAGGAGAGAAAATGGGAGATGGATGATGATACAATATAAAAAATTATGAACTAAGGTCTTACATGGTGCATGCCAAAGTTGGTGCCATTGTTAGGTATTACTTGAGATGTATCAAAGCCATTCTTGAAGAGTCTGAAAGAGAAAGTCAAGATTTAAAGAGCCATAACCAGGTGTTTGAGCCAAGGTTGATGAAGACTTTAACAAATGAGTGTTCTACTTTCATCAAACGCCCTACTGCTGCTCACTATCTGAGATAAAGGTGGAATTCCTGAATCCAAAATGTATTCCAAAGATGTGCAATTTGTTTTGAATTTGAATATCTTGACAACAATGTGACTACTCCTGATAGTGCCAAACTCTTCCATTAAGAGACACTGTACAGAACTTAAATTGCTTTAACAGTTTGTCTGACCCCTTTTCTTCCACAAGTTCTTGTCAGATGAAAATAACTCAAAATAGTTATGAAGTTAGACTACCAGAATGCTTTTGTGAGTGTAATCATATCCAGTGTGCAGATAACTGACAAATTTCTTTTTCTTGCGTGGGAATATAATTGCATATCACTGTTGAGAATTACTTACTGCATCAGATGTTACTATTAAGATAATAACCCACCTTTGAAAATATGCAAAAGTTTTAAAATTCATTTGTACAGGTTCTGCATCCAAGAATGTTGTATGTGTGTCAAGCATTAAACCACTGTGTACCATGTTTTTAAAAGACTATTCTCTCTCTCCTTCGGGGGATATGATATTAAAAGGTGTATACAACTTATACCATGTTAATAAATAACTATCAAATCCTGTAATGAACTGAGCCTGCTGTGCCAGTTGTAGAGTTGGACATGTGAGATTAAACTGTTAACTGCCATTGTGCTGTGCTGCAATTTGTGACGTATTAAAGTTACTGTTCTGTTTTGAATGCTGGTGTCTTATGTCATTATTAGCAACTCTGAGCTAGACGAGTATGTAATCTTGGGTGTGTATTGTGACAGCTATACTGTAGTATTAAATAATACAAGTAGTCTGTGGTGTCAGTTATGTGACTGAGGTGGGCTGGGTCTCCAGGCACTACAACAAAGGCTTGAAATGGAAGCACCTCTGCATATGAGCTTGCATAGTCTGCAGCTCCATGTGGCATCCTAAATTGCTAACTACAGATTCCTTCCGTTGCAGCTCTCGTGGTATCATAATTAAAATATTATTTTCATTCCCCTTCCTTCCCACTGAATGTTGAAAAAATGCATCTTAAGTTTTTTTACACTGGTTTTTATTGTGCTATACATTTGTTTTTGGTATTTACTCCGTTGCAGAGGCCAGAGTAATGCTTTTGCATTCAAATGTATTTTTCAAAATTTTCTTTTTTCAAATTCCCAAAAATGATTTTTTAACAGCATAGTAAACCGTATTTCACATTCACATGCCAACACATGATTTATGCTGTACTGTACCACCAATCAATTATTGGTGGTTTTCCTCAGATTTTGTCATGAAATGCTAACCCTACAGCCACCAGTGCCACTGAAGACATAGAAAAACTAGCAGAGAACTGGAGGCCCTAGATTCAACATTTGTGTTGTATCTTACTACAAGTTACAATGGGGGCAAACCAGAGAAAATCAAATACCCCACATTTCTCCATGCTACAGCTGAGGGGACAATAAAACACATTTCCTTTAAAACACAGTAAGCAGATAAAATTGAAGTACTGAAAATCAAATGCCAGGCATTCTGTGAACCAAAGAATTTATTTTACCTGAGACATATATTTTTTCATAAGCAATCAAGGGGCCTAAGCGACTGTTGATGCTTATGTCGCAGAATTAATGCATGTAGCAAAGCTATGAATTAAGTTGTGTGACTCTTTAGTAAGTGATTCAGTGTGGTTTATGGCATCAGAAATGGCAACCTTATGGACAGGCTGTTAAAAGAAGTTGGGTTAACACTGAAAAAAGCTGTAGATGTATATCATGTATGTAGCTGAAAACTATAACTGAGGTGAGAAAACTATGAAGTTGTGTTTGATAATAAGGTAACAATGCCCCGAAAATGTAAAAATAATAAATATAAAAATGACCATATTGAAGAAGTGGTCAAGCAAAGCAAACAAGATGGTGCTTGGTAACAAATGAGCAAGCAAGAACCATATGCAATGTAAACACTTGGGTGCCTGTTATGAATAGTTTAGCCAAAAACCCTATTCAAAACTTCTCTCCAGCCTCAAGTAGGGCAACATAGACTGGGGAGAATTTGTATCTGCACATTCAATTATCTAGTTTTATCTTGAAGGTGACAAGGGTGCTAATCTGCTTGACATGTAGTCGAAGTTTGTTCCAGAGGGTAAGAATACTTTGAGGTATGAACCTGTCATACCAATGTATCTTATTTTATGCTGATGAAGGTTTAGTTCCTTTAACTGTGTATGTGAGGTATCATTTGTTCTGTGAAGTAATAGGAGGTCAAATAGGGTTAGATGCTTTATGGCTCAAAAGGATAGATACTGATTCCATGGAGGGATCTATATGGTAACCATTTGAAACCATTTGAAATGCTGGGACTCAGATTATTCAGCCCCAAAACATGGGGACCAAATGACTGAAAATACAGACTTACATAAGTTTGAGATTGCCATTTCTCTGAATATTCTCTTATTTCCAAGGTATGGCAATCTTGGAGTTGGATTATATAAGTTCAGGGAGTGTGGGGGCCCAGTGGTCTTACCTCCTGTAAAAAAAAAAAAAACAAGTTAAAAGGCTGTGATATTCACTCTTCTGTATTTTTTAGTCTTTTTTTGTGGTATATGGAGACTTGGCAATCTGAGTCTTGATATTTCAATAGGGAGCCATGAATAGAGATAGAGGGCTGCCAATCTGTCCTGATAACTAAAATTTTTGAGGCCACTGATCTTTTTGTTATGACTTTCTGCTGTCTCTCAAGCTGAGTGATATATGTAGACCTTTACATTATAAAAGGTGCATAATATGCAGTAATAAGTGTGATGAGGTGAGTAAAGGGGATTTGAGACTTCTTTAGATTTAGTGGTGATGCCTTTGGAAATTAGATAAGGATTTTCTGAACTACTGTGGATACATGTTGGTCCAATGTAAGGAACTATCAACTACAGTGCCTAAATCCCTTACACCAGTGTTTGATTTGAGGACTATGACACCTGTATGGCATGTGAAAATATTTTGTTTACCAAAATGAAGTATGTTACATTTTTGTCACATTTAATTTGAGACCACTGTCCCTGCATCAGCTGTTGATATAATCTAACCCATGTAGCAACAATTGAGAGTCAGTTGAAGATCAAATAACCACACCCACTTTATGGACATCTGCAAACTTAGATAACCACAAGCTAGAAGTGTTGGTCAGAAGTTCTGAGAAGTAGATACCAAACGGAACATGGCCCAACCCTGTGCCATGTAGTACACCACTGGTAACATTTTTTGCTTTAAAAGGTGGCACATGCAACTCTAACCACATAGGTTCTGGCCAACAAACACTTAGCTTTTCATCACACAACAAAAAAATGTATATTCAGATTTACAAGTCTGACAATAAAGCCTGCATGCATAGTCAAAACCAAAGCATTTGAAGGTACAATTACATGCAGTCTGTGTATGCTATATAAGCTAAATGCAGCGCTCATGTTTTTAGAAATATCCCAAGTAACCGTCTGATTGGCAATTACAGTTTTGAATGAGTGTAAGACTACTTTACAGAACAAGGACAGTTCACCAGAAGTTTGTTCAGAGAAACATAGCAAGGCAACTGTTTAAATTAGGCATCAGTGTAGAAAACAATATAATGTCTAAGTCTGCATTTAAAATACTGTGTTTAAACTGGCAGCTACGTAAATCTGTAGGCATACTATTGTTTTATTCTAGACATAAACTAAAGTCACTTAGATGTGATTAAACTGTGTATAAAATTAAAACTCCAAACCAAAGAAACTAGCAACAAAAGTCTCTCCATTTACTTTGTTTTATTCCAAGGATGATAAAATGCCATTTAAAAGCAAGAACATTTGTGAAAAAAAATCTCATTGAAAATTCATTGAGAGCTTTTGTCCCTGTTGATGGGACTTCATCAGTATAACTGCTTGCAGCATTCCTGTCCTTATATAGCTTTATCTCCCCCATCTGGTTAACTTAAAGTGACAAGCACCTGAAAACCCACTCATGTACATGCACTTTGTGTTGAATAAGTATTTTGACTTCAAAAACTTTAGAAACTACAGTTATAAAACCAAAACTGTTATTATTTAAAAATATTAATCTTTTTTAAAAACTACCAAGACCCCTGGATATTGCACAGTAAATAACACTGCATGTCTATAAATGTGATTCTTGAAGATATTTATTATAAAAAGTGGTATAAACACTTCCTTTCAATAAATATTATTAAAATCCACAGTTTTACAATGCTGCCTTCCATCTTAAAACACTGCTGATAGAAAATGTATCATTTAAACCATATTTACCAGTGGCATTGGTCTTTAATTGTCATTTCAGTTCTTTTACCTCAAGCCAATCCTTCCATGATCCCCCTTTTTTCATCTATGAATACATTATCTATTACATAGAATTTAAATGTATGTCCATTGTTGTTTTTAATTTATTTATTTATTTTTTATTTATATTACATTTGTTGACCGGGCTAGTCTAACTGGATATATGTCCATTTTCAGTAGAGGCACGGGGAGAAAAGCTCCAAGCACTAGCAGTGACAAAGAATACAGTATTTAGTAAATAGTCAAGTTACAGTACATTATCTCTGTTGGCAACAACAAAAATAGTAATAAGTCATTTAGTAGGTTGAAGTTAATATCAATAACAGAGAGATAAACAAAGACAATAATATATATAATTTTTTTTTTTTTTTTTTTTGTAGATTACAAAGTAAGCATCAAAGAAATAGTATGGAAGAAAAGTGTAGAGAAAGCAAGAAGGGGAATAAGATGTCAGTCAGGGTTAGAGCATGGACAAAGCCAGTAATTTGTTTAAAAAGGGCATTCCTTTCATCCCCTTTTTTAATATAATAAAAATGCTGATAAATTCTGGCTTTTAAAGTTGTTTCAGTTTTTCCTATATAAAAGCTGGGGCAGCTTGTGCCCTGATTGACATATAACACTGTTTTTCTTAAACAGTGAAATTTATGTGTGATAAGCACCTCACCATATCCCTCAGTAAAGAATGTACTACCTTCCAAAATCTGTAACATTGGTTGTAACGTCCACAGGTTCTGAAACCTGAAGAAATGCAAACTTCCTTGTACCTCTCGAGAAGGTTCTTAAAACATATGTCCTTGCTGTATATGACTCTTGGTGTTTCTTCTACCTGCTGAATGCCCCAGTTCCTTCAAATGATCTTTTTGATATCCATGTTACTGATATTCAAATGTGTTGCATATCGGGGTTACAGAAGATTATTAGGGGTGCTTTATTATGGCAGACCAGGCTATAAAATATTATATTCTGCTACATCTAAAGGTATTGCCACTCAATGTACTGACTAGCTGGTCTAAGCTTGTTGGTGAGCAAGCTTCTTCCTCTATACTTACTGGTTTACAAGGTACAGTTTTATGGACAGTTCATTAGGGAGACTTTGCTTCCTAGGTGTTTGCTTCTGTACAGAGCACTGCTAACTGCCACTGTATGGTAGTCAGCTGCTCACAAACTCATCAAATTTATACCAGTACTGATAAAACAGAAAACTGACTACTGAGCCCTCTGGCCAATAAAACCGCACCACACTCTAACTGACCAGGCAAACACCTCTTGACACAATTTGAAACATCCCAGCCTTCATCACATAAAAACATGGTAAAAAGAATCCTACAAGTGTAATGGTATTACAAACAACTTTAACAGCTGGATAGAAATCCCTTACAGAAGTCACTTTGGTTTGCATTTAAAACAGGGATATTGGCAAATCAAACTAGATGAGGCAGGCCCAAAGCTTTGTACACTAAATATGTCTTTAAGTAAGTCGAGATTTTAGAGATTATCTTTTTTTGAGATTTTGCCAATGGTACTGTAGGTATTTCAGTGTATCATAGAAAATATGGCTGATGGGCAAGACAGTGTCATTAACATGATTTGTGACCTTCTGATCTGTAGTGCTGCAAGGCAAAAGAATGGGAGTTGATTAATCAAGCTGTTAGACAGACCCTGGTTACAAGATTTCAAACCCGGTAAATCTAAGTGTGAAATAGGTGTTGCATCCTTACTGACTACAAATGGTCTGTAGCCACATGCTGACAAAATGCATGGCATGATGAATATGCAAATAACTGCTCTTAAACCATCTCTCACGATTGTTGGAAATACTGTAATATCTATGAATGTTCATAACACACCTGTGCCTATAAAATAGCAGACAGTACATGATGACAGAGGTTTGGCACTGAAATATTTAGTTGTTAAAGCAAGTAATAATGCCCAACAGGGTCTGCGTTAATGTATAATTACTGCCTGCCCAAGGGTGTTGTGAGGCCCGACACCACAGGCAGAGGGCCTGTACACCCCTGGAAGGGCATTAATTACACATTAGCACACACCCTGTTGGGCATTACTGCATTTAGAGAATGAGCTCTCTGTAAAGTTGTTGTGTTTTACTTAATTATGTATTTTTTTAAGTACTATTTTATTTTTTTTTTATGTATTTTTGATGTGAAATAGTTCCTCCACCTAATGTTTCATACTTACTGTTGTATATGTTAATGGCATTGGAGGAAGCATTTTATATTCCAAATTTAACACTTAAAAAAAAATCCAAGTATTTACTTTATATTTTTTGCCCCTTACTCCTAAAAGGTTTGGTTTATTGCCAGTCATTGGAGACAGAGATTACTAAATAATGGCATACATTTGAGTTTCAAAATTTTATTTTCTTCAGATAATGACATGCATTTCAGTTTCAGATATCATATCCTTCAGAAAATACATGCTAACAACACAAATCTTGTTCTTCTAGCAATTTTCAAAGTTTATAAGAGTAATATTTAAAAAGCTCGTAAGGGCAGTTAGCCTAGTACTAACCTATGAACATATGAACCTATGTGTTCCTATTTCTTTACATCCTCCCCCCAATTATGTCAGGCTTTATCCAGATTTGTTGTGCTAAGAGGTTGGCAGGTATGTCTAAGAGGTGAAGCGGTACGTAAAACTTTTGCTGCTGCCAGGGATCATTCTCTCTTCACTCTCTCTCACACACGCTACCAGAGGTCGTTCAATCACTTTCACATTTCACTCACACTCTCTCTCTGTCTCTCTCTCTCTCTCTCTCTCTCTCTCTCACACACACACACACACACACACACACACACACACACACACACACACACACACACACACACACACACACACACACACACACACACACACACACACACACACACACACACACACACACTTATAGAGGGGCATTTGCTTCTTAAATAAAAGGAAGATGTCATGTAATAGGTATGTGATAGTCTGTAGCTATATATATAGTACAGGTAGTCTTGGTGTCTGGGGTGTGTGTCATAGGTTCATAGGTAGGTACTAGGCTATCGGCCCTAGGGCCTATACAAGCCTAGCCAAAAAGGTATCCTGGCTTTCTCCACCCAAGAAAATTATTTTCCTGTGTCCCTGTTGAGCAGAGCCACAGAGGTGATCCTTGGGGTGAATTTTCTATTTTCCATCCAATCATCAAGATTTTTCTTGAAGAGTGCTAATGAGGAGCTTTGTTTGATATAGATAGGTAGTTTGTTCCAGAGTATGGGATGTCTCTGGGACAGGAATCTATCCCTCCAGCATGTTCTGTTTATTGTGGTGACAAGGTTTAGGTCCCTAGAGCATGTAGCTTGGAGGGACTGAGATTTCTTTAAGTGGAGCATGTCCAACAGCTCTGGGTTTGACATAGCTTTGTATGTTAGGCAGAGATCACCTCTGAGTAGGTGATATGTGACGGAGTAAAGCTGGAGTTTTTTGAGACGGTCTGCAAAGGGCATTTGTTTGACGCCAGTAATCCTCTTTGTGATGTATTTCTGCAGCCTTTCTAGTTGTTGTAGATGTCTTGTGAGGTACATATCAAAAGGGGCGTTGTACTCTATAATGGGTCTAATGAGTGACGAGTAGAGGGAAATAATGACCTCTTTTTTCCTGGATGAGAAACCTTTTGTGATGAGGTGTGCCACGTAGAAGGATTTCCTAACTACTGTGGCAATGTGATTATCAAAGGAGAGACTGGTGTCCACCTGTGTCCCAAGGTCTCTTATCACACTTTCGGTGTTAAGTAGACTACCACCTATGTGGTAGCTCATGGGTACAGAGTTTTTACCAAAGGGGATGACAGTGCACTTTTTGGAATTGAGCTTGAGGCCATGGCTTTGACACCAGGCATCTGTCTCAGTGTGGCCCTTTTGTAGGATCTCCACCTCGTTAGGAGTTTCAGTTACGGCTCCTAGTTTGCAGTCATCTGCGAACTTCATTAGCCAAAGTCCTTCTCTGTTAGCCTGTACTTCAGAAAAGTAGATACCAAACAGGAGAGGACCCAGGACTGAACCCTGTGGTACTCCACTTGTCACTGGTCTGAAGTCGGATTTGGAATCTGCTACTTTCATAGTGTGGGTTCTGTCAGTGAGCCAGTTGGCAACCCATCTTGTGACATTGGGATTTATAACTAGTTTAGTGAGTTTATCTATAATTTCAGAGTGGGGGATGGTGTCAAAAGCCTTGGCGAGATCTAGATAGGCTGTGTGAACCACCTTACCCTCGTCTATGGCTTTGGTGACTGCTAAAAAAGAAGTCAGTCAGGTTTAGTAGACATGATCTTCCTTTTATAAACCCAAACTGGGCGGGGGTCCAGAGTTTGGAGATTACCAGTGTCTTTGTTTATAAGTTCCATGATGATACATTCCATGGCCTTGCAGACCAGGCTTGTTAGGCTAATGGGGTGGTAGTTCCCAGGGTCCGTGGTGGCTCCCCCTTTGTGGACTGGGTCTTCAAACACTCAGTAGTAAAGGTTTGAAATGGAAGCATCTATGTGTCAGAGGTGCTTTGCTGCTATTACCTGGTATGTGCTCACTTATCTGACATGCCTGCTGTGTTACCTGTTACCCAAAATAGTGAAAGATTTGCAAAAAACATTAATGAGGTCTAACGTACGAACTAATCAAATGCTAGTACAGCTGCAACAGCAAGCAGTCGGACTGACTAGTGTAACTGCTTTCCTGCAAGTACCTGCCATTGAAAAAGTAAGTAAGATGGATGACATAGAGTTATATTTGGTGTTTTTTTTTGAAAGATAAAGAGCTGGAGCAAGTCAGAAAAGACCAAAAGTTTGTCATCCGAGCTGATGGGGGAAAGCTTTGAAAACATATATGGATATGAAGAGGACTGATTATATAACTATGAAAAGGTTAAAAGAAACTTTTGCTTAGGTCTGTGATAATGTATAAAGTACAAGTAATACAATTTTACAACTGAACTTTTAATGCTGACAAACTGGTAAGAGTGCAGATGTGTGACTTGAAGCATATGATAAAGATGAGGTTAGATCAAGGTAATAACAGTAAAACGAAAATGTTAGAAATTCTAGCAGTGGGCAAATTTAAAAGAACATTATCTAGTAATATGAGAAAGTGTCTGTTTCAATGTGAGCCCAAGAATTCTGACAAGTATTATTTTTATATTGTTATTTGTTTATTTATTTAAATTTGTTAACTGGGGTAGAGCACTGATCCAGGCCAGGTGATCTCATTTCAGGCTCAGTGCAGGTGTGAAAAAACACAAATGCAGATAGATAGAAACTTAGTGCAGTACAAATGCTTAGGAGAATTCAGCATTGTACAACACAAGGCTGCATTTGTAAACAAAGGGAAGTTGGTTGAAAACTGTATAGAGGAAATGGTTAGATATTGCCAGTCAGATGTAGAGAATTTAATTTTTAAAGTAAGGTTCAATTTTAACTGCAAGTAGTTAGAACAGAAAGAATGCAAGGAAGAGCAAGCTAGAAGGGAGAAGTAATAAGTGGGAGGATGAGGGAAGCAAAATGAGGGAATGTGGTTATGTTAGCTGGTGGAAGGAGAAGCGGTGTCCAAGTCAGAGAGGTATATGTATAGACTAAAGCAGAAGGCCAATGTTCTTGTAGGGGATTAGTTTCTATCATTGCTCATTAAGTAGTGGTTTTGTGTCTCCTTAGTCAGGTGGAACTTAAATGGTTTCCTGAACTGCAATAGATTAGAGAGGGTTTAATAGAGAGGATATGAATTTCCAGATTTGGAGGCAAAGGAGAGTTATGGTTGCTGTATTTTTTGCTTAGAGTGGCTGAGTGAATAGCTGGGTCATGAATATGTTGAGACCTGCATTTATAGATTCTCTTATACTAATGACTTATTATTTAAAACTGAATTGTCTTTTTAAATCTAAATTTGCAGTATGAAATGTACAATCTCTGCTCAACCTGTTTCAAATGTGGAAGAAGGGGTCACATAACCAGATTCCATTCCACTAATGTTGAGGCGAATGCTAATACTAACAATATGAAAACTAATATAACACTGTTAAGAATACTGATATTAAAAATGAGAAAACTAATATGCATGCTATAGGTTACTGTTCTATGGAATGTGGTAAGACTGAAGCTAGGATTATTGATTCAGCATTACGTCATTATGTTATAAAAAGTCAGTAAATTATGGAATCATGAAATCATAGAATGTACAGGACAAGTGGTCCCGTGGCCATTTATGTCTTCTGAGTTCCCACCCTTAGACCTTCCCTCCTTTTTCAAAGAGTGATAGACCTGTCTTACCAAGGGTGAATGTACGAATACCCACTCAAGTGCAAAATTCCTTCTTAAACATAGACAGTGTGTCACATTCCTTATTTTTTTTAAACAAAAAACATATTTACTGAATTAGTGTGTCACATTCCTTGATCAGGAGAGAACATTTTGTTCCGGGGGAGGGGTGGTTGTTGCATGATAAACCTGTTTCTCTGCAATGATTTGTTTATTTGTCAGAGCAGGTTCAAATGTGTGGTTCTAGTGTTCACTGGGCTGTTTGATTTGTGGAGAAGTAAGAGGTCTTGGGCTGCCAGAAATCCAGTGACTCAGAAGGCAAGGTGCAGATTAAGGAGTCTATAGGACACTGAATACAGGGGAAATGGCCTGTAGCCTCTCTTGGTAGCTCAGATCCTTTAGACCCATGATCTTTTTTTGTCAGGAACTTTGGGGTATTTCCAATTGTTTGAAATGTTTAGTAAGATATATCCCAAAGAGGGCATTGCATTTGATGATGGGTCTGATCAGTGCAGAATATAGAGGGATAAGAACTTGTGATCAGCTATGTCATGTAGAAGGATTTGCTGAATGTTGTTGCAACATGTTGTTTGAAGAATAGGGAATTATGTACCCTTGTCAGAGTTTTTTTTATGTGTGTAAGCATAAGGTTAATAAATAGAAGTGTAGAAATTCAAACAATTCAGGGAAATGAATCTCATAGCTGTGGCTCCTGACTGGATTCATTATGTTATAATAGGAAAAGATTTTCCCCAATTTAAGGTACTGTAGAAGATGTTGAAGGAGACAGCATTAATGGACATTTTATGGCAGGCCAATGCACCTAATAAGACAGAGATAAAATGACAGTGTATACACCCAGCAGTATAAAAATGGGGGAGATCAGGAATCAAAACCAGAATTATGGAATTAACATAGATTTTAAAAAAGAGACTAGATTTAAGTAATTGTTTGAAGGTAGAAAGAATACTGTGTGTTACCAGAAACTGGTCTTAGTGACAAATCAGCTAAAACCCATGTCAGTATGTGAAGAGAAGGTGACCTAATAGAAAACTGAAGTAAAAATCAGTACAAGACAGATGTTCACACACAGACATATATAACTTGATAGTACAGAAAGAGAGTCTAGAAATAGAAAAAAGATGAGCAGTTAAGTGATGACCTTCAGAGCAAAGAAATTGTGCAGAGTACTAAGTCAAATATGTAAGAAAATGTGGAGTTCTAAACCCAGTTCTGTCCAAGGGGAGGAGAAAGCAAAAGAAAAGTAAGTAAACTCTCAAGAAGCTTTTTCTTGTTAATGGACTGGAAAAGTTAAAGCAGAAGAAAACTCTTGTCTAGAACTAGCCTTTATAGAGGAATAAATAAAAGAAGCTTCAGTGCCATTTTTTGTTGCTTTTTGGGAGGGGAGATGAAGCTGTACCTTCCACTTCAAGACAATCAGAGAAGTAAGTAATATTGAATAAGTGTACTTATAGGTAAACTGCATAAACTGTTGAAAAACACAGTGGGAAGATGAAATTGAATAGTGAGAGAGACAGAGGTTATAGGAGAAAATAGTGAACAAGGTATTACCATTACTTTTTACGCCTATTTTGCATTGAAAGATGAATTTTTATATAGACTAAGTAAAGACCTAGAGGAATACCATATATGCTTTATCAACTGGAAATTAAGCAGTGCTGAAAAGATATATTCACCCAAATAAAGGGACTGTGACATGGCATGGGCCTTCAGCACTTTGAAGAATAATTTTTTAAGTAAACAGCTTTGACAATTGAACTTTCTCAAATTCATTCTGCAACGTAAGTAAATATCTCCTGTTACTTCTATAAGTCTAAATGACAGAACCCTTTACATAGTCAGTCTTGGTTGTTCCTCTTGCATGGCAGTGTTGCAGGAAAATTACTTTTCAATAGATTCATTCTGAAGTCCATATTCATCTTTACTCTTTACCATTACTGCAGTTTTGGGAAGTTTTTCTTCTACTTGCCATAGTAAAATTTTGCCTGTGTTGCTTCTATTTTAATACATGTACAATAAACCTCTAACTTTGTGGAATGAATAAACTGAACAGTATAAGGCATGACAAAAAACTCCAGTACTTACAGTAGGCACACTAAAATAATCCTAAAACATTATGGTCGTCAGTCCAAAATCTACTAAGTCCAGACCAAAGTTAACCACCCACCCCTCCTTAGAAAACTCTTCATCAACAATCTCTAATAACTTTAAAAAATATTTCCTTCAAGCTGTAGTTTCAAAGACAACTCTACCATTAAAGCAATCCACCTCCACACACAACACCCCATGGAAAGCCTACTTCTAACTCAGACCTGTCCCTGCCTCCACCATAAGACATCTCCTAAAACTAAATACTACAAGCTTTACTGCAGACAATCTTTCTCCTGAATTTCTAAAGCTTGCAGCTGAAGCTCTGTCATATCCACTATCTGTACTAATAAACAGATCCATTCTAGAATCCCATTCCCCAGCCCTTTGGAAGAAGGCATACATACTTTTTCTTCATGAAGGAGGACCCTCTGCAAACTACTCCAACTTCAGACCAATAGCCGTCTTCTCACCATTATCTAAACTATTTAGAGGAGTGTATCCATTCCCAGTTACTGCAGTACCTAACCATAAACAATTGTCTCTCCCCTACACAACATGATTTTTGTACTAACCATAGCACCATGACTGCCTTACTTCACTTTGCTGATAGCATTATTAAAAAAAGAAATACCAGAAACTTAGTATTGTTCTTACTCCTAGACCTCTCCAAAGCAATCAACACAGTCTTTCACAATAAACTATTACTAAAACTCCACTCCTTGAGTCTCAACCCCTCCTCCCTCTACTGGTTTAACAGCTACCTAACAGATAGAGTCCAAGCGGGCAAATGGCAGCAAATGTACTCCTCACTTCTGTACATTACTGTGGAAGTGCCACAATGTTCCCTATTTGGACTTCTGTTTAACATATTTATAAATGATCTACACATTGCTTCAAAGCATGCCACTCTTGTACAACCTGCAGATAACTCTACACTCATCTGCACAGTGTCTAATTTGCAAAAACTGTGTGATACTTAACTGACAGTGACTGGATTTTATAAATGATGCATAATGTTTGCAATTACATTTGTTTTAATGGGGTCTGTGATGTATAATGTTTGCAACTAAAGTTGTATTAACATGGTTTGTTTTTCATTTATACAAATGTAAGATTGCCTGTGTCATATGTGGTAATTTAATAAAGATGTTTTTTGTTTATAAAAAAAATCATACAGTCTTGGCTAGAGAACTCACAACTCCCACTTAACCCCAAAAAACAAAAATACTACTTTTTATCCCTAAAACATTCTCCCAAAGAAAAATTCTTGCCAAAATCACTTCATTATAAAACATCCTGATTATACAGGTCCCTAACAGCAAACTGTTAGGAGTCAACATTGATGACAAATTGAAATTTATCAAAACCACCAAAAGCTCAGCCTCTTATGTAAAACAAAAATCTACCCAACAGACAGAACTAGAGAAAGCATAGCTGAAGCCTACCTTGTAACCTACCCTAGTATACTACCCTATTAAGTATCCAGCACTAAAAGGCATGTTTCAACACTACCATCCTACCCAAGCTCTTTGATCTAAAGACAAATCACTAAAGCCCAAAATGCATAGGAGCCTCCTTATACTCAAACTCTGTAGATATCTTTCTGGAATGCTCTGCCACATACCATTAGGATTCTTGAAAACTAACAGGCATTCAAAATACATCTAAGAACACACCTCTCAACGTCCTGTCTGTGTAGCTGTACAACTCCAGGATAAGTATACCATCTCTAATTCCTTTCTTTTCTTCTACTATACCTCTGCCCTCCCCTATTCTGTCACCAGCTATCACTCTGTCTTTATTAACCCCACGTTCTTCCTATGCCCCACTTAACTCTTTTACCACTCATTTCATTTATATCTCTAAATTAAGTTGACCTTTTTCGATCTACCCTTTGTAAATAACTCAGTACGTATTATGACATATATCATACTGTGTAATTGTTTATGTAACTATATCTGTATTGAGTATAATTAGTATAAAAGCCTCACTACTGTAAGTATAGTTACTATCTTATTTATTTTTGACATTATAACATTTAATTTTAATTGCATTTTGCCTAATATTGTTGATGTTATATAACTTAAATGATTTTGATTGCACTGCATGTACTGGAGCTTTTCTCCCTGGGTCTCCAGTGAAGGGTGGCCTTTTTGGCCAGCCAGACTTCCCCAGTCAACAAATGAACAAAAAAGTAAATAAATAAATTAAGTAATAAATCATGTATTGAATCAAGCTAACTTTTCAGCTCAGATAAGAAAGCATTCTCAAACATGTTAACAATGGGATGTACAGGTGGAATAAACATCAACAGACTTTTAAATGTACTCATAACCTTCGAAATTCTGTCTTTAAGCAAGAAGTTTTATTAGTTACTTCCATCCTGTGCAAATCCAAATCAATTACAGTAAAACTGGCTATAAAAAAAGTTCCCATAAAGAACAGCACAGTGAAATAATGCACTATAAAAGTATATATATATATATATATATATATATATATATATTGCTAAATTATCATAAACTTACTTCATTTCTGGAAAAAAATGTGTTATTGCATTGTAAGTATCCATGCACTTAGGATCATCATTGTTTAGCTTTTAATAAAAGTCAAAGTTTTCACACTTAGGATTAACAAAATGTAGCCTCTAAAATCAGTTTTAATAGGAATGCAAAATAAATATGAATATTAGCTCTGTCCATAACAAGAAGGCAAGAACAAGTAAATATTTAGGAAACACAAATGTGAAAGATGTCCGTTTCATACCTAAGAAGTAAATTATAAATTATTGGTAATCACATGACATTTGAAACAAAAACGATCATATCAAATGTTGCAACCTCAAAGAAAAGGGATACTACATGTTTTTGCAGTCACATTCTGTACCAAATAGAATCCTTATGCAGGCTGGATAACTATTGTTTTTATAACTTTGAGTCAAGTTATTATGATATGGTTGCTGCCTCTGCAAATGATTTGTCTTATTTTTTTCTTAAACTTTTTTCTACTTTAATTATAGTGTTTTGATCTAGATAATGTTTGGCATGATTAAACCATCTCAAATCAAAAATGACAAACTGAACCAAAGTCATTTGGGTCATATGGTTGTGATATAATATGCTGGAATTTTTTAGTAACATAATATGCAGTAGTTTACTGATTTTAACATACCTGTTTAATATGCCTCTCATATCAAATATTCTGACTAATTACCTGTCTGTTTATGAGCTGAACCCTATATTCAGATGTGATAGAAAAAAAATCACCATGTAACTATAAACATAGTATTAAAAATTCCTCCGAGTTATGAATTCTCAGAAACACAATTCCATTAAAGATACGTCTTGCCTTTTAAATAAAGTCTCTTTTCTTTAATTTTGTATTTCATGTTTTAGACCTTAGCCTTTCAGTGGACAAGGTGTTCTTGAGTAATGATAAAAAAATCCCCACATCTTTTTTACTTTACTTGATGTTTACAGTAACCTATGATGCAATAAACAGGTGGTATCATTTTTCCATGCCTGCATTGTTTAATCAAACTCTTACATTGTTTACAGTAAGCAGTAATTTGTAAAAGCAACTTAAATGCTGTCTGATGGGTACAAAATGGCATTACTTTTTGACTAGTATTGTTACAGTAAGCCTGCTCAGCACTGTTTGACTAGCATTGTTACGGTAAGCCTGCTCAGCACTGTTTGACTAGTATTGTTACAGTAAGCCTGCTCAGCACAGTCTGACTAGTATTGTTACGGTAAGCCTGCTCAGCACTGTTTGACTAGCATTGTTGCGGTAAGCCTACTCAACACTGTTATCTATAGCTGTTGATGTTATTTAGACTCTTTATGTGTTATGTCTTTTTGCACATTACAGTGCTTTGTTTTGCGCATTGATGTGTCCTCTCTGTAAATTTCTGAATAAGTTTGTACCACTTATATCTACAACATGTCTATGCTGTCTAATTTGGACTTTGTCTTGCTCCTGTAGCCTGCGTTGGAACTGAAAAGCTCCCATACCAGTTCATTAACCCAGTCAACATCTGTAAAATAAATAAATAAATAAATAAATAAATAAATACATCCTTCTCCCATGCCACTCAACCAACAAGCTTCTATATATATCAATACTATTGTTGCAACCTCAAAGAAAAGGGATACTACATGTTTTTGCAGTCACATTCTGTACCAAATGGAGTCCTTATGCAGGCTGGACAACTATTGTTTTTATAACTTTGAGTCAAATTATTACCTGCTCAGCACTGTTTGACAAGCATTGTTACGGTAAGCCTGCTCGGCAATGTTTGACTAGCATTGTTACGATAAGCCTGCTCAGCACTGTTTAACTTACATTGTTATGGTAAGCCTGCTCAGCACTGTTTGACTAGTATTGTTACAGTATGCCTACTCAGCACTGTTTGGCTAGCATTGTGACGGTAAGCCTGCTCAGCACTGTTTGACTAGCATTGTTAGGGTAAGCCTACTCAACACTGTTATCTATTGCTGTTGATGTTATTTAGACTCTTTATGTGTTATGTCTTTTTGCACATTACAGTGCTTTGTTTTGCGCATTGATGTGTCCTGTCTGTAAATTTCTGAATAAGTTTGTACCACTTATATCTACAGCATGTCTATGCTGTCTAATTTGGCATTTGTCTTGCTCCTGTAGCCTGCGTTGGAACTGAAAAGCTCCCATACCAGTTCATTAACCCAGTCAACATCTGTAAAATAAATAAATAAATACATCCTTCTCCCATGCCACTCAACCAACAAGCTTCCATATATCAATACTATGTAGTCTAGGGAATACCCATATAAAGACAAGAGAAGGCCAGAGAAACTATCATTGAAGCTGGTAGTGGTTTGTGTCTCTGCCTGCATCTCAGCAATAAGGACATTTCTATGTGAGCCTCTAGCCCATCCTCTGGTGGTTGATGTGAGTGCCCATATCACTGTGTGGTCCCACAGTGCATACATCTCTATAGGGCCACCTATTCTCTCCCCTGTATGTGTGCATGTTTCTACCCACATGCTACAGTCACAGGCTTGGAGGCAACCAGCCCACATTGTTGACCATTCCAATGCTGTGCAAGCCTCCTCATTGTGTGATCAGCTGATTAGAGCCACCTCTTCTTCCCCTCCAGGGCTGGTAACTCAATCCCATCCTCTCCCCATCTAGCTGCTGTAGAGCCCAAGCTTTTTCTGAATTTTGGAAATCTGGGTTATACTCAGAGCTTTATCCTTGTATTCCATAGAAAATAAAACCACTGCAGAAAGGACAAAAACAACAAAAAGACATTTAGTAGCAGTATTCCACAGAGCTATGGCAGATGGCAGTCATTTTATCTGACACTCAAAGTTGTCAATATTCTTTATTTATGTGTATTATTTGTATATGTTCTGTCTATATGGCAACAATTTTCTTCATAGCATGTAATATTTTTGTAACTTTAAATTACAAAATATTCAAATATTTTAATTTACTAATTGCCTAACAGTTTGGCTCAAATTTAGCTATTCCTTTTTCTAAGCTTTACCTATTTTTTTAAATTTCCATTCTGTCTAATTAAAGTCCAATAAACCTACTTTCAAAGCTGTCTATATTATTAACTGTAATTTGCAATCTCATAGGACAGTGCATCATTTAGTGTGCAATACAAATTATGCAATAAAATACCTTAGTATTCAAAAATGAGCATACTGATTGGACAGCCCAACCAGAGTGCCCACTGTAAATCGAGCATATACCAGTAGGAAAAAGTTAGTTTGCTAAAGTATCACTGAGCAGCCAGACTTTCTGTTAGTATATGCTGAATAAGACCATTCTATAAAAGGGACACATGAAAATATGAGAAAAGTCAAGAACATTCTCCAAAACTAAAGAAACAGAAACATTCCCTGTCCCGTTTTTCAGAAATCCAAGCAAGTAGTTAATTTAAAATTATCGGAAGAAGTGAATGTAAACAGACAACTTCATGTGGTCCCTCGCAGGGGAGAAACCGGGACAGGAGCCGGAGCAGACCCAGAAAGTGAAATAGAATGAAAACAAGAACTTAAGTATTGACAATTGTGTTATTAATTTATCCAACATGACTATTAACTCTAATCATGTCTCTTTGCTTGAGAAAGGTTTAAAATTTGTTCCATCGAATGTGGAAAGGTTAGCAGATACATTAACAGATTTAAAACTGTTTGCACAGAACTTGGATTTAAAACTGTTGTATGGTACTTCACAGCTGAACACTCCTGTGTGCTACAAACGTAGCTGCACATTTATTCCAAATAGCCATCCCATAGTACAGGCCTTCTATAATTCATGTGAAATACAGATTAGAAACTGTTAACAGAATGATAAGTTTAAACGTATCTATAATTTAACAAAAGATGAAAAGCAGGCTTTACATGAATTGGAAACAAATGATGATATTATAATTAAGGAAGCTGACAAGGGAGGGGCTATTGTAATAATGAACAAAATAGACTATCACCAGAGAATGTTACAGATAGTAGATGACAGATCAGCCTTTAAGGAAATTAATTGTATTCAGGTTGATGAAATTATTAATAAGATCAATATATTATTATATGATTTGCAAGCAATGAATGACATTTTGCTAGAGTTATTTGTATATTTGACTATTTCCTATCCAGTGCTTCCAGTACTTTATCGCATACCCAAACTGCATAAATCTATCCACAAACCACCAATGAGGCCTGTTGTATCTGGGCCCAGATGGGTTACCGAGGTTGTCTCCGTGTATTTACAGGGTGAATTAAGTAAATACTTAAAATATGTAAAAAGCTTCATTAAAGACACAGCAGATTTTTAAAAGCAATTTAATGTATGGTTTAGAACGAAAACTACTAACACATTTATTATGGTAATTCTTGATATCAAGTCGCTTTTTACTATGATACCAAATAAATATGGCATCACAGCTGTTAGACAACTTTTAAGTAAACATAAATATGGAACAGGTAGACAGAGACTATATGCCAACTTTTAGCTAGTGTTCTAGAAAGCAATATATTTATATATGATAAAAAATACTATCATCAAATTACAGGGGTTGGGATAGGCACCCCCACTGCTAATAGCTATGCGACACTAGTTCTAAATGAATGGGAGGATCTTTACATTAACTTGGGCCCAGATTGCTATGTTAAAAATGTAGTATTCTTTAAGAGGTTTGTGGATGATATTTTCTTTGTATGGGAGGGGAATGAAAGTGAACTTGCTGCCCATGTGGAACATCTTAACGCCCCTACAAATTTTTTACATTTTTCCATGCAATATTCGCGCTATAATATGGAATTTTTGGATGGTAGTATTGTGTATGATGGTTTAGAAATACAGACATCTGTTTTTAAGAAGGAGGTTAACAAAAATAAATACTTACATAGAAAAAGTATGCATTCCCCCTCACATATATAAGGGTATTGGCAAAATTCAAGTGATGTGTATGAGTAGATTAAACACTAGTGACTTAAAATGTATTAGTTAGATTGATGAAATTCTGGATTCATTTAGAGAGAGGGGCTATGAGGATGAAATGCTGGAGGATGTTAAAAGCCATGTATTATCTAATAGATCCTCAATATATTGACCTTTTTTAGCAAAACATCAAGTATTTGTGATAGTGAAAACAGTAGTAATCATATTCAAGATGTTCGATATATGACCACATATAGCAGATGTAGTGAAGGTATTAGTAAAATAGTAACTGATAATTGGGGCATTCTTAGGAGTCTACCTGATCTTTATAATATTATTAGCCAGAGACCCATGTTTACATACAGAAAATGTACAAATCTTAAAAATAGATTATGCTATAAGGACAAGCAGGAAGTAAAATCAGAATAGATGGGCTAAGCATGGCACTTTTGCCTGTTGTAACTGCTGCTGCTGTGCATTTATTGAGAAGAGCAACACATTCACACATGCCAATAATAAAATTATTTTTGCATTCTGATGTTTCACTACGTGTAATACTAGTAACATTGTATATTTGGCTACTTGTACAAAATGTACATGCTTCTATGTAGGCAAGTCGACAAGACGCCTAAAGGATAGGATCATAGAGCATAATTCTGAAATAAGAAGGTGGATATTGACAAAATCCTTAGCCAAACATGTATCTGAAAATGTCATCCATAGCTTTAATTTTAGGGTTATGGAAGTTGTGATGAGATCTATTAGGAGAGGGAATTTAAATACTAAATTAGAAAATAAGGAATACCAGTGGATTTTATGATTACAAGCTGAGCATCTACCAGGTATTAACCAGATGGTTTCAGTTAAACCTGTTTTAAAACTTAAACAAATGACCATCTAATATAAACTGCATATATTGTTGTGTAGAAATATGTTTGAATTGTTATTTTAGAGACTTGAAGTTTTATATATATATATATATATATATATATATATATATATATATATATATATATTCTTTTTCTTCTTTTTTTGTTTTTAAACATTCATTAACATCATTAATTTACTTTTTTTTATTGGCTGTGTGATTTAGGAATGATTAATTGATGTGTATAAGAACTGGTGACTACTTGTGTTTGTTATTAAGCACTGAGGAAGGGTACTGGATACCTGAAAGCTTTGCTATTTTATTAACTGTTCTTAAATTAAATTTATTGCTGCTCTACGTTGGTGTCAGTCGTTTTGTTGGAATTCATTATATTTTTCTCATATTTTTCTGATGTCCCTCTTAAAAAAAAAAACACAACAGAGATGTTCCTTTCTCCATTGCTTCAATTACACTGATGTAGTGTGCAAGCTTCTCCCTCGTGATCAAGCCACACCAGCTGTGTGTAAATCCTAATATACTCACACACAGTCATGGATTATTGCTTAATGATCTCCCACATGTAGATTGTGTAACTTTTTTATGTTATTGTATTGTATTGTCACTTGTGTTGTAATAAATGCTGCCATACAGGAGTCACCACTATGAGAATCAGAACTGTCAGCATCAAGTGCTATATACAATCAATATCAATTTATTAATCTCTACAGAATGCAATCCATCATATGCATTGAGTATACTGTTCAGCACTGCTAAATACATACCAATGTAATAATTATCAGGATATATTTATGCATGTTTTAGAGATGTAATTGTTTAATTGTTATTTTTATGCTTATTTGTTTGTTTATTCATTCATTTTTGTTTACTGGAGTAGAGCACTGTTCAAGTCTCACCAGTACTTGGCCCTGCCCAGGTTGTAGAATTCAACAAGTTAACATCAAACAGTAAATAAGTACTTATAGGTACAAGTATTAAGAAGTATTGGTATGATCACTAATTTATTAAAACATGCAAAACAGGCAGAATGAAAATCAGAACAACCTATTACACACACACACACACACACACACACACACACACACACATATATATATATATATATATATATATATATATATATACATATATATATATAAACTATTCAATGTGAGAGATTATTATGAGAGCTTATAGTAGCCAAATTAAGGGGCGGCCATGATGGTGCAGCTGTTAGCATTGCCGCCTCACAGCAAGAGGTTCTCTGGTTCCATCCTCGGCTGGGGTGCCTTCTGTGCGGAGTCTGCATGTCCTCCCTGTGGTCATGTGGGTTTCCTCCGGGTGCTCTGGTTTCCTCCCACATCCCAAAGACATGCTGTAGGTGGATTGGACACTCTAAATTAGCTCTAGGCATGAGTGCGTGCATGTGTGTGCCTTCTGTGGAAGGTTGGGCACCGGGCTGGCAACTCGACACTCTAAAACTCCACTGTCAATCATGAGCAGAGAGTTGATCTGCTGTGGTGACCCCTAACTGGAAAAGCCGAAAGAAGAAGAAGAATATTAGCCAAATTAAAATGCATGCAGTGTAAAAGGTGTGTTAGGTAATATATCCCATGTGGCTGCAGTTGCCCTTGCTCTATTTATTATGCTATGTTTGAATAATGGTCTGAATGTAGAATAGGTGGAGAGTTATTTTAGGTGGGAAGGTAGAGATTACTACAATGTTGGGTCTAGCATGTTGAAACGGTGATCTGCAAAATATAGTTTTGCTTGTGGGGTTTGAAGAACCAAACCTGAGTTGGACTTGCTTCTTAAGTTGTATGAAGGTGTGTGTGTGTGTGTGTGTGTGTGTGTGTGTGTGTGTGTGTGTGTGTGTGTGTGTGTGATAAGTGTGGTGAATAAGGGAAATGGAGTGCACTTTTTCAGAAGTCTCAACATGAGTAAGCCAAAAAGGAGACTGGCTCTTTGATTTACTGGCAGCCATTTAGCCTTTTTGACAGACAGGTAATGGAATGGAGATCCTGTTGAAAAGAATTGGCTTTAAAGCAGAATATTTTGCTATGGTGGATTAACAGGTCATGGTGCTTTTTTTAAATGTATTTATTTATTTATTTATTGGAGACAGTGCAGAAAGAATAATCTTGCCAATTGCTGATCTAGCAGGAGGTGATAGGAACTGTAGTAATTTATGTGCTCAGAACAGCAGATAGTTGACTTTTTACTTTACTTTCTCATTGCAAACTCTGAAAAATATGGGTCTGATCCAACATGATGCCAAGGTGTATCAAGATAACAGTGTTTTCAATGATGTAAAAATCATGATTTTGGTTTTGTTTGGGATGAACAGGCACTTTATGGAGGCAAGCCACTTGCAAAGATGAGTGAGACTAAGTTGAAGTTGACCTTTTATATCTTGGTACTCTATATTCTGGTGTGTTGAACTGTATGCATATAGGAGTATGTCATCTGCATATAATGGGAGTTGTAGTTGGTCATGTCAAAATGGAATTTGTTTACAATGCTAGAGAAAAGTAAGGGGGATTATTGAACCTTGTGGGACACCTGGGATAATAGTGGGTGGGATGTAGTATTGTGTGATCAACCAGGTCAAACACTGGAGTTAGTGCTACAAAAGGGCACATGTTAGGTTGCCTATATCGATATTGCTTAAAATGTCTTCAATGAGGAACACAATTGCAGTCATTGTACTCTTTCCTGACCAGAAGTACTATTATTTTGGAATTGTAGGTGGGATTTACTGTAGGTAGATGAGTTGATTTCATATGAGCTTCTTAAGGATTTTATCTATGGTAGGTAATATAGAGCTTTTCAGAAGTATGCAGCTGAGGTGGGTTTTGTTTGAAAATTGGTCTAACTAGGGTTTATTTCAAGATTGATGGTACTGAGTTTGAACTGAGGTAGAGATTATAGATATCGAGTAGAAGGTTAGTAACAAATTCTTTGCAGTGAAAGAGGAAACGTAAGGAAATATTATCAGATTCTGTTAGTGTGTCAAGTAGAATTATTTCTATTAGTGGTATGATCTGTTTGGTTGTGATCTTTGTGAAGAAGAAAGGTGGCAAGTATTCAGATGGGAAGGTTCTGCCAAGGGTTGTCATAGTGGATTGGATGCTGGAGCTGGAAGGTTTATTAATTCTTTGTGGTAGTCAGGTGATGTGAGGAGACCTTGTTGTCAATGAATGGTGTCAAGTAAGGTGCTATCTATGGGGATGGTGCAGCAAGAAGTGATTTGGTGGTCTTAGAAGTAAGATATCTGCATTAGGATTTGTGTCTTCTAATGGTTTGTTTGGTGATGTTACTCAAAGTAGTGAATTGCTCTCTAGTGAGCAGTGTTGGATTCATTTTTCTATTTTTGTTATGCCTCATTAAGGAGTTGCACAACCACTCAACTTTATCGTGTTTCGTAAGTCTGGAAACTAGAAGTAGGGGTTTTGGAAGTTTAACAGACGATGGGTAATGTTTTTCTAATATGTTAGCATTCCGTAGGGTGACAGTGGTGTACCAGTGTAACGAAATAAGGTGGGATTTGATTTTTATTAATGTTTTAGAATGTGGGCCTAACCACAATCAGTTTTGGGGGTATTTAATTGTAAGGCTGTAGATGGTGATGGTAAGACAGCAGTGTTTGCTGAAAGACGAAGGGTGAATGGTGACAGCAGAAACACTTGACGAGTGTAAGGAAGATCTTGAGGATAGTTCAACTTCTGTTTTGCAGATTGAGAGTAGAGCAAGGGAGATTTTGCTGGAAGCTGCTTTCAGTGAAAAGTAACTATTCCCCTTTCTTTACTGTTATATCACCTTAGAGCTGGTATATATACATCAGGGGTGTACAAGGGGGTGGAGTGGGCTTACCCTGCCTCTGCAAATAATGCTTTCATTTCTGTTAGCTGAAAGTGGCTTTCAGAGAATGCTTGATATGAGGGTGGTCGGGTCTATATCACTTCGATGAAGTGACTGACCATCAACTCCCTATTCGTTGAACTTAATGTATCGAAAGCTAAATCAGCTGAATGTTCATTTGTGCAAGTTTTTTTCCCAAGGAAAAAAACTACTGGGCCAGCTTAGCAACTGTCACAAAAAACACTTTATTTAAAACCCACCCAAGTTGGGGGGATCCACCCCCCCAACCCCCAACTAAATATACCAATTCCAAGATTGCACTACAGTGGAGAAAAGGGGAAATTCCCGAGGATGAGAAAACATTTACATAAATGAACATTCAATGGATTTAGCTTTCCATGGATTAAGTTTGAAGAATAGGGATTTGATGGTTAGGAGCTTTGACAAAGTGATATAGACCTGGGTGGCAGTTTTTGAGCCAGGCTTCAGTGACTGCAATGATATCAGGTGAGTGGATGTTAAGAAATTAACTGATTTGATCTAATTTATTGCTGACATTTTTGGCATTTGAAAGTGTGTATGTTAGGAAATGAAGACCATGGTTAGGAAAGTTTTTCTGTGGCTGGTGGTTAAATTGTGGACCTGGATATGAGTCAGTCTTTGCTAATAGCAGTTGTTGAGGAATGACTGTTGTTAGTTTAAACAGGTATCCAGATAGTTTTAGTTGAATATGGCCTGATAAAGCTGCTAGAAAGTTTAAACAGTTATCTAGATAGTTTTACTTGAATTTAGCCTGATAAAGCTGCTAAGTTTAAACAGGTATCTAGGTAGTTTTAGTTGAATATAGCCTGATAAAGCTGCTAGTAAGTTTACACAGGTATCTAGATAGTTTTACTTGAATTTAGCATGATAAAGCTGCTAAGTTTAAACAGGTACCTAGATAGTGTTAGTTGACTGTTGGCCTGATAAAGTTGCTAGAGAGATAATCAAGATGCTATAACTTTTATGTGACTTATTCAGTATGTTTAAGTAGCAGTATTTATTGGTTATAGGAATTTGGTAAAACACTGAGCTGTCAAAGTGGAGGGAAACAGTTTGTCAGTTCTGTACACCATATAAAAGTATGGGAGATTGGTGGGCAAGGGTTTGTGGTATGTAACTCTCTTTTGTGGAATGTGGTTAGAACTGCGTGTGTCAGGATAAGTGAAACAGAGGATAACTGTACTGGTAGTTTGGCTGTGCATTATGTTATGAGGCTAATGTAGGAATGGGCAACTTCTCTTTAAGAAGGAAGTAGTTTGATGTTCAGATGGGGTATATATACAGCAGTGGGAAGGGAAATGAAATGGGTCAAATTCCACAATGTAAGCAGGAGCCAGTCAGTTTCCACATGTGTAGAGCAGCTGAGAGAACCTGCTGCTGCTGCCTTACACACCTTACCGGTAAATAAAAAGTTTTGACTAGAAATATGGAAAATGGCACTGTTTCATAGAACATTATAAAAGAAGTACAGGCGGGGTAACTGTAGCAGTAGGGAGCTGAGTGTCGAGAGACATAATAGGAGCTGACAGTCATAGAGGATGGTAATGACAGAATAAATGAACTGGCAAAGAACAGTAATCCAAACCTCAAAATTAAAAGGTATATTCATTAAGGCAGTCTTTAGAACATGCCTGATACAAAAACTGCAGGGGCAATATGCTAATTCAGTACTTTTGGCTCTAGTCCTGTGTTCTGTCACACCAGACAGGGAAAGAAAGCTATCTGGTGTTTTGCCTTCACTTGGTGTGTGTACCTTACAAAGGGCTCATTTATGGTAAAAAACATGCCAGAAGAGGAGCACTATATGGCTCTAAAACAGATAAAAAACAGTAGTAAAATCAGAATACTAGGGGACGGGGGTTAAGCAGTTACTGTAAAATTATGTTTAAAAATTCAGGTTTCTGTACATTTAACAAAATCATAACACGTTATATTACTAAAGCATTCTTGATTACGTACACACTTGATTATGCAAACAGACTTCTCAATTCCTAGACGCCACTTCTAAATCCTATCCTTGTAACAAAATATGTTAACAATAGACAGAAACACAACTATGACATTACTAGCACAAATCAAACCAGTATTTATAACAAAATGTGATAAAAACAGACAGGAGCACAAATCAGACCAGTATATCAATGACATAAACTTAAAAGGAAAAGCAAAGTAATACAGATACAAAACAGATGTGTTCTATATAACGAAAATAATTACAAAGTCATTTTCTTACCAACATTTATTTAGTTATCTTATAGTATTGCTCAATGTTAATTGTGCCTTTGACTATTATTGACTACTGTACTGGAGTATTTTATACAGTTTATATCAGTGTTAGAACTTTTCTCCTCTGGCTTGTGCTACAAATGGGTTATAACCTAACTGAATATTCCGGTTATTAAAACTTAAATAACTATAGCCAAAGCATTATACAGTCTGCTCCACCAGTCTGCCAGTTAGGTTGTTTCTATCTTTCCCATATATTTGCGATTTTGCTTCTGGCTGCATAGTAAATATAGCCTGCCAGACATGCAGATGAATACAAGTGTGGTTACATTTCCCTTTCCCAGATCAAAGTAATGGCTGGCAAGCATTTATTGCAGTTGTGCAAAAAAGAGCTGATCATAGGATTGTTATCTTTAATTCTCATAAAAGCAATGCATTATATGCAGGATGTTGTAATCCTAAGTTGTAATACTATCAATGTGCTCATTTAATTATTTATTTTTGCTTCCGCAAAGGAGCTTTGCCTTTGTCTCCTCGACCTTCATATGATCAGTTCATGCATTCTATAGGGGCCAGAACTATGGGTGTCCAAGCTAAGCAAGAGCCATACATTCCATGCCACAGATGCAGGTGGTAGGGAGTGGGACAGCTTGCTGGTCCTGTGGGGCAGCCTATCAACCCCTATTGTTGCAGCTCCCCTTTGGAGCCCCCTAGGCTTAGCTGCATTTGGCTGTCACAGTGATCATGCCACTGCACTCTGAATCCTTTGGTCCATGCATGCTCAATGACAGTGTATGATCCCTAAGGCCATGATCCAATGTCCAACACCTGGTACTCCTGCTAGGCACCTTCCAAGTGGTGTGCTGGACCTATCTGATATTATCAATTAGATACCGATCGCTGAAGAGTGAAACTAAAATATAACTATTTATCTGATAACGTTTTTCGTCTTTACAGTGACTGGGTATTTATAAAGCCCACTCAGTGGGTAGTCTGCAAGTTCAAATCTTGTCAGGAACACTAATAAGACTGCACCCAAGGGTTGTGGTTAGCTGCAGACATAATGTATGCCAGTTTAGCCTATGTGCTCTTTGAGCAGAGTGCCAAACTCATCAGATGTTTTCATAGACTAGGTCTCCAGGCTGTGAGTTAATATTCTTTGTAGTATTTTCTGTAGCAGTCTGAAGCAAAAATCATATCCAAGGGTACTATGTAAGTACAATGGTTTCTTATCTTGTATGCTTCAAGTTTATTTTAAGCTTGCCTCACTGGATCACATTTTCATCAGACGGAAGGTCTGCATTTGATATAAAATAGTACAAAAATAATACTGAGTTCCATTCTTGTTGATTGCTTATGCATTTTTGTGATTAAGGATTAAGTCTGCATTGTACTTTCAGTGTAATATTACATTTAATATCTTTTTAGCCATAGTTTCATGTCTTCAGTCTTATTTATGCATATATAGGAGAAGTTGCTAAGCTAAGTAAAAAACGTTTTACTGAATTTTAACTCTGGTGGTGATGCAACTTTTGCTTCTATCACAGGAATTGCTTTTCAACACAGTGCAGTCTAAAATAAGGAACCTCCTGCCTTTCGGTTGCATTTCATCAGTACTTAAAAAAAAAAAAAACAAAGTTGATCCAGCAGTACGCCCCAAAGAGCTGGGTGAATTCATGTCACAAAAAAGATAGTGAAGTAAGGGCTTGTTTAGTCATGTACTTCTTTTCTTTTTCTTATTTGGGGGGGATAACTTCCTCACATGATTAATCTATCTCTAAACTTTCTTTATCTTGAAGCTTATTATGATGTGGTTATTAAACATGCTTTGGAATAAGTCACCTGTTTCTGAGAAACAGAAGAAGCTCAAGAGGGATTTACTGTGTGTAGATTTTATTAGCCTGGTACCACTAGATATAAGACCTAGTTGTCAAAGTTAGAATTCCATTTTTTGCATTCATTGGCTTATGAGGGGCTATGGGGTACACCTGTTGTGGCAGAGAATGCTTGATATTTTATCCACAGATTACCAGATCTCATAATTTTTCATTGGTGATTAATATTTAATAACAGTAGAAAAAGTGCCATCTTGCCAGTAAGTGAATTCTATAGTTGTGGAACAGTTTGCCTTACTCCATGGTATCTTTTAATAATGTTTCTGAATTTATGTCATAGTTTGTTGCATATATGGGTCATAAATGCTTGTGACAGGTGAACCTTCAGGGGTATGTGACAAATCATGGTATGAAACTTATGAAGTAGTGGACTTGTTTGGACACTGAGGCTTATCTATGTCACCAGCTCATGGCTGCATTGGGTGAATCTTGTACTACTGACAGTGGTTCCATGTCACCAACCCATGCCAACATTGGGTGAATCTTGTACTACTGATACTGGCTTCATGTCACCAATCCATGCCAACGTTGGGTGAATCTTGTACTACTGACAGTGGTTCCATATCACCAACTCATGCCAACATTGGGTGAATCTTGCGCTACTGACAGTGGTTCCATGTCCCAACCCATGCCAATGTTGGGTGAATCTTGTACTGCTGATACTGGCTTCAGGTCACCAACCCATGCCAATGTTGGGTGAATCTTGTACTACTGACAGTGGTTCCATGTCACCAACTCATGCCAATATTGGGTGGATCTTGCGCTACTGACAGTGGTTCCATGTCCCAACCCATGCCAGTGTTGGATGAATCTTGCACTACTGATAGTGGTTCCATGTCACCAATCCATGCCAATGCTCGGTGAATCTTGTACTACTGACAGTGGTTCCATGTCACCAATCCATACTAACGGTGGGTGAGTCTTGCACTACTGACAGTGGTAAGTGGTGTATTCCTTAAATAAACACACTTGGTTGTTCAGAATGTTTAATGTGACACTATGACACTACAGCTACATTAAAAATAAGCAACCTCAAATATTAAGCACATAAGACTTAGATTATAACAGATAGTGACAATAACCGTACATGTTTGGAATCAACAATAACTACAGAAAGCATAGTCAAGCTTTATGTGCTTCAGACACAGCAGCATATCAGTTATGAGATATGTGATATGAATTGATGTAGAAGTATACACAGAAGCAGATTATGTAAGCTATCTGACTTATCTGACTCTGTAGCTAGCATTTGTATAACCTTTCCTTACCTACCTATATTCTGCTTATTTTCCATTACCTGATTAATCTGCGTTTTCACATTCCAAAGTGTAGTGAAGCAAGTCTGACCATTCATAAAAGTTGGATAAACTCATGTTCATCTTCCCATATGTTATTCATGATCATTCCTTTCCCCCTTTTCTTTTCCCTTGAGTTCCACCACCACACATAACTTTAAGAATTCTGTGGCTACACATGATGTCTTTTTCACCTTCTTTTATCCACACCATGTATGTGTGCTCCTGCTTTACTAATTTCATTCATGATTTTCACCCTTTTTTGAACCTCCCTCAAGAGCAGTATGTTCTGTTTGAGATAAAGGTTGGCAGCGCTGAGTGTGGCATTCCAAGTGAGGCCTTACCGGTGCTTCATATAATTGACCAATAACTAATCTTCCTGGAATCCAAGATCTTAATTATGCATTTAAACATCTTCTCTGTCAAGCCACAACCCTACTTAATAAGTGTTTTAATTCACTTTTGGCATTAGTTTGAATGTCAGGTATTTTTTCTACTTCATTGTTGAATATTTTCAATGAGTTGTCAATGCTTTGCGAGTTCTTCTGTGTCAATATTCTGGATTTCTTGGTTTGTAGTACTTACATTGTTTCTTGCCTTTTGATTTTGTTTTACTAGAGTTTGCTTTACTTTAAATGTGATTTTATCTGGGAGTTTTAAAAATGTTCTTGATTAATTAATTAATTGATTAAAGAATTGTGTTACATTCTTTTGGCTATAAAGACATATTTGTCAAAGTTCAAATTCTGTTATATTTCTCAAAGTTAGAATTCCAGTTTTTGCATTCATTGGCTTATGGTTTCCATCTGAATTGTGGGAGGAGCTGAAAGCAGCAGGACAGCAGGAGAATGTTTAATCTGTGAGGGCTGTCTAGTGCTCTGTGACTACTTTGATTTATTTTTTATAGCTTCCACGATTACAGTATTTCCTGCAGTTTGTTTTACTGTAAATGTATTTTTTCTTTTAGTTTAAAAAATTAGGGCCATTTAGAAAATATTTGTATTGTATTCATTTGACTGCAAACAGATTTATATTATTTGAACTAGGGAAAAGTTGAGAAGTAGCATTTTTATTTAAGGTAAACTGAACAATGTAATGTTTAATCTCTGAGAGCTGCCATTGCTAAATGACTGCTTCTCTGTGCAGTGGTGGCTGGTGACTTCAAATCAAAGGAGGGCTGCAGGAGACAGTTGAATAGGTGGGGACAATGGAAAGGGGCGTGACCAACTAGAAAGGGGCAGAGCTATGCTCGAAACCAAAACGGGACTTTAATTAAATATGTTGCCCTGGGTACCAAACCGTCATTATGAGCATCCAATCAAGACAAAATGAAGAGTAGAAGAAAAAAAATTTCAATGCATTAGCTACATGACAGCTTACTTAATATCTAAATGGAAACAACAAGGTTGTGAGGCATGAAAAAATAAATTACTTTTTAAATACATTACTGGAATGCCAGTCAAAGTCAAGTATATAAAAATAAGCAGCACTCAAGTCACACCACTTCTTGCACTGCAGTTCTAATTATAATTTATATTCAGCTTTATAAATGTACCAAGTAACATGCTGAAAGTAGCAATCTCTGTGATACCCCCACTTGTAAAAATGTTTCTTATCCAAAAAAGACCTGCTGCCTTGCAGCAACTATCTACTTGTTTTATGGGGAAAATGTGATTAAAGTAAAAAATAAACAGCAAATAAGAAACAAGCTCTAAGCATTTCTGCACAGGTTATGGACCACACATGATAGATTGGCATTCTGTTTAATTTACTGGTTAAACCTGCAAAGATGACTGTAAGTCTCTAACAAATGTAGTGAGCTTTGAAAGTACTGTAATCCTGTCCTTTATTACAAATACTGTCATATGCATTTCAATACCTAAGGCTTATACGTTATCTAGTTATGTAAATATTCTCTGCACGGCAACCACAAAAAGGGTTTCAATGTTGGTAATTCTTTAACAGTATGCTTATTAAAGCTTACTTGCATCTTAGAATCTTAGACAAGCTTACTTAATGGTCATTAAAGCATTGCTACTTAAACACATAGCAACAGGCAGTGCAACAGCCTGCATTTTCTGAATAAGAAGAAGCATAAATCAACAGTATAAAAATATGACAGAAAACCAGAACATTCTGCAAAATCAAGGACAGATGAAAAGCCACTGTAGTACTTGTGTCTACCTCGGATGGGAGATACTCTTTATACTTGCACTGCATACCTGCTCCTTGCCTTGCTTGGACACATCCAGAGTCACTACATGGGGGAGTAGGTTGCAACAAGTATGTCACAATTTGAAATGTCTCTGGCTGACGGTGATTGCCCTGAAACATGTGTCATATCTCTCAACCTCAGAGCAAGAAATCTGGATAAAGCCATAAACAGAAGTGGGATAAAGGCCCAAAAATAAGGACAATTTTTAAATATTGCTCTTATAAACTTAGAAAGATAATAGAATAGTAGGTCTTGCATTAGTTTGAATTTTCTGAAGGTGAAGGGTATAAAATCTGAAACTCAAATGTCTGTCATTATTTTCTAACTTCAATCTTTAATGATTTGCCACTAATTTGCCAGAAAAAACATAATTTTATGGAAAATGGACCAAAAACGTGATGCAAAAATATAAAATAGCCACACAATACAGCTGTGAACCTGTCAAAGAAGGGACACTTTTTAAATATTAGTATATTAGTACTGTAGTACTGTTAAGTTGAGCAGCTGACAAAATAAGAGAATCTACATGCATTTCTGAAATAAATGTAATCTATAATTTTGATCATTACAATTATTTATTAACTGTAAACCCTCCACATTTTCTACCAAAATTGCCATTTTGCAGAGGGATTATGAGGGGAGAGCAACATTTTGAGCCAAAGTCAGGGACAGTTGAGAGGTTTGGATATACCTAATTCTATAAAGCAAGTTATTTACATGTACCGCTCAACGTCTTAATGCAGGAAATTTGGATAAGGCCAAATATATTGGGGGAACATACAGACAGTACTAAAAATTGCTGTTGTATAAACTTAGACAGTTGATTAACAGGTCTGGCTTTAGCATGCATTTTTCTGAAGAGTATGAAGTCTGAAACTCAATGTCTGTTATTATTTAGTGACTTCATTACTAAATGATTTGCCAGAATACCACAAATTTTATGAGGAACAAACCAAAAATAAGAAGCAAAAATCTATTCATTCTGTGAAAATCTGGACAGTCGAGAGGTATAGTTCAGCTGGGGCTGTCTTTGAGTTTGCCGCCTTTCCCCCCTCACAAAAATCATGGTCGAATGGGGCCTCCCCCCGCAGCCATTCTAATGTCCCATTACTTGGCTATTTCACCCTATTTACCATGAACACTGTAATATGCATACTGCTTTGCTTCTACAATGATTTGGATTTCATATATAAGTTTTATTTTACATTTTACACACAAACACTAAAAGACATCTGCTAAACAAAGCAATGCAGTCTCACAATGAAAATATACTTAACATTAAAACTTCTCTGCCCTTGAAACTCACATTCATTGAAACAGTGCTGAAACCCACATTCAAAGAAAACTTTCTTCTGGCCAGTGGCAGATAAAGATCAACTATGGGCTGTTTTCAAATCATAGGCCCCTTGCACATGAAACATACATGTGTTCTTTGATATACCTTCCTGATTGTATTAAATTATATTCCTTGTATATAACAGTACAGTTGTTAGAGGGCGTTTTAAATTTATTGTTTTTAACATTTTTCCAGTAAACAATGAAACAAATCGCATGGACCAATTATGACAAAAATGTCCAATTCAGAACATTTCCATCATAAAAGTCTACTCAAACATCTACAATCCACCAGTGTCAGTAAATATGCACAATCTCTGCAGAAGTAAAAGTCATCTAAATAATTCCATATTAAAGAGATCTGTAACTAATGAAGAGGTTGCTACTAACAAATAACTTTATATTTCATTGTTTCATCTACAAATAAAGTGTCTGTTGCTCTTGAGGAATAAATTACCCATGTTAATTTAAAAAAATGATAAGCTAGTAATATTGCAATAGGGAATGGATGGCAAACTGATAGGTTGATAGTTACTAGGTATCTCACCCAAAGAGGACATTCTCAGGACTGAGAATGAAGAACGGAGTGATGTGGATCGGTGGACACCTGCTCAAGGCAATGCTCGTACACGAGAAGATAAAAATAAATCCTTTATTCCACGATAAAACAAGTTTAGCGCTTTCAACTGGTAAAACCCAGTCTTCTTCAGAACTTCAGGTTTTACCAGTTGAAAGCGCTAAACTTGTTTTATCGTGGAATAAAGGATTTATTTTTATCTTCTCGTGTACGAGCATTGCCTTGAGCAGGTGTCCACCGATCCACATCACTCCGTTCTTTATTCTTAGTTGGTTATTCTCAGGACTGAAGCATCCACACCTTTTAAAAGTACAACACAGTACAGTATCAACAATGCATCTACATACTGTGGGAGTAGAACCCACAGCCTTCTGGATCAAAAGCAACTACACTACCTGTTGTGCTATTAACAATGCAAACAGACTCAGCATAAACAGAACTAAACTTCTCTTCCCCTGAAGCTCTTAGCTCCTTGTAAAATCTACTCAGCTCTCAACTATATCCCTCAACTTTGCAGCACATGAGCACAAGAAGTCTGGAAAAAGCCAAAATTTATTAGGGGGGGACAAAAGCCCAAAAACCAGGGATGCATTTTAAACATTGCTCGTATAACCTTGGAAAGTTGCTAGAATGAAATGCTGTGCCACCATGCATTTCACTGCCAAATTTTGAACCCAGGACCAAAAGAAAGCACTTCACTGTAATAAGCTGAAAGTGATTGGCTTATTACAGTTAGATCTACACAACCCCAAGTACAAAAAAAAACAAAACAAAACACAAATCCACTTGAATCTATACGTATAGAGTAAGAAATAAAAACACATCTTTAACATCAAAAACTTCTTTAATAACACACTTTCATCTTAGAGACTTATTCAGAAAAGCATCTCATTCAACAAAACACTTTCTTTTAAAATAACTAATAACTAATAAGAATAAAGTTCCAATTAACTATCAATTAAACCTTAAAACAGCAATCATCCAGTCTTGTTACATTTTTTTAACAAAAAAAAAGACTGCCTTTCTACTGGCACACCAACCAACCATGTGGCCAGTTGTGTGACACGCCTCCCCTTCCCTCCAGTCTCAGCCATTCAGGTAACATTTTTCCCAACCCTCCTTTAACATCCATCCATCCATGCATCCATCCATCCATCACCATATTTTATTAAGAAAAAGCATTTCTTCTTTTAAACTGTAGCAAACCTTTTACTACTGATGTAGCAAACAGTTTATACCTGCCTGCAGTTTGTGCTTCAGCGCTCATATTTATTTTAGCCATTGATACAATTTAGATCACACATGGAGTGCTACAGCAATCAGGTTTGACTGCAAATGCAAAAGCCGATATTACATAAAAGAATAATTGGGATAGACTTTGTGCCCAGGGCTGTTGCCGTTCTCACCCATCCCAATCTATGCTACTGCCATAGATTGATAGAACATAATTTTCTCCCCCTTTCACATCTTCCTTCTCTGTAGGTGCAACCTGCAATGCGTACAGCATTTAACATTTCTGACCTAGTTCCTAGTGTTGTCTTACTATGACCTACTGTACTTTCTGAGGTTTCATATGTGAATTAAGTCCTTGGATTTGACTTTAGCATTTTTTTAATTTGCTTTTCTGGGAGGAAAGGTAAACCTTTTTGTTCTGAATGACTGCTTCAGGGGACAGAATATACTTGAACCCTCACTGATTGTCTGATCCCCATTCCACCAGGGCCACATGGATTTTTCACATTGGATATTTTTGTAGCCTGCTGCTCTTTTTGTTTGAGCTGCAAACTCTGCTGCAACACTCGCCATGAAAAGTCAGAGAAGGAGAGAATAAGAGAATAAATCTATTGTTGCATAAAACCTTTTTCCACCAGGTACTTATCTATATGAATTTGTTACTTGGACCTTGGAGATGTTTGCAACTTGCATTTTTGTGAGAGGAAAAACAAGCTTCTTCATTCTGGATTTCTGTTTGAGAGGTATAGATTCTATTTGAGGCTTTCCTGACTGGCTGGCTCCCATTTTCTTGGGGCCATCTAAATCTTTAAATGTGCATGCTGCACAGCTTGGTGTTCTTTTTAGCTGATCTGCAGGTGTTGCTATAAACTACACACTAAAAAGAGAGAGAGGAGGAGAGAAGAAAAGAAAGAATCTACTGTTTTAAAGTGTTTTTCCACCTCACCACCTGAGACAACACATTGCACATTCTGATGATGTCAGTGTGAGTTGGCTACTTGGCCCTGATTTAAGAGTTTGACAACTTTTTTTGTGTGTGTGAACAGAAAGACATGCTGCTTTATTCAGAATATAATTAGCTGCTTCCCACTTCACATGGGTAACCTGAACCTTTAACTTTGGACAGTTTCACAACTTTGTGCTTTTTTGGCTGAGTTGTGGACCATGTAACAGTATGCAAGCCCGTTCAACAAATAGCCAGCGACTGTTACCTTTTGCTGTGCAGACCACATGCTAGTTCTTATCTGATTAGGTATAAAGAATTATCTCCCTGCTATCAGGGGAGTCTCTCAATTCCCCTGTTAGACCCGTGTCTATATTGTAAGATAGGATTACTCCCAACACAAATCACAAACTTAAATCTAGAAGGCAGGTTTAGATTCATAGTAGTAAGAGGTTGCTCTGTACTGTGTTTGTTACCCTTAAAATATTTGTGATTCACATCTGATCATGGAGTACCCACTGACCACCTTGACCAGCTGCTGGATCCTGTGTCTACCACAGCCTCAGTATGTTCTGTAATGACTGGCAGAGTGGACTTGCCATCTAACTACTGATTCTACTGTCCACATCCATTGGATTAAGTAATTGTATTCTCCCAGTATCTGCACCATCTCGCATAACTGCCAGCAAGAAGGTAACCTTCTGTTTTTTTTTAATTATTATTATTATTTTATTATCGTTCTAGACCTGCTGATGTTTTTTTGTTTTTGCTCTTGCTTCTTTTAGAGTGTATTACTATTAGGCTGGTTTTGCATTTTTTTTTTTTACTGCATATACAGTAAGCTCTCAGTTAACTGGCACCCATGGGGATTGGTAGATGACGGATAACTGTCGTTTTTGGTTGTTTTGAGAGTTACTATTAAAAATGGGCCTGACTAAAACTGTACCCTATACCATTTGTTTGGTTTGACTTGTTCTCAGGTTGGAGAGAGAGTGAATTTATTCCTATCTCCTTTTCTAAAACTCTAAAAATGCAAGATATGTTTCTGCGGAGGTGAAAACAGAAAGTGCAACACATGAAAATTGTACTATATTTCTTTTGATTTTTTTTGCTGGTTGTTTGAGTTCCAGTTTACTGAGAGTTTACGGTACACTGTTTATATTTTATGTAGAGCTGCTATTGTTGTCCTTTTAGTTGTAAATTATATTCCGCTATATTGTTTCTAATCTCTGCCCTGTTATTTTTCAACCCAGATATTGTAACCAGTACACTAACATGCATTTACTACATCATCAGCTGTTCCTTTTCTAATGATTTTTTAACTATTCTCTCACAGTGCCATTCTTTGAAATACAGGTTATCTTAATGGCAGTCACTAATACAGCACTTTAAGATCCCTATCAGTACCCTGACATTGCACTTTTTCCAAACAGCCATCTTGCCATACAGTACTCTAGTATAATGCAAGTAACTAAATGCTGACCATCATGGAGTCATGAGCTATACTTACCTCTCACCTGATCAGTCTGTCAGCACTAAGTATAATGTGGCAGTAAAGGAAATAACTCAGATTTTCTGACAACCCATAACTTCTAGATGTTTCTAACTCATTCTATGAAAGATGCTGTCACCTACTCAGACTAGAGCCATATCTCTCTACTTCCAGCACTGTTAGTAAACAGCAATATAAACACTTCATTTACTTATTTTATTTGTTTATTTATTGCATTTGTGTGCTGGAAAGGTCTGACTGAGCATGAAAACTCTTTTCAGTGGAGGTCCAAGGAAAACAGTTCCATACAAAATTATCACCATTATTTAAATTGACAATGACAAGTACAGTAGGTAATACAATGCACAATGCAATGACAACTTGAGAAACACAGTAAGAATGGAGTGTAGAATAATATATTATAATGTAATATAACATTATATAATATATACTACAAAGAAGCAGATACAATCTGATATTATACACACATGACATTGTTATTATACAATGACCCCCGATTAATATTCCAAAATGTGCACGCTGATTGGCCAGCGTGCCCGTTGTAAATCCCACAATATACCAATGGAAAAAAGTCAGGTCGCCCGGACTTTTTTCCGTTGGTATAAAGTCCTCGAAACATTTTTTTTAAACAAATAAAAATAGAAAAAAACGAGCAACAGAGACTTTCTTTTCTCTGTTGCTGCCGTTTCAAAGCATTGATGTACTGGGTATGCATGGGACGCAAGTCCCATACGCATGCTCAGTACATCAAAACAAGGAAGCAGTGTACCACAACCAGCGGAAGAACAGTAATGCACTATTATACAAAGACATTATTTAAGAAAAGTAAGTATTTTTTTTCTTAAGTAATGTCGTTGTATAATAGCAATAACCGACTCCGTGGTTGTGGTATATTGAAATTTACCCACAGTTGGCTTTATTTAATCACTCGAGCTTCGCTCTTGTGATTAAACCACACCAACTGTGGGTAAATCTTCAATATACCACACCACGTCATCGGTTATTGCTTTATTATGTAATACATTGTCATAGGCAAGTGGTGGATTAGTTATGCCTCTCATAATCAAAATAATTTAAGAGGTTCCTGAAATAGAATAACATCAGAAAAGTAGGCTACTTATGTTCAAGGATTATCAACTATGTGAGAAGGATACAACAGACAATTAGGACTGGTTAGTAAAGTGGAGGAGAATTTTACAATGTTAATATAATAGAGTTTTAGTACCATAGTGATGTAAAAGAGATAAGAGATATGGAGTATATAAATAGGTTACTTAGATGTGAAAATTAAGTTGTAGTGGAGAACAGAGATGTTGGCTTAGGTTTAGAGTGGATTAGTCATTGACAGGGGTGGTATAAGAACAGGTTACAAGGTGTAGTTATACTGACCTTGTCTAAAAGTCCATGCCTAAGCCTTCCAAGCAATCACCCAGGAGATCACAGCCATCTAGGGATATGCTAGTATCCACACTTACACTATGTGCCTCTACAGAGAATAAACAAAACTACAAGTCTGAATCTTTAATATTACATAACCGTGCTTCAAATCATTAAGTCCTCATTTTCGGTGATTCATTTATCACACACATTGACACTACACTCCTCATACTGGTTAAAGAGGAGATTACTGTCAGTTTTTTTTCTCTGGTGCTAGGATCAGGGACATTGCAAAGACCTATCAGGACCCTTCACCATGCTAAGTGTGAGTATGACCTTGTTCTGACCCATGTGAGAGTAAGTGAACTTAATTGCTCTACAATAAGGGAGATGCAGCAAGCACTGCTGAGATCACTACCTATGTCTGCCAGGAAGGCAAACATGCCCTCACCAAGAATAACATCCAAATTAAAAAGAGAAGTTATTGGCTAGAATTTTTAGCTTGTTAAGTGTTGTCATTCTGTGGGGATCTTGAGAGTGCCTGCCTGTGTCCAGACAGTCTACAGATCCTCTTGTTTACTACGGAAGGAGCAGTGCCTCTTGGCACATGGCTTTTGCTTAACGTATTCACTCCATTGGACCTCAGGAAGTTTGTATTGTAATTTTCAATGGGTGGAGCCTAAACCTTTTGTCAGAATCAAATGATGTCCTCATATTTCAAACAAATGTTCATATCTCTGGAACCATAGTGATTGTGAAAGAAGTATGAATGGCAAACTCTTTAGCACAAACTATTTTATAGTGGTAGCATTCTTTAAGTTCTAGGTCTGATACTGAATGTTATAAGTCACAGTAAACACAGTAACTATTACATTTGTAATATTTTGTAAACAACTTGCAATATCTTAGCAAACACTCAAGTTACACACATACTGCCAGCAGCATTTTATTCATTTACCTGAGAGCTTTCTTATGAGGCTAAGGAGTTCTGTCTGTGTTACTTGGTTGTTGATGTATTTAGAAAAATGTGAAAGTTTATATATATATATATATATATATATATATATATATATATATATATATATATATAGACAGATATATAAATTAATATCATAAAAACTTTTTACCTGTACTAGATAGAGATCAAATATTAATGCAATTGAGTTTGCCGTTATGTAAACTTTAAGATGAAATAAAAGCTTGTGTATAGCATGGTTTTGGAAATATTGATGCAAATATGAACAAGCAATATTTGATGCCTAGAGTAGGCGTCAGTAGGAGTTAACTGCAAATGCACCTGGAGGCATCACTCGGATGTAATTAGTTAATGGCTAGAATGATTGCTTCCACATAGTGTATTTTTAGGCAATGTTCTGCTCATGAGCATACCCACCTAGCAAACTCCACTTTGAAGAATGCCAAAGTTGATTTTCTCAGTTAGGAGTTTAAACAACAAACTGTCTTGAGTTTCAGGCCTGTCTCTCATTGGAAGGTATTCATATTTGTGTCGTTACGAAGACTTGGTTTAAGAACAATGAGCGCACTCCCTCCTTGACACAGTACTGCATCTAATATACATTCAGGACCACTGCAGACTGTGGGGCATATCCATATTTCTTAGGAACCATACTGTTTCATAAATCCTGTACAATACCAGTTTAGGATTTATATAGGTCCTAGTATATCTCAAGAAAAACACTGGCCACATCATTAGCAAATGCATGTTCTCTTCTGCATTCACTTCACTGTATACTGAGCATTTAAGTCAGCTTGAAGAACTAACCATTAAGCCTAATACCTTGGGGGGGGGGGATTCCAGCACAAGGGTGAGTAGTGGCAAGGCTCAAATGATCTTGTGATTCAATTATGCTGTATTTCCTATGATCTTGTGATTCTAGGATCCTATGATCCATTTTATGGGTAACTTTAATTGACCCTCAGTCAAGTGGCTAATCTATGTAAGTACCAATAAATATGCCCGATGTCTTTAATTTTTCCTGCCTTGCATAACTTTTCTGTTGGTGCATTTCATTTAGGTCAAGGGTTGCATTGCTCTATATGCTCCTCCATTGTTATACCCACCATTACCGTCTTTTTAAAACACTTTGCACAAACTGAAAAGCTCCAGAGATCACTAACTTAAAAAACAAAACAAAAATCCAGTTTGATTCAATTAAGCTATCCTGACAGCTTATAAACCCACTCCTTCTATTTCATTTTGTATAGTCTCTTGAGAGAAGAACTTTGTTTAGGTTTCATACTATGAAATAACATGTGTTTTTTAGCTTTCTCCGTCTTCTTACAACAGCTTAGTAGTCACTTGATCCAAGAACCTAAACCTCCATTGTAAGTTCGACAACTGCTGGCATACTAGGTTTTTTTACTCAATGCCTTTCCTGTCTTTGGAATACACTCCCTTGGCACATCAAGCAGAGTACCTCAGTGACTACCTGGTATTAGTGCAAATGATCTTCCACCCAGAAGAACTAGGCTACTCTTCTTAGTGCAGAAAACTAGTGTGCACTTGTCAGTACAGAGGGCTAATCTACTCTGCTCAGTACAGAGAACTAGTCTGCCTTTCTCAGTAGAGAGAAGTAGTCTTCTCCTCTCAGTACAGAGAACTAATCTGCCTTTCTCAGTAGAGAGTAGTAGTCTTCTCCTCTCAGTACAGAGAACTAGTCTGCCTTTCTCAGTAGAGAGATGTAGTCTACTCCTCTCAGTACAGAGAACTAGTCTGCCTTTCTCAGTACAGAGAACTAGTCTGCCTTTCTCAGTAGAGAGAAGTAGTCTTCTCCTCTCAGTACAGAGAACTAGTCTGCCTTTCTCAGTAGAGAGAAGTAGTCTTCTCCTCTCAGTACAGAGAACTAGTCTGCCTTTCTCAGTAGAGAGATGTAGTCTACTCCTCTCTACAGAGAACTAGTCTGCCTTTCTCAGTACAGAGAACTAGTCTGCCTTTCTCAGTAGAGAGAAGTAGTCTTCTCCTCTCAGTACAGAGAACTAGTCTGCCTTTCTCAGTACAGAGAAGTAATCTACTGTAAGTACAGAGAACTAGTCTGCTTTTCTCAGTACAGAGAACTAGTCTGCCTTTCTCAGTACAGAGAAGTAATCTACTGTAAGTACAGAGAGCTAGTCTGCCTTTCTCAGTACAGAGAAGTAGTCTACTGTCAGTACAGAGAACTAGTCTGCTTTTCTCAATACAGAGAACTAGTCTGCTTTTCTCAGTACAGAGAACTAGTCTACTCCTCTTAGTACAGAGAAGTAGTCTGCTTTTTTCAGTACAGAGAACTAGTCTGCTTTTCTCAGTACAGAGAACTAGTCTGCTTTTCTCAGTACAGAGAACTAATCTACTCTTCTCAGTACAGAGAACTAGTCTGCTTTTCTCAGTACAGAGAACTAGTCTACTCCTCTCAGTACAGAGGACTAGTCTGCTTTTCTCAGTACAGAGGACTAGTCTACTCCTCTCAATACAGAGAACTAGTCTGCCTTTCTCAGTACAGAGAACTAGTCTACTCTTCTCACTACAGAGAACTAGTCTACACTTCTCAGTATTTATTTATTTATTATTATTTATTTATTTTATTTGACATTTGTTAACCGGGGTGTCTAACTGGGCATAGCCCATTTTTAGTGGAAGCCCGGGGACAAAATCTCTAAATAGAATTAAGCAAAAATATTTAACAGTAGAAATACAAAAAGTATTTACAATAATATTACAATATAACAGTAAATATAGAATGTTACAGGTCATGTCAAATATTTACAATAAAAGACAAGGTAAGAAGAAGAAGAAATTACAGGAAAAAGACATGTAAAATAAGTAAAAGTAAGAAAAATACTAGAAGAAGGAAAGATTAGGGAACAGAAAAGAATGAAGAAGAAGGAACAAAGACTAAGCTGGAGTGTAGCAAAAGGAAAGAAGGAGAAAGATGGAGAAGGAGTCATATTAAGGGGAGGGGTTCAAGTTGGATGATTACAGAGACAAGACCAGGAACTATGAAGGTATAATTAAAGTATTTTCTTAAATTCATAAACATTAGAGATAACTCTCAGGGATGGTGGGAGTTTGTTCCATTGGGAAGCAATAGAGGAGCTTTAAAGATAATGTCCAATTGATTTTTTAGATTTGTAAATTTCTAGAAGGTGTTGGTCAGAGCTTCTGAGAGACTGAGAAGGAGTGTAAAGAGAGATAAGAGAAGAGAGACTAGGGCAAGTGGAAGGTTTATTCAGGACAGAATGAATAACTAGAAGTTGAGAGAATAATAGTTGGTTAGAACATTGTAGCCAGCCCAGGGACCTCAGAGCTAGGCAATGATGAGATGTAAAAGACATGCTGGTGGCACATCTGGCTACTTTATTGTAGGTAGATTCCAATTTGGAGAGGAGGGAGGACTGTAGATTGGTTAGGATTTGTGAGCCATAAAAGAGATTAGGAAGGAGGTAGGCGTGGTCTAGTGTAATACTAGAGTCAGGGTTGAGGAACCGTTTATTTCTATATAATAAGCCGAGCTTTTGATGTGTTTTCTTAATACAGTGATGTACATGTAAATCAAATTTTAGGTGATCATCTATTAACACACCAGGGAGCTTAGTATGATGTTCAGGGGTAATGAGAATGTTATTTAGTGAGGATATGGTAATGAAGATTTCAGGTTGTATAGTGATTTTCAGTACAGAGAACTAGTCTTCTCAGTACAAATTAATGAGGCTACACTTTTTGATGACTCTCCAGATGTAAACCTAGCATTAACCTATGAAGTTGTGAACCTATGAATCACTCCCTATGACAGTACTTCTTGAGACGCTTCTCTGCTCCACCTTACTAATATGTGCTAACCCTATCTTTAACCTTGCCCCAAACTCAGTCCTGCATCTCACCTTAGAAAAAACCCTGTAAAATGACCTCTATTCAAACAAGTTATGGCTGAACTTAGTGATAAGGTTAATGGATTGCAAAAAGGAATCTAGTTGTTTTCCTTTTGTGATCTGTTGTGTTTTGAGTAGTTTAGGATTTTGATGTTTTGATTGTTTGATGGATTTGAACATGTGTGATTTGATCTCTTTCATTACTTTGATCAACTGACCTAGATCCTTACATAAATAATTATATATATAATTAATAATATAACTAATATATGTCTTTCTAGTCATATGTTGCAGCATTCATAACATGAGGGAGTCTGCTGCAGGTGTCCTGAATGTCCAGCTAGTACATAAAAGTCTAAAGCTACTGTTAGGTATGTGTGACGTCGCACATAGCTCCCCATCCAACATTGGCCATAAACTGATGCCGAGTATAAAGCAGATGTCAGCACGTACCATCCTCAGAACTTTTCTGCCGCCAGTCTGAATGCCATCTCCGGTCATTTGCTTGACAGCTAAGTTAAGTCAGATAATTGCCCCATTGGGGTTTTTTCTTAAACTATTTGTGCTGCTGTTGTTTTGCTGAGGTTACATGTCATCTAGAAAGGGCAAATGTCAGTGTGGAAGGCGAATCAACATAAGGATTCCCACGATCTGTGCAGTTTTTGTCTAGGCCCTAACCACGACCATACTTCCGGTGCTATTTTCAAAGTCTTCGTTCCCTTTCCAGCTGTCTCACTTCTTTTTAGAGAACCAAAGCCTTAAGCATTTAGCATGAGACACCATGGAAGGTATGTTGGGCTCTTCAGGGGACCCTGCTCTTATAAAGGCCAAGAAATCTAGGCCTGAGGTCTCTGTTGCTCCTCCAATTCCAGATGCCTCTCCCAAGGTCAGTGTTGGTCCAGAGAGCTGGAAAAGGCCAAGAAATCTAGGCCTGAGGTCTCTCTTGCTCCTGCAATTCCAGATGTCTCTCCCGAGGTCAGTGTTGGTCCAGAGATCTGTTCAGAGGAAGGCAGTGATTTTTTTCATGAGTACTGTTGTGGAGGCCACAAGGATCCTGCTAGCACATCCTTGGGGGAAATGCAGATGTGTGCTATGGATTTATGGGACAAACCCATACTCCTAGTCTCTGAAGGTCCTCATGGAATTCCACAAATCCTTGTATGTGAAAATGTCCCTAACACCTTTATCGAATGTAGGCCTATGTCGGGCTATTCATCTGTCCACTGTATGCATGTTCCACTAAAGAAAAAGCAGAAAACTAAGCATTCTTCTCCTTCTTTTCAGGAACATTCTGCTGATTGGCAAGCCTTTTCTCAAGGGCTGTTTAATGCTTTTATGGCCCTTAGGCAATCTACAGATGTCTCTCTGCCTTCTCCTTCCCTTTCTCCAGTTTCTCCTCAAAAAAGAATTAGGATTGAGGATTCCTCAGATGAAGAGGATTCCTCTGGGGATGAGTCTCTGGCATATTCTGCTCAGATGTCCTCTCCATTTGGGTATGCTTCCCCAGAGGAGGAATCAAATGGTACAGAATCACCCGGTGAGGATATTACCTTTGGTAAAACCATTGTGAAGATGAGAGAATTTTTCAAGTGGGATTGTTCTCAGGTTTCTGAAATGCAAAAAATATATTATGATCTGTTACAGATGGATTCCCCTTCCCCATCTGTAGTACCTCCAGTGCTACCAGCTTTCTGGATACTTTCTCCTCTGCTTCTAAGTGTCCAGACTCACAACCTCCTGCATCTAAAAGAACATATAGGTTTTATAAAGTGCCAGAAGATTGCACGTTTTTGTTTAAGTGCCTTTATGACAACTTAACCTTTGACCAACACATCCACAACACCATAAAAAAAAATACCAAAAACTTGGTACCCTCTACCGACATAAACACTTTTTAAACTACTCTACTAGAAAAACACTTGCCCAAACTTTTCTCCTACCTTCTCTCCTCTATGGTGCTCCCATTCTGACAAACATCCAATCGTCATTAAAAATAAAATGGAGAGCTGCTATAACAAAATTGCTAAATTCGTTACTAGAGCAAAACATTCCTCCCACTACTGTCACTCATTACAATCCCGGAACTGGCTAGAACTCCCACAACACCTAACTTACATATAACTAACCACAGCATACAAATTCATCTATAATTCCTCCAAATGCCCAGCCCTTGCTTCACTTCTAACTCTTTATCAACCAAACCGATTGCTAAGATCTGAAAATCAATCACTTATCCAAGTTAAGAGACCTAAACTCCCTGTAGGCCAATACCTTTACTCTTTCACTGTAGCTAAACTCTGGAATGCCCTTCCACTTTCTCTACGGACTATAAATAATGCCTGTCATTCAAAAAAAAAATCACTCTACCAACATCTCTCCTCTCATTGGCTATGCCCTTGCACCATCCCCAATTCCTCAGTCACCTGATTACTAACCTGACTCATCTCTCAGATACCCACACTCTCCTTCACTTTCCCTATTGTGCACTCACCCTCAATCATAGCACAGTGTGCCTCACCCTGCCTCACATGGTGTGTAAAAACTGTGTAAGTACAGATTATCATTATCTGTCTGATCTATTAAATACCTGCCAAGCGTTCAAGTCTTCCACAAAATATTGCTATACATTGCCTATGTTACTGTGTCACTTCTCACTCCTATATTATTACTCCTGTATATAGTTAAATGCTGTTATTACTCTTGTATATTGTTAAATGCTGTTATTAATTCTCTAAACAAATTCTTTATTATGTATATTGTTTTTGGAGCTTTTCTCCATGGGCCTCCACTGAAAATGGGCTCATATCAGCCCAGTGGACTTTCCTGGTTAACAAAAGCAAATAAATAAAAATAAATTCTGCAGATCCAGCTACAGTGTCAGTGGCTGTAGATAAGCCTTCTAAGCTTTTGCCTTCAACTTCCCTTCTCCCCTCAGATAAGGAGAGCAAAGTTCTGGAAAGGTTGGGAAAAAAAAGAGTATACTTTGGCCACACACGCCTTTAAGGCCATAAACTACCAGACGCATATGACCAAATATACCTTAGCCCTCCTTTTTCAAGGCACTAAGCTCATTTTGGAATTTCCAGATTCAGACACTAGGTCTCAGCATTCTTCCATTTTGGGTTCCTTTTCTCGTGACACATCATTCCTTTAAATGCAGCTATGATGCAGTGGGAGCATCTGCCAGAGCTGCTGCATCTGTCTCTGTCTGAGAAGGTACTTTTGGCTGAGACTCCATCCTCTACTAGACGATATCAAAGCTAAAATTATGGATGCCCCATTAGATTCCAAGGCCTTGTTTGGATCTGTAGCTTCAAAACTTTTTAAGTCCTTGCAAGGAAAGGGCAAGCAGCTCCAGGACCTTAAACATATTTTTGTCACCAGTTCCAAAATTTCAAAGGAACTATCCTTCAAAAACTACCTTTGAAAGGACGGTATCCATACCTTCTTCATCTAAGAGTAAGAGAAGTGCCAGAAAACCTTTAACTGCCAAGACTTCTTCTACTAGTCCTCCTGCTCAGAAGTAGTCTTTTCCAAGCAAGCCAGATAGTCTGTGACTACCAACATCTCTGCAGCCAGACCCCACTTTCCTTATGTATTTCCCTGCCTCTCCCTGCTTGGAAACAGACCACCCAAGACTCCTGAGTTCTTTCTATTATCCATTGAGGATAATTCATGGTGTGGAAGACTCTTCCTTCCTTCAGAGGTATTCCTCAACCCCCAAAATACCAGTTGGAATTTTTTCCTCAAATGATTCTCACCTTGATTTCTCAGGGAACCATTCTAGAAGTACCACCTTCCCAAATGGGGAAAGAATTCTATTCAAGAATGTTCTAGTCCCCAGGAAAGATGGTCCTTGGAGACCCATTCTAGATTTGCCAGATCTAAATACATTTCTAAAAGTCCCCACTTTTTTCATGCTTTCCTTAAACACTCTGCTTCCTGTCATTCTTCCACAGGCCTTCACATCCCTATTCATCCTCTTTACAGGAAATTTCTGCACTTTGCTATTGCTTCCTCATAGTTTCAATTTTCTGCCTTGCCTTTTGGTTTGTCTACAGCACCAATGGTCTTCACAAAATGCTTAGCTCCTGTTTTTGGCTTTTGGGTATTCAAATCTTTCCATACCTGGGTGACCTCCTTCTCCTGGCTAATTCTCCAGACATTATTTTAGAGAACCTTCATTTTACAGTATCTCTTCTGGAAAGATTAGGATTCATTATAATTTTCCAAAAATCCTTTCTCACTTTTTAACAAGACCATATCTTCCTAGGATGCAGAATACAGACTATCAAGATGTTGGCTTCCATACCTCTGCAGAAAGTCATCTCTCTAACCGCTTACTTTCAGGCCATCATTCCACTTCAGTCCCTGACAGCTAGGAAGTTCATTCACCTGCTAGGCGTCATGGCATCCACTATTCCCATGTTACCCCTAGCCAAACTTCACATGAGGAAATTCCAGTGGTATGTCAGGTCAGTCTGGACACAACATGCTCATCCACTAGATTTTGTTATTCCTCACCTTCCCTGCTTGAAAAAAGAATTGCAGTGATGGATTCAGCAGCTTACCTTGAATCCAGGGCTTCCCCTCCAACCTCCTCTTCCATCTCAGGAGTTATTCATGGATGGCTCAGACATGGGATGGCGGGCAACCTTTGCCACTTGAAAGGTTCAAGACGTGTGGTCTCCTTCCCAAATGAAAGAACACATAAACATAAGACATGAGAGTGCTCATTTTGCCCTGCAAATCTTTCAGCCTCTTTTTTCTAGCAGGCCCTGTAAAGTGGTTCACAGACAACAGCACGGGGGACCAAGTCATATCTCCTGTGCAATTTGGCTTTCAAGTCTTGGGAGTTGGCTACTCAGTATCAACTAACCCTTCAGGCAATTTACATTCCTTCCAGTCAGAATGCTGTGGCAGACACATTGAGCAGGTCCATGACTCAATCCCATGAATGGATGTTGCACAAGGATGTGATTTTGGACACTATCCACCGGTGTGGTACTCCTCAGGTAGATCTCTTTGCCTCCCCCATGAACAGACAAATTCCAAAGTTTTGTGCCAGAGTGTCCTATCCTCTGGCATGGAAGGTGGACACCCTATCCTTCTCTTGGAAGGGGGGTGCTTCACTATGTATTGCCCCCTTCTCCTTATATAGAAAGTGCTGTTAATGATTCAACAAGACCAACCAAAAATCTTGCTGGTGACTCCCTTTTGGCCAAGACAGCATTGGTGCCCCCTTCTTCTGCATTTATCCAAGGAGAGTCATCACAAGTTACCTCACAGGGTGTATCTACTCACACAGGACAAGGGATTCCTAATATATCCACAAATGTCAACCCTTCATCTTACACTGTGGGTGATAGGGTTTTGATCCCTTTCAGACACCTATTTCCTGAGGATGTGCTGCAAGTTCTGCAGGAGGCCAGAACATGCAATACTAGGAAATCCTACATTTCCAAATGGAAGAAGTTTTCCATCTGGTGTCTTTCTCAAAACCATCAACCATAGTCTGTGGCTATTTTGGTGGTTTTGTCTTATCTGTGTGAATGACTGAAGACTGGATTATTGAACTCTTCAGTAAAAGCTCATCTCCCACCTATTTCTGCCTGTCTGCATATGACCCCCCCCCCTTTGGTTTCAATATTGGAATTAAAACTTTTTTTGAAAGGCGTCCTTCATATCAGACCAGTAAGGAAACCAGTCCCTCCTCCTTGGGATCCAAATTTTGTCTTAGAAAAACTTACATTGCCTTCTTTTGAACCAACAGTTTCCTCTTCTCTCCTCTCCAACATTGCACTTGGAAGACAGTGCTTTGTTTGGGTATCACTTCAGCCAGAAGGGTTTCAGAACTTCAGGCCCTTATGGCTTCCTCTCCCTTTACTGTTTTCCACAAGGATAGAGTTTCCCTATGTATTAATCCCTCCTTTATGCTCAGGGTGGTGAAGGAGTTGTCACTTAACCAATCCATTCATTTGCCTACTTTCTTTCCCTCTCCACAATGTTCTAGTGAGAGGATTTTACATACATTGGATGTGCATAGACAACCCCGATTTTATTTGGCTAAAACCAAGCCTATCAGAAGATCTGATCACCTCTTCATTTCTTATAATCCCAGGGCTCTGGGCAAGCCTGTTTCCAAGCAGACAATTTCCTCTTGGATCTCGACTATTTCTGGACTATTTCTTTTTGTTATGTGTTTCATGTAAAAACCTTTGCATCTCCAGTTAAGCCTCATTCTGCTAGAGCTGTGTCTTCTTCACATGCCTTTTTCAAGGGTCTGGATACTTCTGCATCCTCTAAACAACTACTTGGTCTTCTGTCCATACTTTCACAAAACATTACAAGTTGGATGGTATATCTAGAGCTAGTGCTGGGTTTCACAGGGTTATTCTTCAGAGGTTTGTAGAAAGTGCTACTCTTTCCTCTACATGAGCTTTGGTATTCTCCCACATGTTATGAATACTGCAACATATGAATAGAAAGACATAGAATAGTTGTTTAACATTTTACCATAACCATAGATGCCCTTCTCTTCTATATGTTGCAGTATTCTATCCCTCCCTCCTTCCCCCTAATATTTGCTTGATTTCTGGATACGTGTTTATCTCAGTTTATCTCATGCTGGTGTTCTTCCTGGGGCATTCAGTTCTGAGGATGGTAAATGCTGATATCTGCTTTATACCTGACATCAATTAATGCCCGATGCTGGACGGGGACCTATGTGCAACACTGCACATACCTAACAGTAGCTTAGACTTTTGTATACCAGCTGTACATTTGGGACAGCCTGTGCCAGACTCCCTCATGGAATACTGCAACATATAGATATCTATGGTTATGGTAAGATTCATCTATATATATATATATATATATATATATCTATATATATATATATATATATATATATATATATATATATATATATATATATATATATATATATATATATATATTATTGTTTAGAATAAAGTAGTACATTTCTTATTATTTTTGGAGTTTCAACTGATCTTGGTTTGTCATCTATATATGTATCCCTATATATGGGTCTACCTCAGTAGAATGAAATTTTACTTACCCGACACTGAAGTTTCCCAGACAAAAGCACTGACAACTACAGAGGACTGATATCCGGAACACCGACTTTGCACGCTAGGTAAATAACCGCTTGGCCATCCTGTTGAACTTTGCCCCTTACCCCTCATGGTAGTGCGATCGTGGAGTTAGTGTATTTAGTCAGGGGGTGTAGAGGGTGTAACGCCCTCCACATCGGTGGGTTTAGTTTAGTTTTGTTAATTGTTTTTGTTCGGGATGGCTAAGCAGTAACTTACCTCGCGTGCGAAGTCGGTGTTCCGGATGTTGGTCTTCTGTAGTTGTTGGTGTTTTTGTCTAGGGCACGTGAGTGTTGGGTAAGTAAAGGTTTGGTCTACTGAAGTAGCCCCATATATATATATATATATATATATATATATATATATATATATATTGGTCTACTTTACTTGACGTAAAACTCATTTGACTGTTGTGGGTTTTGCTTCACCTGTGACTTGCTTGTGATAAAAAGAATTACTGTAACTTACTGTGCTGACTGTTAGAATTCCAATAGTCATGTAGAAAGTAGTGTTGCAGTGTTTCTAAATGTGGGTTTCTCTTTTTACATTTTTATGGGAAGTATCTAAAGTAATTTGGCTTGTGTTTTGTGCGTTCCCAGGAGTAGTGGCAGTGTGTAGAGTACTGTAAGGCAAGTTAAAGGTATATGCCCTTTTCCCCACTGTAGTGTGATCCTGGATTTAGTATATATAATTAGGGTGTGTGTGGGGGGCATAGTCCCTGCCCTAGTTTGGTTGTACATTGTCCTGTTTCTGTTAAGAGGGTAAGTAAGTAGTTCTTATGTTTTGGAAAGGGTTAGTTATTGGTGTTGTAAGTGTGCTTGTCTATGGTTTAAGATTTAGTATGTTGAAATTCAGCATTGTAAGCTGTTGGTGAAATGGGAGTCAGTCAAATGAGTTGTCAGTCAAATGAAATTTAGGTCATTTGGGTGTTGGTCAAATGGGTGCCAGTCAAATGAGTTTTAGGTCAAGTGAAGTAGATCCATACATAAATCTCTCTCTCTCTCTCTCTCTCTCTCTTTCTTATATATATATATATATATATATATATATATATATATATATATATATATATATATAGCTCTCTCTCTCTCTCTCTCTCTCTATATATATATATATATATATATATAAATGTTTGCCTTCATTATGTTGATGAAAGTGATTTATGTGATTGCACTATTGTGCGACTTTAAATCACGAAACTCAACATTTTTCCGAATCGAAATGTCAAAACTGGTTTCCTGGAAAACCAGATTCGACCATTTTCTAACTGCAGCACAACAGTGAATGTTAGGAGACATTTCCAAATGTCTCCAAACATCATTATGGAGGGGGGGGGCAAGCCCTTATGCACCCCCCCATGTGTGGGGGCTGCACCCCCACACCCCCTGCTACTTTAAT